>NC_141144.1:89593669-89963669 GCF_053477565.2 Lygodium microphyllum
CTCAATGTAAGCTAGAAATTAGACAAAAACGTCAATTGTCTATAGAACATGTACGACACTTCGGTGAGTTTGAATTTGAGATCATTGATCAAGCGATCTCAGATTTTGAGCAAACGGTAAGAAAAGTGTATATCAATCATGCATTGTATTCGCAAGCTAATTGAATACCATATACAAAAACATTGGGTGTAGTTGGCAAATTTTCTATCTAAGGAGACGACTTCTTGTTCCAAGGAGGAGTACACCCTTTGCAGCTAGTTAGAAGAGTTTGTGGACGTGCAATGGATGGACTGCCTAAGCAAATCCACCACTTGGAAGGTACTACCCAATCTATACCGTCAATACCATAAGAGACATGCAACCTTCCAAACATACCTATAATCTTGAAGCCTGAGATGGAGGCAATGATCGATGCATTGATGCCCATGGATATCTAATCCGCTTAGAGAGGAAGCATCCATACCATTATATGACGGGTGCCGCGTATCTCGTATGAAGACACTGCTTGCTCTCCTAAGTGTTTTTCTTTTCAGCACTATCATTAAAAACATTTGTGCTTTTTCAAGGTGTTTATGATTTTTTTTCAGGTTACTGAAGTATCATATATTACCACTTGCAAATATCATGCTTGAGTCTCGTGATGATGCGCGGCATGTTTTACGAAAGCTTGGCATAGACTACAATAGCATCCATGCATGTATCAACGATTGCATACTATTTTGAGGAGAATACGAGACTATGGAGACATGTCCAAAGTGTGGTGCTCACATGTATTGACAAGATTTGCAAGAACAAACCATCCCTGAAAAATTTCTTAGATACTTTTCACTTATCCCTCGCATAAACCACATGTTTGGTATGTCCGGCATAGTGAACTTGACAACATGGCATGCGCAGAATAGGTCCATAGATGGAGTTCAAGGAATATCAGCGGATTCACGTGTATGGAGCTACATTGACTCTACCTTCCCAAGCTTTGCCCGAGAGCCAAGGAATCTTCGACTTGGTCTTGCTATGGATTGTGTGAACCCATTCGGTCTGCGCTCAACTTCTTACAGTATGTGGCCTATAGTCCTTGTCAACTACAATATCCCTCCACGGCTTTCTACGAAGAAAGGACATCTCATCCTTAGCTTACTTATTCCCAGCCACTACAAAGTCAAAAATATGGACGTGTATCTTCGTCCATTAGTCGATGAGCTTAAGATTTTGTGGGAGGAGGGGGTCACCGTGCAAGATATGAGTAAGCGCAATGGTCGACTGTCTGCCAATATTTGAGCCATTCTCATGTGGACCATGCATGACTTTCTGAGATTCGGAGAGTGGTCAGGTAAGTAGGCTTCCATTCTCGTTGGTAATATCTATCATAGCTCATTCAAGTTTGTATTCACTAGATAGAGGTGTTGGGATAGGTCTGGTTACCCCAGGTTATCATGCATGTCCATTGGGTGGGCCACAGTTAGACTCTCGAAGGTCACGAACCATGAAGAAGATGGTATATCAAGGACATGCCACTTTCTTGCCAGAGGGTCATGAACTCAGGGAAGGTTCTCTTGGATGACCTCCAGCACATATGAATGCCCAAAGCTGGTATGAGCTGAAAATGGTCCACACAGAGTCACATCCAAATGGATTGCGACAGTTCTCAATTTTCTATGAGTTGCCATATTGAACCCACTTACAGATCAACCACTTGTTGGATCCCATGCATATTTTCAAGAACGTGGGCAGCTTGCTATGGGACCACATCACAGGAAAGAGAGACATTATAGGGGCATGAATGGATTTGAAGGAGGTAGGCAAGATGGAGGCGCTTTGGCCGCAGTTGAGTGCTGATGGTCGCTTGCAGCTACCTCGTGCTCCTTGGGTTTTGTCCACTAAAGAAGAGCGCATTGTGAAGCAAATAGTTAAGTGTATCCGCACTCCGACATGTATGTTGCATTCTCTTAGGTCTGCGTTTTCTAAAGACGACCAATTATCAGGGCTAAAATCCCATGATTCGCATAAGATATGTCAAGTTTGTACTATAAATGGATTGTAAGTGGCCTGCGTATTTTGCTATTTGGATTATAGTCCTTGTTCATAATGGTTTCTTGTTTGTGACAGTTTGTACTACTGATCGTGATCGTAGAATGCCTTACTCTAGAAATACATGGGGCGATTTATAGGTTGTCGACTTTAGTGCAATGGATCTCACAAAAGGAGATTAAGATGTCATCTATTGAATCCGCAAGGCGGGGAGCAGAGGAAATAGTCTGTCTCTTTGAGAAATACCTGCCTACCAGTATGCTCACGATACAAATCCACCTTCTTGTGCATCTTGTAGATGAAGTAGAGATTACTGAACGTGTCCATACGCGATGGATGTTCTTCTTAGAGCGCTTCATGAAAACCCTCAAAGGCTTTGTGCAACAATGAGCTCGACCAGAAGGTAGCATGGCTGAAGTTTGGTTGGTGTCTGAGGTGCTAGTGCATATTTCACAATGGCTACCAACGGTGGATTCAGACAACACTATGCTATGGTTGCTGAAGGATGATGGTAGACTGACCGGAGATGTGGTGGTTGGAAATGGGGTAGAAAAAAGAATGGATGCTGCTATGGAGGAGAAAGTGAATCGGCTTTTGTATGTTGCACCATGCCTCTATGGAGACGTGGCTCGCTAGGTACCAGCAAGCTAGGAAAGATCGAGAGGAAGCGTGATTTGAATTTCGACATAGTATGTGCCATCAACTGATTTGATATCCCGAGAGCATGGAGGAGATGCTGCGGTTTATGTCAATGCGATGGTTGCATGGAGCTTTGACCGCAGCGTCTCATGCGAAGGAGCGGAGGTCTGAACCGAGGAGTGGGAATTCTCGAGGAGATTGTTGAGTGTTGAAATGACTTGTTTTTTGGCTGATTTTTGTTGTTTTTGAGAGCTGAAAGGTTGATTTTATGGGATGATTGATTGATTTGGAAGTGGTTTGAGAGTGTTTTAGATGATAATGATTGTGTTTTGGAAGTTCATGATGTTTGTTGATGGTTCTGTGATATTCTGATAGGTTCTAATTGGTTCTGTATACCTTCTGTTTTGTTCTGTTTTGGTCTGTTTTGTTATGATTGTCTTCTGTAAGGAGGGATGAAGTATTGATTGATGAAGAATGAGATATTGTGAAAGCTTATTGAATGGTTTGTGAGAGTTTGAAATGGTTTGAGAGTGAGTTATGAGGTTTTGATGACCTTATGTAACCTTCTGTAGGTCTTCTGTAGAGCTTCTGCTTCTGTTCTGTCTCTGTTATGGTATTGTTCTGTAGACTGTTCTGTATGCTTCTGTAAGTGTTATGTGGAATGTATGTGTGACTTTGGGAAAGTTTTCTAGCCTTGGAAAGAGGTGAATACAAGTGCAAAAGAGCTGAAAGAAGTGGAAGAAGTAGCTGCTGAAGACTCAAGAGAAGACTAGAGTGAAGTGATAGTAGTGAGCTGTGAAGAGACACTGTAGTGGCTCTGGTGACCCTTCATATCAGACATACCTCTTGGGAGGGGTATCCACGACCTAAGAGTGATTATTGAGAGTAATTTTTGAGAGATTTTAGTGAGGATATGATGTATTATTGATGGAGTGAGAGAGAGAGAGTCAGAGATAGCCAATTCTACTGAAATAGAGTGATTGTATATGAGAGATTGAGAGAGAAGACTATGAAGATATTGAATATGAATACTATGTGATGTATTTCCATTCTAAGATGGTGTACTTCTTTGCTTTCTTTGTTCTATTGATGGATTTTGTGAAGATGTTGAAGAATATGGTTGATTCTATTAAAAACCGTGGGAGATTTACATGATGCTGCATGAAGATTTGTTGTGCTTGGTGTTCTTTTCTTCATTGTGATCATATGAAACATGATAAACAAGCTTGTTGATGTTACAAGATAGATTTTCTTGCAAGAGAATTCCCTTTTCCTTGGTGTTCCTCTCGGGGCTCCATGTTTTTGGTGTGCAGCCGGGGAAACTTGCCATCAACAAGCACCAAAAGAGGCTGAAAATTAAGGAATTGGCATTGCCAAGAAGAGAAGAATTCAATGGATGTTTGTAAAGTTCCTTCTTCCACTAAAGAGTTGGAATTCCTCATAATCAAAGCCACTTTCCACAAGAAGTTCATCCCACAATGGCGGAAACACATCACCATCATGATGCATGCTCTATGTGGTGGACAGTTTCCTCTTCCTGTTGAAGCAGCAGAAACTTACATCTTGGTGGCAAACTGTTTGGGAACGAACTGAAGAGCAGAAACAGAGAGAATGACTATCCATGGAAGATTTGGCATTTATTGAAAAGTTTCCAGACAACATCAAGTGGGAGATTGTGAAGAAGCTTCAGGAGTCTTGGTCTGTAGAGGTTCACAGGGACAAGAAGGAAAAGAGTTGGAATTTGTTCGTGGACGCTCAACAGCAAGATACATGGGATGCTTGGTGTACTGATAATCTTCTGTTTGTTCAATTAGCAACCCACTGGAAGTTGGTAGACAGAGTGTTTTTCACAACATACACTGTTGAAACCATCAGAAGCTGGCATTACTATGATGATGGCACCACCACAATGCTCAGACGTATGCATTTTGACACCTTCAGAACCGAATACCTTCCCCTGTGTAGTGGCATGAAAGCAGAATTCAGGGACGTTGAAAAGAAAGAAGTAGAAGAAATGTTGGCAAGAGAGTCCTACAGAGACTGAGGCCTTCTGTTAACCCTCTATGGAGCACTAACAACATAGTGGAGTCAACCCCCTGATGAATGACGCAATAAAAAGGCAAGCGTTAGAACGAGTCCAGAGGTACGTGAGAAGAGAGAAAGCAAGGATCAGAGCCGAGAGCGAGCTTGCAGCAGAAGCCGCCTTTGACGCCCTTGCAGAACTCTTTACAGAAGTCCCAATGGCACATCAAGCCCTTCCTCCTCCTGCTGGAGGTCCACTTCCAAGCCAGATCCGTCCTGGAAATATTGATGACAGGCCAGCGAATGTAGTCCCATTGCCAGTTTTTAAGGGAGAGTACAATGAAGACCCCGATCTTCATGTAGCAGAGTTTATGGTAGCGTGTGTGGCTAACAATGCCAGAACCCTTGAGCATTGGTTAGCGATATTCCCCGCCACTTTCAAGCGCGCGGCGTTTCAGTGGTATGAGAGACAAGCAGCAGGAACTTTTGGCACATGGGACGACCTGAAGTTGGCCTTCCTCACTAAATTCAGGCGTGAAGGTTTTGAAGAGCGGATGAGAGAGGAATTTATGAATCTAAGTTAGTCCTCTGGAGAAAGAGTAGAAGCCTATGTCTCACGAATGGAATCCATCCTGAAGAGATGGACTAACCATAATCTAGATGATGGCATTCAAAAGGGGGTATTTCTCAGAGGATTACAACCAGAAGTCCGTAAGTTTGTGGAGCTACAAAGACCAGCCACCCTGCAAGCTGCAACAGAAGGTGCAAGACTGTACGATGAAGTGGAAGCTAGATTAGGGATGAATACAGGAAGAGGAGTCCTACCTCCTCTGATGTCAGGAATGATGTATCCACGAAATGCAGTCCTAGGGACTGTTCCCTATCCCTACCAACAGATGCCCCCGGTATCACAGTACAGTGCACCAAATCCACAGTGGCCACAATCCATGCCTCAAATGATGGCTCAACCACAACAACAACGGTCCTAACCAATTTCCTAAATGCCAAATCAGCAGCAACAGTGGAATCCTACCAACTGGAGCCAACAGCCAATAGTTCAAACAGGAGCTCTGAATCAGAACCAGAACAGAGACCCCTCTGTACCAGCCCAACCCGTTTATGCAGTAATTACAGAGACTCCTCAAAACCCTCCTGCCAGTACGTCCGGAGGAGAAAGCTTGAAGGATTATTTATCCAACTCAGTTGCAAACATTAAGAAGGAGTTGATGGATGTGATTACAGAGCAACTACAGACGCTGAAAGTGAACACAATGAGCATATCCAACGTTGCAGGAGCAGGAAGAGATGTGATGCGGTCAAATACTTGGTGTGGTAAGTGTCATCAAGCAGGCCATTTAGCCACTGAATGTACACGGAAACCAACCATCCCTGGAGCCTTCTGTTCCTACTGTTTGCGGAAGAATCATACAGAGGACATTTGCTCTCTGAAGGAGATGCATGATAGGAGAAGAAAGGAAGAAGACGCAAGATTTAACTTGTTGGAATCCAAAATGACAACACAAGATATTGGACCCAAGCCTAGAGAGTTTGGTCCTAATTTCAGACCCAGAAGATTTCCCTCTCAAAGTTACAGAGGCAGACAGTCTGGCGGTGGTCAGAGATCAGAAGTGGAGTGTTACAGATGCGGAGAAAAGGGACACATCTCACCAAATTGTCCAAATCCTCGAAGGTCAGTGGATTACAAGCCCTTATGCAATCGATGCAAAGGAGAAGGCCACACTGCAAAAGACTGTCCAAGCCCAGCCCCAGTGAAAAACAGTGCTACTGATAGTCCGTCCAAGGCCCAAGAGCCTACCTCCAATTTGGTAGAATTGGAAGTTGCTGCCATCACGTGTGCAAAGCAGAAGGAACCACCTATCCAGAAAGAAAATAACCCCCCGGCCAGAACAGTGAAGTTCAATCTTCCACCAGAAGAACAAAACAAAACAGAGCCTAACAGTGCCGTACAGAGCCTTACAGTGCCACAGAGAGTTACAGAGACAGGACCAGAGGTCCAGGATACAGAAGAGGAGGAAGTGCCACAAGTGGCAGAAGAAGTTCCTGTAATTCCTCTGTTGGAAAAAAGAGGGAAAATAAAAATGGGTGTTGCCCCATTCTCTAACCGATTAGAGAAGCCAGTGGATCCTATTAAGGAATACGATCTGGTTAGAGATCTAGATACCTTTAAACCAAACCTCACATTCCGACAATTATTGATGTTGTCCCCCAATTGCCGGAAAAGATTCAAAAGTATACTGACAAAAAGACGTGGTTTAAGGATTGCTCCCTCAACAGTAACAAAGTCCAACAAGGCTCCAGAGCCTGTAAAAGAAGTGGATGTGGCTAATGCTTTCCTAGATTCGGGTACTCCAGAGACTGGCGCGTGGATAGAAGGCTGCTTCATTGCAAATGCACTGATTGATGGTGGTTCATCAGTGAACATTATGACGGATGTGACGATGAAGGATCTAGGCCTACAAGGTGTGCAACCCACCCAATGGCTCATCAGACTGGCGGATCAGAGTAGAATCAAGCCTTTGGGCATTCTTCCATATGTGAAGACTACTGTGGCTGGAAAAGATTATTGGCTAACCTATTTGGTGGTGAAGCCAAACTCTTATGGTACATCCTATCCCCTGTTACTGGGCAGACCATGGCTTTTTGAAGCCCGAGCAAGGACGGATTGGTTCAAAGGAACCTTGACCTTGGGCAGAGGACCCAATAAAGTGGTGCTGAAACTGTATGGTTCTCAAAAAGGACATAGATCCACCTCCTTGGAATTATCTTTTGATTCTCCTAACGAGGCTACAGATGGAACATCAGCAGACGAAGATGCTGTCAAACAGATCCTTCCCAAGAAAATAATGGCACATTCCTTAACAGTGGATACTGTAAGCCGACTTCCAAAAGATGCAAAGCCATTATCAATGGGTGAATACTTCCTGCCTGAATCAGAAATGACTTCGAAAATCACTTCTGACAGTGAGATAGAAGCATGGATGTACTGCTCTCCCTGTTACATGGTCACAACAGAAGCAGAAGCAGAGACAGAGGCAGGAGAGGAAACAGAGAACCTGTTCTTCTGTTACAGAGCTCCTACAGAAACAGAAGCAGAAGCAGAAGCAGAAGCAGAAGCAGATGCAGAAGCAGATGCAGAAGCAGAAACAGAGATAGAAGAGGATGGATATGATATGGACAAAGAAGATTATGAAAGTGAGCCAGAAGAATCTACCCCACCTGAAGAGGATATATTTGAGGAAGAAGTTCCAAAAGCATCAGAAGCCGACGAGCTCATGCTGTGGGACAGAATGGTGATGGTACCATTTGGTCTGGTAAATGGATCTTCTCATATGCAAAACCTTTATAAGAAATGGATTAAGAAGAACAAGCCGTCTTTTAAGTGTGGCTCCTGCCGTCCTAACCCATCCTTGCCAAAGAAAGATGATGATGATGCACCGTGCCAACAAGCACCAGTCCCACCAACCCAACAGAAATTAGAGGGTCCCTGTTATGTGACGTTCCTGGATGTGTCATCTTCAGAAGATGAGTCTTCAAGCCAAGACACAATTAATCTTGAAACCAAACCCGAAACAGCTCTAATTCCATTCCAACGTCTTAAGGAGCAACCTAAGTCTCCACCAAAAGAAGAAGTTGGTTCTAGTGGGACATCAGAAGAGGACACCACTCCCTTGAAGGAGTCGGATCTGTATCCAGAAGCAGTCCGCGGGACCTTCATCCGTGAAGTAGAAGGTGAAAGGCAGTTAACCGTTGTGGATTCAGAAGGCACTGAACGCCACTTGAAGGTGGGTAGCAATCTCCCAGAAGAGGAGTTGTCAACCTTGTATAACTTGTTGAAAGAAAATTTGGACGTGTTTGCGTGGTCCTACAAAGACCTAAAGGGGATTGATCCCACAATATGTCAACATCATATTGACTTGGAGCCTGATGCCAAGCCAGTACGGCAACGACAGAGGCGAATGAACCCGAATTATTCCACATTGGTGAAAGCGGAGCTGCTCAAGCTTCTGGAAGCCGAGTTCATCTATCCAGTGGCAAATAGTGAATGGGTTTCACCCATCGTGGTTGTACCCAAGAAGAATGGCAAATTGAGAATATGTGTGGATTTCCGAAAGCTTAATTCAAAGACAAAGAAGGATCACTTTCCTATCCCTTTCACAGACCAACTGTTGGACACAGTGGCAGGACATGAGCTTTATTCCCTTCTGGATGGATTCAGCGGATACAACCAAGTGCAAATCGCAGAAGAAGACCAATCCAAAACAACCTTCACCACAGAATGGGGGACCTACGCTTACCGAGTAATGCCATTTGGGCTCTGCAATGCCCCTGCTACTTTCCAACGAGTCATGATGGCTGCATTTCAAAATCATCTACACGACTTCATTGAGGTATATTTGGATGACTTCTGTGTCTATAGCTTGATCCGTGAATATTGGGAACATCTGGAACAATGTTTTGACCGATGCCGGGAGTATGGGATTTCCCTCAACCCCGACAAATGCATATTTGGGGTTTCTTCTGGAGTCCTGTTGGGCCACATTGTCTCTGCACAAGGGATATCAACAGACCCTGCAAAGATCGAAAAGATCGCCGCTCTGACAGCACCCACCAACCTCAAACAGTTGAGGGGATTCCTAGGCCATGTGGGTTACTACAGAAGGTTCATAGCCCATTTTGCGACAAAGGCAACCTCCTTGCATAAGCTCCTGAGGAAAGATGCAGAGTTTACTTGGACGGAAGAATGTGACAAAGCCTTCCATATTCTGAAGCAGTGTCTAATTGAGGCACCCATTCTGCAACCTCCTGATTGGACGAAAGAGTTCCATGTACACACTGATGCATCAATTGAAGGCTTAGGTGCTGTCCTTTGCCAGAAGGGCTCCTCCAAGCTGGATCAACCAATCTACTATGCAAGCCGGAAAGTCACTGATAGGGAACGGAACTATACAGTGACCGAGCTGGAGTGCTTGGCAATGGTGTTTGCCCTAGAGAAGTTTCGCCATTACCTCCTATCTACCCACTTTAAATTTTATGTGGATCATGAGGCCCTGTCCTTCTTGATGAACAAAGCAGATGTGAAGGGACGAATGATGAGATGGCTCCTTCTATTCCAGGAGTTCGACTTTGAGGTGATTACTAAGCCTGGTCGTTCTCATGTTCTAGCTGATCATCTGTCGCGTATCCCACAAACTGCAGACGAGGAGCAGGATGATCCAGACCTCCCTGATGCTTCCCTATTCTTGGTAGAAACTGTAACTCCCTGGTATGCAGACATTGCCAATCTGCTGGCAACCCAACAGTACCCTCCTGGTATCTCTAGTCGGGAGAGGAAGAAGCTCATGCTAGAATCAGCCCCATACACCCTGCTAGGTGGTGCACTGTACAAGAAAGGCAATGATGAAGTACTCAGAAGATGTGTTGCAGGAGATGAGATTGGGATTGTTCTGAAGGCTTGCCACGACGAGCCATGTGGAGGTCACTTTGCAGGAGAAGCTACAGCCAGGAAGGCTCTGCTAGCGGGATATTGGTGGCCTACCATTCACAAAGATTCCTATGATTACTGTAAAAGATGTGATGCTTGTCAAAGAATGGGGAAACCCACGAGGACAAGTGCCATGCCATTGCAACCTATCCTTCCTTTGAAGCCGTTTGAGAAGTGGGGCATTGACTTCGTAGGTCTGATCGACCCTCCCACCAGAAGGAAACAGAACAGATACATCCTCGTATGTACGGATTATGTCACAAAGTGGTGTGAAGCTAAAGCCCTAAAGCGGGACGATGGTAACAGCGTGGCCCTGTTCATGTACGAGAATATCATCACCCGTTTTGGCAGTCCCTTAGAGTTGGTAAGTGACAGAGGCACGAATTCCTTAACAAAGTCATGGAAGAGTTGACAGAGTTGTATAAGATCCGCCATCGCAAGTCCACTCCCTATTACCCCAGAGCCAACGGCCAAGTCGAAGTCACCAATCGCATCCTCTGCTCGATTCTGACAAGAACAATTGCTGCACATCGTCGTGATTGGGACGATCGACTTACAGAGGCCCTCTGGGCGTACAGAACCTCCCATAAAGCAGCAACGGGACAGACACCCTTCCAGCTGGTGTATGGTACAGAAGCAGTTTTTCCTGTTGAATTGGAACTACCCTCTTTGAGAGTGGCTATCAAAGAGCGTTTGGGGGATGATGATTCACTGCAACGTCGTCTCCTGCACTTGGAATGTTTGGACGAAATTTGTAGGATGGCTCTACAGTGCATGGAAGCCACGCAAGCTCGACGCAAGGCTTACCATGACAGTTTCATCAAGCACAAAGAGTTCAAAGAAGGTGATTTGGTCCTAGCCTATGATTCACGCTTTGGCAAGTTTTCTAGCAAGCTCCAACAGCGGTGGATGGGCCCCTATAAGGTACTTGCAGTCAACCCTAATGGTTCTATTCAAGTGCAGACCGTTGATGCCTCTGATGATCCCTTTCTGATCAATGGATATCGCCTGAAGAAGTACTTCCCTCCTTGGGGATCTTGACAATTACAGACACTTGATCCTTCCCCTCGTTGGCACGGCACTGTACTTCTTATGATGCTACTTCTGATAGCCGTTCTTCAATCACTCCTGCTAAAGTGGATGCAACCCTCTGTCCCCTCTAAACCCCCTTCTAGTCTTGATTTCTTATCCTCTATTTTCCACCAGCGACAGTGGCGAGGTGGGTTCTGACAAATGGTCTCTCTACCATTCCCTTGCTCAATATTGAAAAGAAAAAAAAAACATATCGGTCATGGGAGAAAAGGACTAAGGTCCCTATCATGCTGACCTCTTCTTCGAGAAAAGGTGGAAACACCCTCGGGAATAGGGGAAACTAAGAAAAAGAAAAAAAAACAAAGAAAGAAAAAAAAACAAATAAATAAATCTGTTGTGAGAGAAAAGGAAGCAATTCCCTGTCATAGCGGGCCTCGTTCTAAGAAAAGGTGGTAAACACCCTTGGGCGAGAAGCTGGCTGTGGAAAAGGTGGTAACACCCAGCAGTCCAGAAAGTGGATTCATTAATTGATATCCCTAGGATCCAATTCCGACGCTGCCTCCCTTGGTACGCTGTGTCCTGGGTCTCTTTGCAAAGTGACTAACTGTCCTCTAGCAGACGACATGTTCCTATCCAACACAATGTTCGATTTGATGGCTACCTCCCTGGGTACGCCTCTTCAACAACTGATGACGCGATCTTCATCGACAACCCCTTGAGTGATGTGAGCTTTCATCCTAACCGGATGGGGAAGTGAGTACGGTTGCCCTCTGTATCTATCAACAGAGAGTGAGACAGAGGGTGGGGCGAGAGACCAATCTTTTCCCTTCAAATCAAATGAGAGGTGAGAAGTGTGAATGAAGTGTTGCACGCACGGGAGGGGCCTCTCAATGCACAAAGCACAATTTGTTTCTGTGCACTGCACTATAAGGCTCCCTGGCCTTCATTCTTGCACTGTATGCCGGCACAGGGCGGGATGCACTGTTGCACCATCAACTGCGCACAAGGCATACACCCTTTGCACAAGCGACTGTGAGGATTACATCAATGGGTTTCAGGAAAAGGCTGCCCTCCTGTATCTATCCACAGAGCGTGAGACAGAGGGTGGGCTGAGTGTGACTGGAGTTTCTTCAATCAATTACCGAGAGTTGAGATTGAGGGACGTTACGACACTTGGAGTCAGGTATGTTCCACTTTCCCTATGCACCCACGGGATGGGTTTTTACCGTCAACACAAGACACGTCACCCTGTTCTGTGCACTGCACTATAAGGCTCCCTGGCCTTCATTCTTGCACTGTATGCCGGCACAGGGCGGGATGCACTAATGCACCATCAACTGTGCACCCTGGCATACTCTTTTTGCACTATTTCCCCCTTGTTGATTCCTCAACCGGGTATGAGTTATGGGTTTTAATCATTCTTCCTCAAGTGATATTAATCATGGGGCGAGTGACTGATCTTTCATTCCAATTGAGTGACTGTGAGTTGAGTGTAGTATCCCTCATCATCATCGATGAATTTCCTGCGATTCCTTCCATCAGCTACCTCCCTGGGTGCTGCCGCGTGGTCCCTGCCATGACGAACGTGTGCCGAGAAGATGCTTTGGTCCCTCCAGCGCCGACAACAACACTGGATGTGCCATCGATACTTAACCTTGATTCTTGACGAAACGGGCCAAGTTTTTCTAACCCTACAACTTCTGTTTCTTAGTGATGGTCATGTTTTAAGTGTGGGGAAGTTAGTGGATGATCTGTGGTGTGGTCCTAGGTCCCTGTTGTTCGGTTAACCCTATCCGTTAAGGTCTTAAGTGTGGGGACGCGTCCCTGCGCGTCTCCCGTGCATATTTTTCTGCATATGCCTTAATCTGTTCATGCATGAAGGCCTTGCCTTGCTTTTACCCTAATGGGATCCCTTTCCACCCATCCGGTTATGTTTCACCTACCCTTGGGGCTGTTCCCTTGCAGTTTTTCTTCATTCCCTGATTTTGAGGTTTTTCTATGTGAATGCACCCTACGTTCACCAAAATCCAAATCCAACCTTATAGCCCTGTTCCTCCCATTGAACGGTCCATTTTTCCTTTTTACCTACCCCTGTTCCGGTGCACGGTTTTTGAGTTATTAATTTTTGAAGCATTTTACGCAATTTAGACGGTTTTCCATGTGAATGCACTTTTCTTGCTTCCGAATCATGCTCTGACGTCATAGCCCTGACTAGCGCTTTTTCGCTGACATTTTTCCTTTTTATTCCACATCATTTCGATACATGATTTGTCCGTTATTAATTTTCCGGGTTTTCACGACTTTTTCGTGTGTATTTTTGACATTTTTCCATGTGAACCTGCCTTGTTTGCATCGGAATTCCAATTTGATTTGCCAGCCGTGTCCCCTGTGCCGTCCACCACCTTTTTCCTTTTTCCTCCACCCTTTTTCGACTTCCGGATTTTTACTTATTAAATTTTAAATGAGTTTTCGGGAGTATTTTTGGAGTTTTTCACATGTGAACCCCTCCTATTTCCACCGGAACTGTGGTTTAACATGATAACCCTGTGCCACCCCTTACTGCATACATTTTTCCTTCTTACTGCATGTCATTCCGGTAAATGGTTTGTTCGATATTAATTTCCGATCCCATTTTTGGGTTTATTTTTTGGGTTTTTCCCATGTGAACGCGTCTTCTCTTAGTCGGGATTATGTTTTGATGTGATAGAATTGTCGGGCACATCTTTCTGCACAGTTTTCCTTTTTTGTGCACCTCATTCCGATGCACGGATTTTTCGATATTAATTTTTAAATTGCGTTTTTGGTTCGTTTTTTGTGTTTTTTGCACGTGACCGCCCTTTACCCCTCCTGGAACCCCCGTCCCGTATTTTCCTTGTTTGCCCCCTGTCGTCCTACCCACTTTTTGTTTTTACGCTATTTCGTTTTGACGTCCGGATTGGGAGTTATTAATTTTTCTTTATTTTTACGTTTTTTCTCGCGCCCGTTTTGCGCGTGAACGCGCCCTTTTTCGATTTTACGCGTCTCCATGCGCCCCGGTCGTGTCCGCGTAACTGGTACCGTCTTCCCCGCGCCATTTCAATCCCGTCACGGCAAATTTTTTTTACCCCGCCCCGCGCACGCGCGCGGGATGGGGGTACGCGCCCATGGGCCCCTACCCCTTCCCCCCACCTGCCCACCCCATGGCCCCCCCATGGGTCCCCCACCCCTTTCCCCTAACTGCCTACCCTTGCCCCCAACCGCCCGTCTCTCTCTCTCTCTCTCTTTCTCTCTCTCTCTCTCTCTCTCTCTCTCTCTCTCTCTCTCTCTTTCTCTCTCTCTCTCTCTCTTTCTTTCTCTCTCCTCCCGCGCCCTTCTTCCCTCCTGCGTCCTCCCTCGCCACCTCCTCCCAGCGCCTTCCCCTTCTTCCCTCCTGCGCCCTTCCTCGCCTTCCTCCTCCCTCACCCCTCCTACCCCCCCGTGCAGCCTCCTCCTCCTTCGCCTCCTTCCTACCCCTCCTTCGCCTTCCTACCCCTCCTTCGCCTCCCTACCCCGCCGTCGCCTCCTCCCTACCCCCCCGCCAGCAGTCCTCCCTACCCCCCCCGCCAGCAGCCCTTCCTACCCCCGCCGCCGCCTTCTTTCTCCTTCCCCCCAGCCGCCCCCGTCCGCCTTCTTCTCCCCTCCTGCCCCTCGCCATTCTGCTGTTCCCCGCCTTCCTCCTTTCCCGCCGCCGTTCTCCTTCCCCCCGCCCTTCTGCCGCCCTCCTGCTCCTCGCGCCCCCCCGGCGGCGTGCCCTAGCCCGCTCCTCCCCCAGCCTGCTCCTCCCCCAACCCGTCCCTCCCTCGCCGTTCTTCTCCCCTCCCCCCACCGCCGGTTGTCGCGCCACGCAGGCCGTCGGGTCGTCGAATCGCCGCCGTCCGGTTGCCGAAACGCCGCCTCCTGTCGGAAGTCGCCGCTGCAGCCGCCAGCTCGCCGCCAGATGCTGCCACCACCCTCCTCTTCCTCCTCCTCCTCTTCCCTTCCTAACCTAGGTTAGTTTCACTAACCTAACAATCATCTAACTAACCTCACATTAGTTACCCTAATTCACATTAGTTAGGTTAACTAATTTCACCTAACCCCCTAATTCACCTTAGTTCGGTTAGTTACCCTTCACCATAGTTAGGTTAGGTATAATTAACCTTAGTTAGGTCCCTAACTAAACCTAACCCTAACTAGAGCCCTAACCCTAACTAAACCTAACCCTAACTAACCCTAACCCTAACCCTAACTTACCCCTAGCTAGGTTAGTGTTAACCTAACCATAGTTAACCGTGTTAACCTAACTATAGTTACCCTAGACTAACCTCACCATAGTCAACTTAATTAACTAACCCCAACTTAGTTAATTTAACTTAGTTGATTCACCTACCTAGTTGACTAACCTAGCCTAGTTGACTAACCTAAGCAACCTAGACTAACCTGACTTGCTTTAGGTAGACTAACATGACTTACCCCACTAACCAGACTTAATTGACTTATGCCTAACTGACTTATTTGATTGATGTGATTTAGGTGACTTAATTAATCACTACATTAATTTTTCCATAAAAAAATTTCAGAAAAATTTCTAAAAATTCCTTTTGCCTTTTGTCAATTTTTGGGAATTTGTCTGTTGGAAATTGCCTATCCTAAAATTTCTGAAAATTAAATATTTCCTCATTTCACCTCCCAATTGCCAATAAATGTAGAAAATTCATTTAAAAAATTGTAAAAAATTCTAAAAATTTCTAAAAACATTCTAAAAAATTTCCCTCACCTCCCTTGCTCATTTTCCATTTATTCAAACATAAATAATCACAACTAAAAATAAAAAATAAATAAAAATAAAAAACCAACACAAACCAAATCAACACATCTGCTAAGGTGTTGTCATTGTTGTTTCATCAGTGCTCTTTACTTTTCCTTTACTGGAACTCTTCCGTGCGCATTCCTGCATTACATACACACCCCTTCCAGGTATTTCTTTTATGTGCTTTATTTATTTTTAATTTCCCCCTTAATCACAAATTAATTGTTAAAATGAACCCTTTAATTCACCCATAGTTTCCACGCGCATTCGCGCTAAACACACATACTTTTTAATTAAAATAAACCAGCCGTTCACTTAGCACGCGCTACGTGCGCTAAAGAGGCACTTTAAATTTTAAATTAAAATAAACCAGCCGTCACATGAGCACGCGCTGGCAAAAAAGCGCTCCACATCACCTTAATTTATAATCAATGAATTGCATTTAGAGACCCAGTCGGGAATCGAAGTCCGGGAATCGAATAACTGCACCGTTTTAACCTAATAATTGGTAATTAAATTTATAATAAGGAACCGCCGTTTTCTTGCTAAGGTTTATCACCTAATAAAAATTCACCCATTTTTAATAATTGATTAAAATAAACCCTTCATTAAATTAATTCCCCCCTCACTGCACTAAATTCCCCTTTTTAATGCAGCGTTTCGTGGGATGGGTATGCGCCGTCATTAGTGTTATTTTCCATGGTCCAGTCTTGGTTCTATCACAAATGTAGTTTTGATATGTGTCAGATATGGTCTTATTTTGGTTTCATGTCTTAGTTACGGTTACGGGTACGGTATGCAGTTTTTTTTTTTTTTTTGCCTGATACGGGGTTCAGGGTGTTTGTCTGATGCATCGCATGAAGCTTTCAGTCGCATTTGTCTCAAGGTCATGTCAAATTTTTTCTAGGATGTGGTTTGCTTGGGGTTAGTAGGTCGTGTCACGTTTGATTGGTAATTCTCTTATCCTTGGTTTTTGTCTGTTGCTTTGCAGGCATTCTCCTTGATTGTCTGTGTTTGTGTTGTGTGTGTAACCATCTGAATGGCGCCTTCTCATGCTCCTCCCCCTATCCAGTACGTCCCATTAGTTAGTAGGGATTACTCGTCCCTACTTACTTTTGAGCCCCTCATGAAGGCAGGACTTGCTGCTTTTGTGGCCACTCCTTTTCCATTACTTCCAGAGGATCCGTCCTTATGTGATGAGTTCCTGGCCTCTTACAGCAAGAAGACAGGCGTAGTCCAAGGCATGTCTATGACATTGACATCTCGAGGCTTAGGGAAGGCTCTATCTTTACCCTCCAAAGGAGAACCTTTTGTAACCACTCGTCAGCTCTTCTCTAATGAAGAGATTCTCAAGCTGTTGCAGAAGCAGACAAGGGAAGTCCTTGATGTTAAGAAAGTGATAAACTCTTCAGGAGTTTCGTTTTCTATGATCACTGATCCCGTATGGAAGACGATGTGTTAGTTCCTTCAGGACAGGTTCATGCCTGCCAAAACGCCATCCCACTATTTGTCCAAAGAGCTTTTCACAGCTTCCAGGATGGTGCTGAAAGGAGTCGCTATTGATTGGAGCACATACCTCCTTACTAAAATGGATCAGCATTTTGTTAAAGTCACGAGGGGTAATGTTACCAATGTTACCTATGGATCATATTTGTCTGCCTTCTTGACCTATTCAGGTTTACAGAAGACTGTACCTCCACCTCCTCCATCAGATCCAATACCTCCTCCTCCACCTTCAAAAGAGTCAGCACCTATTGACATTGAGGATGATGATTCTCCGCCTCCCCTGGTCATACAGCGCAAACGCTTGAAGAGGGTAGAGGATAAAGCCCCTGCTGTACTTCCCTCAGTGCCTATCCCTGCTACTTCTGGCAATGAACTCCCTGGGTATCTCACTTGTAATAACCTGTTCAGAGCACATCGAGAAGGATCCTTGGAGATCTCAGTTCCCTCCCTGAACAGTCTCGTTTCAGGCGATGCCATTCCTTTCCTCTGCAAGGATATTCAAAGTTCCATTGAGTTGTCCGTGACAGCCTGTGTTCAACAGCTGTACGCATCTTTCTATGAGGAGCTCATGCAGTCCAAAGACCAGTTGCATAAGGCAACATCTGAGTTAGCTTCTGCTAAGGATACCCTAGCAGATCTATTTAAGCAAATGGAACAGCAAACCCAACTGGTTGCCACTCAAAGCGATGAGATTTCTTCATTGAAGACCCAGTTATTCGAGGCTCAGTCACAGGTTACTAGCCTTTCAGCAGAGAAGGAGAGGATGTCCAGCGAAGCGAAAGAATTCCAAGTTCTTTTAGATGACAAGCTTTCAGCTTTACAGATGGCTAATGACACAGTGGCCAACCAAGCCTCCCAAATCCAGCAGTTGCACGATCAGCTTGCAAAGTCCCGCTCTGTTCCTCCAAGCCCTCCTGTTCCATTAATTCCTTTTCTTTCACAGCTGGACTTGGCTGCCCTACAGAGACAGGCTACTTTGTGCCCTCTATTCCAAGATAAAGTGGAAAGATTGCAGTCCAGAATGGACTTGTTATGGTCTACCTTTGAGCAGTTTCAGGACTTTGTCCTACCAGACCATTCTTTCTTTGTCCACTACCACTTATAGAAGTTGGTCTTCTATATGAAGCTTTCCACGATGGATTTACCTTTTCCAGAGGATGGCTGGAGTGGGGCTTGGTCTGCTGAGTTGTTGACAGAGGTAGTCAGAATGGTCTTTGAAGATTCTGTCACGCCAGATACCATGTTGATGTCATACATGTATCTACGAGGAGATTTGTTAATCCCAGATGAGGTAGATATGGCATGGTATGTGGGGGATGTGGTCTTACAGGCTGTTCTATATGTCAATCATTTGGAGTTGCGCATAGCTGATATGTTTCAAAGTTATTCCTCCAAAGTAGCTGATTGTCAGGATAATTCGTGGCATCCCATGATTGATTCGGTGGTCCTAAATCAAAGACAAAACACAGTTCCTACCTTTGTACAGAGTACTAACCAACTGAGGATGGATCTCTTAACCTATCTTTCCAAACATAATCCATTTGATGCTATCTATATTTTTATACAGGTGCACAGGTTCCAGAGAGGGACGTTCCTGATGCATCGACTTCAGTCTGGCGGAATCAAATCCTGGAGATGGGATTGACATCCAGGTTCATGATGAGCTGGTCATCTGACAGAGAGCGGGAGGCTTTCGTCTGGAGCTCACATGAGGGGACACTTTGGCGGTCTGGCCAAAGGCGGGGACTCCATGGTCACATATGTTCAGAGGCATTTTTGACAGGATGGTCTTGTATGCTACTGCAAGACATTGGTGATTGACACAGAGATATGCTATGATCTTCTCTATTTTCAGGTGTTTGGTACGATTGACATCGACATCAGGTTCTCTCCGAGGCACCTTGATGGTGGCTTGATCACCCACTGCTTGGGTATCCATGGTTCTACTTGGTGGTTCTATGTTGTATAGTTTTTGATCCCTTTTCATTGTACTATTGTATTATATCAGATCACTCATGATCTGAGAGAGGGTGTTAGCAGAGTATTTGTCAGCTCATGTGTGAGTCTAAGCTTAATCTGGGCTGGGCATTTTTATTAGGTATTTTAGGTTTTTTTCTGGTGTGGCATTTTATGCCAGTGGAGCATTTTTATGCACCAGTCGGCCAGCTTTTAATGCTGTCCGACCAGCATTATTGCTTCCCACTTTTTCAGCCTATTTATACTCAGTGGCTCCTTGGTGTTCCTCTCGGGGCTCCAGAGATGTAGTCCAAAGGTGATGACGTGTTTAGGGTTTGTCATATCTATATTTTTCATGTGACAACTAATTGAGCATTTCAATGTACAATACAAAATATATAGTGGAGCGTGGTTGCGCGGACGGTATTTCCGCGTGGAGCGTATTGATAAAATGTGCTCCAGAATAGATTGTGGTATCACGGCAAGGTTTGAGCAAGAGAGCCGACGACGAGCAACGGATCCAAACATGGTTATTGATGAGATGGAGTATTTTGGAAACTTGCAAAGTATTGTCACGGTGGATTGTCATAGCTTCTCCATGATCCTATTCGATGTGCAGTGGTTCAAAGTGGTACTTCAAGGAGCTGGAGCAACAGTTTGATGAGGTCCACCTAGATTTCTCAAAATGGATTCTGAAAAAAAATGGATGGATTGACGCGACACGTTTGTGTTGCTAGCCCATTGTGAACAGGTGCATGAGCTCATGTGTTTTTTAATGGTATTACGACATGGTACATGCCATAATAGTTAAATCTCTCTTGTACGTGATTGTGAACAGGTAATTTTCTATCCAAACTCTCGACAACCTTGATGGTGTTATGTTATACCTTTAGCTCTCGGAAGTGTAAGAGTATATGATTAAAGCAATGTTCCGAGTATAGATGAGGACAATATGCAAATAGAGGGATCGATATTGCAAGGGGTGGAGGCCACTGAAACCTTGGAGCATGTACAGGAGCCAGCATCACGTAACAATGATGGAAATACAGGAGTCCAATAATTCTTTGAGAATGAGATAGACTCATCCTTTTGTGGTGACATGTCTATTGACCTTCCAGTGTATGTGGAGTTGTGTCAAGAGATTGACATGGGACCATAGGGTAATTCATACTTGGAGCATCCATCTACTCAATTCGTTGACGAATCGCTTACAAAGGTACATAAGATATGCATTTTAAGTAAGATCATTTTTTTAAGATTTATATTATCATGCTTTGTATAATTTATATTGATTATACTAACATTATTTTTTGTCTGTGTAGGTGACCTTTGTGGATATTTAGATCATCAGGATGAGTCGAGGGATGAGCGACAAGGAGCTACAGGAGATTTTCACGCATATGTCTCTAGATCAGATGGTGAGATTCAAAAATATGGCAGGCAAGGAGCTATCTCAGACACCATGAGGCTGCTCTATTAGATCTACTTTTGCGTACTCTGATGCTTCAGTTTCTAACAGACGAGGTTGATGCTCCAGACTTGGGCCAGATGGAGGGAGTGGTTCAGAGGGATGCTGTGGAGATCCGGATGCAGTGATACTGCGGTTGGCTCGAGATACAGGTGCTACTCCTTGCTCTCTGGCGGTTCAAGAGAGCGTGGCTCAGGTGGTTGCTGTGGAGATACCAACGCAGTGTCTCCGTCTCGTCGTTCTGCTGAAGTTATGTCACCTCCGGGATTTTTCACACCTGTGGGGACGTCTACTCCAGTCACTCCATCAGCCGTTCGCAGGTGGAACCCCTATGGATGCTACTCTGAGAGATACTACTCCGGTATCAGAGAGTTTTTTGTTCATAATATAAATCATAGAATTCTTGTGTTTATAGAAGAACTTTATTAGGATTCACATGAGGAACTTTCATACATAATTCAGTCATTGTTACCCAACAACCAACTTAAATATCACTTAGTTTCATAACTTCTTTTGTAACTGTCATACAATTTTCGGTTGTACCATGTATATTGACAAAAATTAAGTCTATGGGAACCCACAACTTGATCAGCTGGAAGTAATTGATAGTTTACAGGCTAAGTCACATTGGTTCAAGAGGAAAATTTGGTTGGAAATCAAGAAAAGTACCAAAAGTCCACTAGGTTCATGTGGGACCTGAAATAATGGACTTAAATGACTTATAAGTGACCTAAATGGTCAAAATGAAGAGTGGGAGCTGAGCAAGATGTAGCCTGCATTTTTTGGCGCAAAAAATGGGCTTGCATACCTGTGGTAGATGGAGGATGAGCTGTGGGCTATGGTACATGCTCCAAAGCATGCAAACTCAAGGCAAACTGAAGCTGAAGAAGGAGATACAAACAAGGAAGGTAAGAGCTCTTCTTACCCGTCCATTTGGTATGACAAAAATGAGTAATATGACAGTCCATAAAAGAGGGAAACCTGAGAAAAAGTATTCAGCCTGCTCTTATGTACGTCTTCTTTCATTTTTTTACCATATTCATGGTCCAATGTAGCCCGTCTTGTACCCAAGTACTTGAGTGACCTTGGGGGCAAGCAAAGGGGAGGATTTTGAAGGTCTATGGGTTATTTTGGACTAAAAAAACCAGTCATAAACAGGGCAGTCCACTGCTCTTGTCAATTTTGATGAGTAAATAAGTGATCTATGTGGTTGTAAGAGAAGGAATTGACCCCTTAACATCATGACTTCATTTGTGAATGATTAGAGAAGCTTATTCTTGGGATTATGTGCACTTTTGGAGCTTGAATATGGGTTGGAAATTACTGTTTTAAAATAGGGCTGAAGTAAAATTTATGCTTTGTCAATGCATTTCATGAGCTTTTGATCTATGTCTTGAATGTATTTGAGTCTACCATCAAAATACTTGTATATTGGAGCTATTATCCATTCATGTTCATGAAATAGAAACCATTTGAGCTTGCATTTGGAATATTCATTTGGATTAAATCTAAGATTATCACTAAATGGATTGGCTTATTATCCGTACATGCATTTGATGTGATCAAGACAAAGTCTTTCATTCCATTCATGTATGCTAAATAACAGTAAAAGCTTGAGATCCTCTTCTTCATCTAAGTCATCTCAAAAACCAAAATCTTATCAAAACCAAATGTTTCCTCCTTCTCCTAACTTATCTAACTAATAACCTTATTTTAACGATATTACTTTGGTTTCTTTGTAGCACTCCATCACAAACCGTGATTGTATAGGTTTGGAGACTCAGTATGTAGAGAGATACGGTCTAATTACACTCATCGATGATTATATGTGCATGGTGGCCCAATAAGTCATGCCTCTTTTCTTTTTAAGTCATTAGTTTTTTTATGATGCATTATGTATTGTGGATTAATCTTTGGTTGTCTATATTGTAGAGTTCGTTCACCGCTCCGTTGTCAAGACGAGCTCTCGAATGATGAGGAGCTATAGTAGTTTCTTAGATTTGTGAAGCATATATCATTTAATATTTCAGCCCTGTGATCCATGTAGACTCTCTCCACATAGCATTCCTTGACTGCATTTCTCATCCTTTGTATGGACTCGTATTTTGTGATATTCATAGATATATTTCCTTGTTTATTTTGGACTCTCTTCTCTATCATTCCACATAGTTTTATAAGTTGTCATCATCAATTGTGTACTTAATATTTGAATATTGAATCAACTACTCTTTTTTCTTAGCATCTCATGATGTATGCGTCTCGATGATGATTGCATACTGAATGTATAATTGCTTTATGAAATATTGTTTAGCACATGGTACTAGAGGGTGGCAAGGAAGCGTGTTGCCCTACCATATTTGTTTTCACTATAATCATCATCGCTATTAGCTTCATGAATTTACTACATGCATTGCTATCAACATCAGTCAATGCATCATAAAGTATTGCTATTTATGTCACAAAAATGACGTAGTAGCGATGCTAATAGTAAAGGATCTATAGAGACATGTATACAAATGTTTTTAGCGATGAAGGGGGGAAATTTTTTAGATGAATATTTTGTTGCTTTAGATGTCGGTATATTGCCTATATCTGGTAGAGTTTCATATTCACAATCATTGTTTTGTTGAAGGCATTCTTTAATGGATGTTCAAAAGTACTACTACACAGTGAGACACATACTAGTATGAACCTTTAAATTTTCATATGATTCTACAAAGAAAAATTTATTTTACATGAGCAAGGTCCAAACTTTTCATTATATTTGGGCTACAAAATTGAAATATAAATATACAAATGTAATGTAACTATAATAAAAATGTACAAAATGATAAATACAAGGCTAGTCTTTAGCTTTATGATCTTTAGTTTCTCATTCCTTCAAACTTTTCTTATTCTTTGGTATAGTTTTTTCATTCATCATTTCCATTCATCTCCACTAGTGTTCTTACAATAGACTATTTCTTTCCTTCCTAGAAGAATTTGAAATTTCATGTCCCCCTCTTCTCTTGAGGATTTTGATAAGAAGATGGATCAACCTTTAGAGGAGAAAGCTTGGGCATACCTTTCTTTGTAGAGGCAATAAAAGTATTGTTGGTGGTTGGGTTCGCTCTACCTTTAGCCTTGCTTGTAGCTTTAAGCTCTCTTGACTTTTCTCTTGGAGGTTTTAGATGAAAAAGGGGAGTTAGGATCCATTAGTGATACTTCTCTATCCTAAATCATCTTGAGAATACACCTCTCCCTTATCCATATGACTCATTTACACTAAAACAAAGCACATAGCAACTAAGTTGAAATCACAAGAGATTTTTAACTTAAAGGCAAAAAATAAAGGACTTATATTCACATTATCTATGTTTAATAAATTTAAATCTACTATCCTAAAAACATTCAAAAAATATCTCCATCCGCAATTGTGTGCATCACTTTATAGTGGGACCTCTTGAAGGAGAAACTTGAAAGGTCTCTAGAAGTCAACAATGTCTTCAAGATGAGTATCCAAGTGAATAGTAATAAGTCTAGTAGCACTATAAATAAAAACTTATTAGCTAACAATAAATAGCCTACTTGTAATAAAACTAGAAAATAAGGAAAACCCAAAAAATAAAAGAGAACCATTGATGATACATTTTTTCCATGCCAGGAATTCTAGAAAGAGAACTCATAAGGATAACATTTTAAGCAAGAATATCAATGTAGATTAGACTCTGTAAAGCAAACAACAAATATGATAATATATTACCAAGTGTAAGTATGTATAAGGGATATACCTTTCAACATATGAAAAAAACATATGGGAGTGTGTGGCACTATCAAAAATTTTATAAAAGTCTATAATATTTGAAGTTTACTTTCAAAATAGATCCATAGAGAGAAGCGGATCAATGTAAATGTCTTTTCACTGACATCTTTATTAAGAGAAGGAATCTACAATCTATACCTTGTATATAAATAAAGCCCCAAAAAGAGAATGAAGGTCAATGAACTTTGAAAGTCAATAAGAATAAAGAAAAAACCACATAATATGATAGTTGAATGTATTTCCTCTCTAAAATACTATTCTCTTCTAGAGATATCTAAGACAATCCTCTTTTTTTGCATCACAAGAAACATTAGTAACAACCATTTGGCCAAATCAATTGCCTATCTTCTCATAGTCGATTGGGCCAAGAGTCTTAGACTTTCTCTTGTAATCACATCCTCACTTTCAACCTTCTCTTTGATTTTCTCTTCCATGGCACTTGAGCTACAATTCTTATAGGAGATAAGTGAGTAACATCTTCAACAATAGACTCTTTCTACTTTGTAGATAAATTTGGGATAAAATTTAGGATCTCAAAGGCTTTAAAATTAATAAAGGGTAAGGGCTTCAATAATTTGTCAAAATTATACCTTAGCCTACTCATCATCATACTAACATTTTTCTTCATCAATGTGATCTTGTGTGCATGGGCAACAACAATTCTAGCATCATTTATGAAATCAATAATCAAGTCCTATGCAACATCATTTAAATTAATTAAAGCTAAAATTTGATACTATTAATGAAGCCCATTAATAGTAGCAACCCTAAATAGTCTATTTAAAATATCCTTGACCACTCTAAAAAATGTTGCCTTTCGATTCAGAAGGTTCATTACCTTCCAAGCTTTCATAATATCTCTACAGCATCTTTGCATGTAGAACTACCTTGACTTCCTCTTTCACTTCATTAGAGATGATTTACAAGGCTCTTCAGCTACTAGCATGAGTAATGGTTCACTATGTTCATGATAATTTAGAAGAGGTGAATGTCTTCCATGGTCAAGAAGGACAATATAAAGACTTAAAAGTTGAGGATCTAGAGAAGCTAGAGTTTGCTATGATTTGATGATGCAACCATAGTTAAAGGGTTACTAAGATTCTCACACAAGGCATTGGAGAACGATCTCTAGCACAACTGGGCTAACATTTTTCTCAATAATTACATCAAGAGTCTTTGGGGATGTTTGTTCTAAATAAACCTTCTTTGCAAATCTGCTTGGTCTTGGCCATTGAATGTGTCTGCAGGAGCCAACAATAGAAAGAAATGCACCAATGTGACATGAAGAGAGAAATAACAAACTAAGACAAATAGTGGATCGTGATGTATTTGTTGAAAGAAACCTATTACAACTATATATATCATCCCTCACTTGACTTGGATCTCACCTATATATAACAATTTGGACAGGGAAGACACCTTCAGTCTCTCACTTTCGCACATTTGGCTGCATTGCTTATATTCATGTGCCCAAGGACACTCGACATAAGTTGGATCCTCCAGGTTTGAAGGTTATTTTTCTTGGTTATTCAGATCATTCCAAAGGTTACAAATTTTATGATCCTTCTACTCAAAAGGTTATCATTAGTCGTGATGCTATATTTGATGAGAAGACTATGGGTGGCACATGGTCGTCAGATGTTTCAGATGATACGGAGTCTTTGCTTAGTGCATTTCCTTACTTGCTTTGTGAGTCTACTAATTTTGATGATCATAAACCTCCTTCACCTCCAAAGAAGATTGATGAAAATTCGGAGATCTATGTCGATCTTCCTATTGAGATAGAGCATGGATTCTATTCTATTGAATATGATGACTTTGATGATGCTATGTCTGTCCAAGAGGATCCAATATCGCATATGGAAGCTATCAATTTGTCTCAAAGGGATCAATGGCAAGAAGCTATGCAAGCTGAGTACGATTCTTTAATCTCGAAAGGTACATAGATTCTTACTAAACTCCCCCCAAATCATGTTCCTATCAAATGTAAATGGGTTTATAAAACCAAGACCAAAGCTTATAATGGCTTGTTTGATAAGTTCAAAGCACGACTCGTTGCAAAAGGTTACTCGCAGGTTGCAGGAGTAGATTATCAAGAAACATTTTCTCCCATTGTGCGCTTCACAACTGTTCATATGATTTTGGCTTTTGCAACACTATTTGATCTAGAAATTCACCAAATGGATGTTAAAACGGCTTTTCTCAATGGAAATCTTGAAGAAGAAATCTATATGGAGCAACCTGAAGGTTTTATGATTGAAGTTCCTCACATCTAAAGGTTTTGTTGCATGTTTTGCTGACCCAGATCTTTACATCAAAAGGGAGGACAAATGTTTTATTATTCTTGCTCTATATGTTGATGATACTATTCTTGTGTCAAATAATATTACTTTCTTGGATGCTACGAAGAAGCTTTTATCGACTGCATTTGAAATGGTGGATCTTGGTGAGATACATTCTTGTTTGGGTATTCAAGTTCAATGACACCGACAACGAGGCATTCTTCTTCTTTGCCAGACAAAGTTTATTAATGATATTGTTAAGAAGTTTGGGTTGACAAATGCGCACTCTGCCAACACTCCCATTCTTTCAAGCTCTACCAAGGGTACATCTATAACACGCAATGAAAAATCAGCCATTCATCAACCTTTTGCTAATCTTGTTGGTTTTCTCCAATTTATTGGTTTAAACACAAGACCAAAAATTTTATTTGCAGCTAACTTTTTGTGACAATATCTTTCTTCCCCTTCCACTATTCATTGGAGTGCTGCAAAACGTATTCTTAATTAAGTACCTCAAGGGTACTAAGGAATTTGGTCTTATTTATCGTCGTCGAGAGGATTCTTCTTTATCTTCTTCAACTTCTCTTGACCTTATTGGATATACAGATGCTGATTGGGCAAGTTCACACTTATCCATGTGATCTACAAGTGGGAATTGTTTCTTTGTAAATGGATGTTTGGTTTCTTGGTCCAGCAAGAAACAATGATGTGTTGCAGTTTCTACAACTGAGGCTGAATATGTTGCTGCATCATTAGCAGCTCACGAGCTAGTTTGGGACAACTACTTGCAGATTTGGGACATCCTTCATCATCTAGTACACCTCTTCGATGCGATAACCAAAGTGCTATTAGTCTTACCAAAGACTATATACAACATAGTAAATCAAAGCATATTGCTATTCATTATCATTATGTTCGACATGAAGTTAGGAAAGGTTTCTTTATGGTGGATCATTGTCCCAGTGATCAAATGGTTGGAGACATCTTCACAAAAGCTCTTAGTGAAGCTCTCTTTAGTTCATTAAGACATGCACTTGGTATTGTTCCAAGTTCTTGTCTCACTGATTGAGGCATGTATCATTGTATTCAAGAAAACTTTATAGTAAATCATTTTTGTATCGTAGGTATGTGTAGGGGCTCAGGTTTTTCCCTTGTTCTCCCCAATGGTTTTTTCACTCGCAGCTAGAGACCTTTGTTTTAGTGGGGATGTTACAACTATATATATCATCTCTCACTTGACTTGGGTCTCACCTATATATACTAACTCTATATCAATATGAATCATTCTTTGGGAGCATGTATTGTGTATCTCTCTCGTACTCTCTCTCTCTCAACAAAACCAATACCCTACGAGAAGCACCATATTGAAGGGTGCCAAGAACTATAGTGTGGTGAAGAGAGCATTTAAATGTGGGAAACAACATGACAAAATGAGATGCATTGTGAGAAAATATGACTTATATAGTGACAAGCTTGTTATTGCCACATGTCAAGTCATCATTAGATTGAGATGCAAGGGTTTCCAATGGCCAGTTCTAATAATTGCATCCAATAGTCCAAGTTGTGTCACATATCATCCCGCACATGTTGATGACCAGATTTTTTCTAGATGTCATGCACACCTATTAAATGGTCTGATTTACTTTTTTGCAAGATTTATTTTTCTCTCTTTTATTGTATCTTCTCACATCTTGTGTTATTTCTTTCGTGTGGCCTTTCAATTTGATAACCAGTCACTACATACATCCACATCTAGCTTCTTTTCCATTGTATTGGTTTACATTTTCCCTCACACTTCATTCACAAAGGACAAACTTTGATATGGAGTGAATGGTAAGCAAGCTCAATCACGTGACCACCTCTCCTCCCACCATACTAGCATAGCTTGTCAATCACAAAGGAGGATCTCTAATAGAGAGTAACCAATATAATCCATGGATCATGTATGTAGGTCCCTATCATTTTAGTCACTAGGTCATAAATGTGACATACTTTGGTTCTGCATGTTACCATTCTATTAAATAATTCTATCCCACATATGTACCTTTTTGGCTACTAGTTTTTGCTAAATTGCTATAGTTTGTTATTCTTACATGTATGATGTGTTGCCTTGTTAGAGTAGATAGAGTGTGACAAAAGAAATCTATCTACCATTCTATACATTTAATGCCATTTTGCAAATGTGAAAGGACATCTCTAGTGGCAACTTAACCTTATACATTATGCTAATATCTTGGTCAAAATTGATTTAGTTTATTGGCATTGAGCACTCTTCTCAATGATCTTGCCTTAACTTTGGTATTCTTCTGTACTTTGTTTGAAATGTAATATAATATAATATGACAACCCATTATGAAAGAGAGAGAGGGGGAGGGAGGGAGGGAGCGAGCGACGGAGCGAGGGAGGGAGATAGAGATAGAGCTATTTTGATGTGAACTTCTATAAAGGAGAACTGAATTTATGCCAATGGCCTAGAGCCCTCCTAGATTTTGTAATCTTGTAGTCTTCTACTTTTTCATGCTTAACATAATAACCTATTTTGCTTCCCTTTTTAAGAAAGAGGAGGGAGAGGAGAAGCTATAGGCTCGTAATAGGCATCATCAATTACACCTCTCATCTTTCTCTAGGATTCTCCAACTTGCACGAAATAGACACGTCGCAACTTCTTCATTTCAAAGCATCACTCTTTTAAAGGGCGGAGATAGTCTAGAGTCTAGACTCTGCCCTTTCTTTTTAATGCGTGATAATCCATCGCCATGGATGATAACATTGGTAGGATAAATACATCCACTTCCCACCTTACTATCAAAAAAACGTTTCCAATCTAGATTTTATAAAGCTCTTCAGTCTTAAGTAAATCCTTATGTGTTTGTAATACACTGTGCGTAGTAGCGTCACTAAGAAAATACTTTATAATAAAAATTATCTATCTTAGGTATGCAATATTTTACCCTAATATTTTTTTCTAACATATGTCTTTTGTATAGCATGGTATTGAAATAAGCTAGTTGACTTGATGTCTTGTTTACTAGGTTTGTTGAGATGTCGAGCTCTACATGAGTTTACATTCACTATGTGCCTTGATGACTTGATTTCTTGTTTACAAGGTTTGTTGAGATGTCGAGCTCTACATGAGTTAACATCCACTATGTGCCTTGGTGATGTGGAAAGATATTATTCATTGATGTGTTAGGTGAGTGATTCTATAGCTAGACTACATCCATGTAGTCCATCCGGTTATGGTATATTCATTGTGCCACCTCTTCTTTCCTTAGCGAGTTCACATTTAATGACCACGTGTACATACATTTTGGTACTTTCATATTATTAGTTATTTTGTGCGGAAGAATTAGAAAGAAGTAGACTCAATATTTCAGCCATGTCTCTCTGTGTACTGAATTCTCTGGTGCCTTTGTGTGTGTGCTCTTTGTCTCTTCACCTCTCTTTCCTCTTGTCTATTTTCAGGGTTGGTACACCACATACTACTTGTCAATGAATAACTAAGTACTGATGAGTTTCTCAAAAACTATTTATATAATACTTAGATACTTTTTCAAAATTTTCAAGAGTGTCCCTAAAAATGAATCTTAAACCCATTGGAAATTTATTCAAAGTATATTTCTCTCTTTTTAAAACATCAGGATATGCAATGAACAACACAACAATGTGAGCTCATATTATACCCAACTTATGGCATGTAATGAACAAAACACTTATGAATATAAAACTTTCCAAAGCTCATATAATAATGTCAGTAATGATTAAAACTACCCTCACTTATGTCAATATAATCCAATGCAAAAATGAGCTATACATAACTATCAATTACCACAATCACAAAGATCTTTAAGGAAAAGAAAAGTGATGGCTCTGAGAAAACGTTATTAAAACCTTGTACAACAAGGTGGTACTATACATATACAATGGAATCCTCCTAGGCAAAGGAATGTGCACAAAGAGGAGCTTATAGAATGAATTGAAGTTTCAACAACCCTTGTAGGGACTATCCTTATCATTTCTTTTGCATCTATTATACTACAAAACAATGATTAAATGATAGTGAGGATGACACTATTTAGGATATATGGTTTACCAATAGTTGACTCACCTTGTCTAGACATCACCCTGGAAATGTACTGTTCCCATTCTTATTCCCATTTAGGCATTGCTCATATAGGCACCCATGTGCATCCATTCACCCTAATATATTCGTGTGTGCATCAAATTGTACATGCATGCATATGTGTGAATTTGCTTGTACACAATGTGTCTCTCTACACACATGTGTATATCCACCTATGATGTGCATCCATAGATACACATATGCATCCACACCCTTGTATGCACCCATTCACATGTGTGCATATATTCATATCACTTTATGTGCACATATTACATATCAAGGATATGTTTATGCATGCTAATTGCAATTGACAATGCATTGTGTGCATAAATACACCAATTACATCCTATGCACATCTACACATCCTAGTCATTTACACCTTTGTCACACATACGTGTAAACCCCTATTTACGTAGGCCACCTCGAGTGTACCCACACTACTTTTAGGCAAACTCATATGCATGCTATGGTAGTTGTGTGTGTTCAATGCACTCACACACCATCTTGCACTAAGAACCCATTCACATGCACGTAGAATGCTTGCACACCAACAATGCCTAGTGCACTTTTTCATGACCCACCGCCTTGAAACAATTTGTGGTTAAGCACCTCATTCTCCCACCACATGCTACCTTAAAATGTATCCCCAATAGTGGTACACATAGGGTAGGAATAAAATTAAATTCATTAGCATTTAAGAACATCTTGAACCTTGTGTAGCTTGCACTACATCTAGGGTATGAACTCATAAGTATATGTTTACACATGCACACTTTTGCACTGTCCACATGCATATACCTAGAGCATGCACTATTATTTGCCCCCCTCCTCACAGATTGCATCATAGGACACGTATCGTAAACCACACACATCCACTCATTCATATTACACCACTTGTTCACATGCACCAAGGACCAAAGGCATGTAGATTAGATTTTTAATTGAGCATTGTGTGCATGATGGACGGAAAAACATGGGGTCTCGTGAAGCAAGCACGGCAAGATAGAAGTTGGTACCAATGTCAGTAAGACAGAAAGCTAGGAAAATGTGGGAGTATACACCCTATCAACTCTTGCAAAATAACTAAAAACACAACACAATAACTGTAGGCAAATGGCTTGTAACGTAACTCCTCTACCAGTAATACTCTTTCAAGAGAACTATGACTCTTGGTCAATTACACAACTCCTTAGTAGAGTCATAGTTCTCTTTCAAGAGAACTATGACTCTTGGTCAATTACACAACTCCTTAGTTAGTAGAGAACCTGAAATGCAATACAATCAAGTTGATCCATAGCTTACATCTTCAAAAACTCAATATCAGGCTTAAAATAACTCCTTTGTAGGTGCTTCAGGCTAGCATAGCCGAGAAGATAACATCAAAGCTTTGATAAGATAAATACTCATTAGAAGGAGTAAAAGTCATACAACTTTGTTTGAACTTAGGAAGTGTTTGTGAGGTAATGTGTTCACAATGAAGAGTTTAGATGGAAGGAGAAAAGTATCTAAGGGTAAAACCACACTAAGATAGCCTGGGAATACACTACTACTTTGATTCGAATGTAGTACTTGTCATCTTATGGATCCAATCATCTCATGTTTCATATTTAATCATAGAAGCACTATTCTCTTCTCCTTGACATTAATTAGACTAGCTAGCTTACGAAGCAATTGCTTCTAGATGGTCTTATAGGCAATCCCTGTTTGGATATCTATATTATCACTTAAAAATCATTGCAACCCTCAGGGAGTCCACCTACAAGGAGACATCTATAAATACCCTTTCTTTACATGCTACAAGGCCTTAAATTTGTCCCTTTTACTTTACTAAATGATGAGAAGAGGCATATCCACGGTGGATTTCATGAGGTTTTTTGGTGGATTCCGTAAAATTATATCTATTTGCTAGGGCTCGTACACAAGGTGGATTCCTCCTTGTGCGAAAAGTTGATGGGGACGCCTGTCCTTTTTCGAACGTCACGTTAATTTAATGTGCAAGTGGATGATTCCATAGCAGGTGATTTCGCAAAATACATATTTAAATTAATGGATGTTTATGAGTTTAGAGTGCGCACTCATATTAAATCAAGGTTGGGACAGAGTTCCAACCTATTTATTTATTTTTTAGCTAAAGACTACTACATATTCACTTTTATCGGTTTAATTTTATTATTTTCTAACAATTATGAATGCTTCAGTTGATGTATAGAGCAAGTAGTGGTGGCGTTGGGAAGCAATGGGCGATAGCGTGTATTCGGGTTATTTAGAATAAATTATCATTTTTTATGGGTGCGTGTACCGTTTAAATATTCATTATTGGTCATTGTATTTGGGCACAGCTCGACTCTTGGGGCGCCAACCGCTTTATTATTTATTTAGAAAAAAGTAAACACAAAAGCTAAAGCATGCTAATTGTAAATTTGGGCTATTTTTGAGCTTGGAGATGAATAAAATATTAAATACATACTTTGTGGAGTGCTCACACAAGCCATGGGGGAAGATGGTACCCAATTGGTCTTTTTGCTTCATGTCGTGCAAGTCTATTCTCTTGGATTTTGAGCTTAAAGTAGAGAACGCAAAGCTCCTGGAACAAACGGGCTGTACCATCAATCTCGCGACAATCCATCAATACCAGCGTGTTTCTAGAAGTGAAGAACTTTATTAAGTTTGAGATTTTAAGCTTTAAAAAGCTTAAGATAAGCTTAAACTCGTCAAAATCTAGTGATCGTGGTGGTAGGATGTACTGCAGGTCGTTGTCACCATGAAAAAGCTGCCACCAACTTGTCGTTCAGCAAATGATTATCCAAAGTTCTTTTTATCAAAGTTTAAGGTTACTAACCTTATTAAAGCTTCAAAATTCAATCCTAAACCTTCTACATAGCAGCTATTTCTATAGCTATCTTCTAGAAGTGGTTTTGCATCTTCAACAAGCCCCTGTTCACACCTGCACTATGACAGAGATAAATTCCAGCAAGCAAAGAATCACACACAGACTATATGGAAGACGTATATGCTTGGAAGAAGACCGATATCAATTTCCATAACCACGAAGAAGAAATATGGCTAAAAAGCCATTTTTTTATAAAAAAGAGCAAGTCTTGTAAACCTGACCTTGAGCTACGCTCATCCCGCTAATAAGATTTCGAGTGTGTGAGGTTGTTTGAAATTTTGCAGGATGACTGATCAAAATATGGAAGATTTTATGGTCGAAGGTGATTTACCGGAACCAACGATGGAGCAAAAATTTGACCTAATTATGATGCAACTTCAAGAGGAATGAAGAGCACATCAAACATTGCAAGCTCAACTTGATGCCAGGAGGCATATTCCACGGTGGATTCCTGAGGTTTTACGGTGGATTCTGTAAACTTAGATGACCGGGGCTCATACACAAAGAGGATTCTTTGTGCGAGAAGTTGATGGGGACGCCTGTCCTTTTCGGGCGTTTCATTAATTTACTGTGTACATGGGTGATTCCATAGCGGGTGATTCCGCAAAATGCATATTAAATTAATAAACGTTTATGAGTTTAGAGTGCGAACTCGTAATAAATTAAGGTTAGGATTTATTTCTAACCAGTTGATTTATTTATGTAGCTGAAGACTGCTAGGTATTTACTTTTTTCGGTTTAATTATATTATTTTACTAACGATTGTGAATGCTTCAGTTGATGTGTAGAGATATCAGCAGTGGCGGAGGAAAGCATTGGAGTCTAGCGGGTATTCGACTTTTTGGACTATATTTTGATAGGCGCCACGCCTATATTTTGTTATGTCTATTGAGACATTGATTATCGATTATTATTTTGTATGCGCTTATGCGCCCGGATATGTTATTTCTATTTGGACATTGAGATTGGGCGTGCCAGACTCTATGGGCACCGGTGGTATGATGCCAGGAGGCATATTCCACGGTGGATTCCGTGAGGTTTTACGGTGGATTCCGTAAACTTAGATGACCGGGGCTCATACACAAAGAGGATTCTTTGTGCGAGAAGTTGATGGGGACGCCTGTCCTTTTCGGGCGTTTCATTAATTTAGTGTGTACATGGGTGATTCCATAGCGGGTGATTCCCCAAAATGCATATTAAATTAATAAACGTTTATGAGTTTAGAGTGCGCACTCGTAATAAATTAAGGTTAGGATTTATTTCTAACCAGTTGATTTATTTATGTAGCTGAAGACTGCTAGGTATTCACTTTTGTCGGTTTAATTATATTATTTTACTAACGATTGTGAATGCTTCAGTTGATGTGTAGAGATATCAGCAGTGGCGGAGGAAAGCATTGGAGTCTAGCGGGTATTCGACTTTTTGGACTATATTTTGATAGGCACCACGCCTATATTTTGTTATGTCTATTGAGACATTGATTATCGATTATTATTTTGTATGCGCTTATGCGTCCGGATATGTTATTTCTATTTGGACATTGAGATTGGGCGTGCCAGACTCTATGGGCACCGTCCATTAGCTTTATTTTTCTATTTTTGTAGAAAGCAAACTCAAAAGCTAAAAGCTTGTCATATTTTTGTAATTGGGCTATTATTGAGCATGAAGATTGGAAATATACATAAAATACATGCTTTGTGAAGCGCTCACACAAGGCATGGGGGAGATTGAACCCAATTTGTCTCTTGCCTCTTGTCGTGCATGCTTTTACATGGTTTTTTGTGCAAAAAGGTAGAGTACTTTGTTCTTGGGGACCTTCCGGGATTCACCACGTGAGCTATCTGCGACCGATCTGCGCACCACAACTGGCCACTCTTCAACAATCTACTACAGATCAAGATGGACCGCAATCCGAAGATATTATACGACATACGAACGATGCGACACTTGAAGCACAATCTATTCGGAAAGAAACAAAGATAAGTAAAAGAAATTTCAAATTTCGTAGTTTCAATGGGTCACGCGATGGAAAGACTGTACTTGCTTTTATCAGCAAGTTTGATGATTATTTCCATGAAGAACAATATGTAGAAAAAGACAAAATTAAGTGTGTCACTAATCATTTAGTGGACAGAGCATCGCTATGGTGGACTCTTGTCCGCAAAAGCATTGATTGTCCTACTACTTGGGAGACTTTTCAAAAGAAAAATTTGCCAAATTTTCTTCCACCTCAATTCTACGAAAAAGCAATTAAACAATGGGATCTTCTGCGACAAATTGATCGCGAGCCTATTTCACAATATACCGAGCATTTTTGGAATGCTTTATTGCAACTTCGAATGCTTGAAGATGTACCTGAGGCAACCCATAAGCACAAGTTTATGTCTGGTTTGCCTGGTCACTTCTATGCGAAAGTGAACATGTTTAAGCCAATGACTCTCGAGGATGCACTTTTCTTGGCCCATGATGCCAAAGACAAAATTCGAGGATGAGAGAAGTGACCACAACAATTCTCAAACAATAGTAACTTCGGTACAAAGCAATTCAATTCTAACTTTCGAAGATTCAATCAAAACCGCTTTGTTCCATCTTCATTCTATAAATCTTGGACACGACCCCGTGCTTTACCATTAGACACAAATCCAAAACCTAAGTCATCTTTCCAGCCAAATCCCAACATTCCTAAACTTTCCGCTATTACCAACAATGTTTCTAAAGCCAAATCCATAGTCTATTATAAGTGCCATAAACTTGGACATCTAATGATGAATTGTCAATCCAAAAACCCAACTGTTCACATCAACTACTTGGGAGCGACTGAAGATGAAGATCATGAAGAAATGCTAGATTTCACAGAAGATGATGACGATATCGACACTACTTCAGATACTTTACCAGGTATACCAAATCCCCATTCTTTATTAACGATGAAATGTCTTATGCATGGTAAAGAAAAGATTTTTTAACATGATGACAGGAGCACGCACGATCTTATTTCTGCAAATTTGGTCAAAGAATTGAATTTACATATTGTTTCCACTCATTATCACATCAAGGTTGCATTCTTTGGCACTAGATACAACAGAACACAAGAAGTGCATGACTTAGAAATTAAAATTGGTGATTATGTTGAACGTAGAAATTTCTTAGTTGTGCCTTTGCAATCTAGTGACATTATCTTAAGAATACCTTGGCGTCATCAGTATAATCTCGATATATGTTATTCCACGCATTCAATGAAGATTTATTCTAATGGAAAACAAATCACAATGCATGGTATGCACACTTTTGATAATTTTCCATTGCTTAGTCATACACATGCTAAACGTGCATTAAGAAAATGTAGCAAATCCTATTTAATATGGGTGAATGAAATTGAAGTTAAAAAAAATAAGATGCATCCTAGACATGCACTATTTCATTCACAATTGAAAGATTGTTTTGTTGCTGACTTACCACCTGGTTTACCACCCACACGGCCTAAAGATCATAAAATAGACTTAATTCCAAGTTCTCAACCACCATGCAAAGCACCTTATCGACATAATCAAATTGAACAGAAAGAAATTCAAACTCAAATTGAAGAATTGTTAACCCGAGAACTCATTAGGCCCAGTAGTTCTCCATATGGTGCACCTGTCTTATTAGTTAAAAAGAAAAATAAGACCTATAGGATGTATATTGATTATCGTGCCCTAAATAAGATCACTGTCAAGAATAGATATTTGATTCCTAGGGTAGACGACCTCATGGATACACTACAAGGGGCTGCAATATTTAGCAAAATAGATCTTAAATCTGGATACCATTAGGTACGATTGGACACATATGATATTTTCATAACTGCATTTAGGACTCAATTTGGACATATGAATTCCTTGTTATGCCTTTTGGTTTAACTAATGCACCAGCCAAATTCAGTCATATAACAAATCACACATTTTTGAAGCATCAACATTGTGTCATTGTTTTCTTTGATGACATATTGGTTTTCAATAAGAATGAGAACGAGCATTATAAACATTTGTATTTGGTTTTTAAATTACAAAAAGAGAATCAATTATATACTAATCCTGAAAAGTGTGAAATTTTCCAAACCCAAATTGAATACTTAGGACATATTGTTTCATCTGAAGGTATTAAAGTTGATCCTAAAAAGATAGAAGCAATTTTGAATTAGCCAATACCTAAAAATGTGCATGTTCAATTATGTTCTTTCTTAAGTGTTGCTAGCTTTTACAAAAAAATTGTGAGAAATTTTTCATTGCTTGCATTACCTTTGAAATAATTATTAAAGAAAGGTATTGTGTATCATTGGTCTAAAAATCAGCAAAAGTCTTTTGATTTACTAAAACATGCCTTAACATATGCTCCTATATGTTGGAAACTACGAGGAAGACGAGAGACGAAAGGAAGAGAGGAGAGAAGAGAGATATGAGACGCCAGAAGTGGAACCCCAGAAGTATGTCAATTGAGCACACATGATAGGAAAATATAGAGGGGACTTGGGGCGCTATATATAGACAGACTATATATAGCTAACACCCCCGCTCAAATAAAGGTCCCTTACTATGGATGAAAAAACCCTTGGGGGCTCAAGGGAAAAACCCATAGCTCTATATAGGCCTACCGTTATATTAATATTCAAAATATAAAATTACAAAGTTGAACTTACAAGAGCCTATTCATAGGCATCAAAGGAGCTACATCAGAGCTAGAATATACGATGAAAATTTCATCAGCTCATCAGTTAGAATATACGAAATAGCAGCTAGCATACCACCAGCAAATGGAAATAAGAATGGATGAGATGAGCATTATCAAGACGAAAACATCAGCTGCAACATCAACTCCTTAGCTAGAATAGATAAAATATCAAGTAGAATAAACATAAGCTTGAACAGAAGAGTCAGCTGGAAATAGACAAACAACAGCTAGAAACAATGAAACATCAGCAGGAAAGAACAAAACACAACTGGGGATGAGATAAGCATTATCAAGACGAAAACATTAGCTGCAACATCAGCTCCTTAGCTAGAATAGATAAAATATCAAGTAGAATAAACATAAGCTTGAACAGACGAGTCAGCTGGAAATAGATAAACAACAGTTGGAAACAATGAAACATGAACATGAAAGAACAAAACACAACTGGGAACAATGAAATATCAGCTGGAATAGACGAATAACAATTGGAAACAATGAAACATCAGCTGGAATAGACGAATAACAGCTAACATCAGTTGGAATAGATGAACATACTGGAAACAACGAAACATTAGCTCGTATATCATAAGCTAGAATAGACAAACATTAGCTGGAATAGAATAGAAAACGAAAAGAATGAAGCATTAGCTGGAACAACTCAAGAGCTAGAATAAAGAACGAAACATGGTTTGGAACAACTCAACAACTAGCTACAATAAAGAACGAAACATCAGCTCCAACAACTCAACAGCTGAAATAATAAGGAACGAAACATGAGTTGGAATAACTCAACAGCTAGAATAAGGAATGAAACATCAGCTGGAAAAACTCAACAGCTGGAATATTAATGAAACATCAGGTCGCATTAGCTATAATATAGACAAAATGATATGAAACGTAGCATGAAGAGCCAAAAATCAGCTGGAATACGATCATCAGTTGGAAAGAATAGTAGACGAGATGCAAACAGATTATGAGCTTGTACTAAATTGTGCAAATGAAACATCAACAAAAATGTCATATCATTAGCTGGAATATCAAGAGCTCATCAGCTGCAACATCAGCCAAAGATCATCAGTTGGAAACATAATATCAAGACAAAACATTTGCTAGAAAACAGATCATCAATTAGAATATCATTAGCCCATTAGCTGAAACATAAAATAAGACCCTCAAACATGACAGACAGTGACTTTGGAAGTATTGCTGATAGTGATAGGCCTATATAGACCATGCCACCTCATACCTCCTCCTCTTCATCTGATTCAATAATCATACACACTGATTTATTAGAACTCTGCTCCAATTTACTTCCAAGAAGCTTTTTCTCATCTTCCAAAGCATCACTTCTTGCATTTCCATCCTTTTTCAAGATGACAAACTGCTTGTTATCTTCCAAAGCACTTCTTGTTCCATTCCCATCCTGTTTCAAGCTGTTAAACTACTTGCTACCATCCTTCAAGGTACCAGCTGATCCATGTCCATCCATGTGGTTTGTCTTTTGAGATTTGGGCCCTTTTTGCTTCTCCTCTGATGATGCCTTTCTCTTTCTTGCTATGGCTGAGTCAAACTGCTTGATATCTTCTAAAGCACTGCTTGTTCCATTCCCATCTTGTTCCAAGCTAGCAAACTGCTTGTTATATCATGGCCTGCGTCTTTGTCGCCAAGTCCCTCTCCTCACCATCCCTGTGAATAGTTCCAATGGTTGCCCATCAGGAATTTTGTTCAGTAAAACCAGGGAGTCTAGAGCTTCCTACAGGTGTACTTGTGTGTGGGCATGTGGATGCAAGTTATGAGACTGTCCTAACAAAGGAGGCTCTCCAATTTGTAGCCTCTTTGGAGAGGGCATTCAGGCCACATGTAAAATATATCCTCTCATGCAGAAAAGAGTAGCAGGCCAAGTATGATGCAGGAGAAGTCCCTTCATTCGATCCAGCAACCAGGCTAGTTCGTGATAGTGACTGGGTGTGTGCCAAGACACCAACTGTCATTGCAGATTGGAGAGTGGAAATTACAGGTCCTGTGGAGCGGAAGATGGTTATAAATGCATTGAATTCTGGAGCCAAAGTCTTCATGGTGGACTTTGAGGACTCTTTAACTCCTTCATGGGGTAAATCTGTGGAGTCCCGCCAGGCTGCGGTTGAAGATGCTATGGCGCAACATCAGGATACTGAAATTTATTGGCTCTAGATGCAAGAAATGGCCACTGGCAGGAGCACCCGTTTTGATAAGGCTGGGACATAGAGAATGTTCCCCAGTATCTGAAGCAAAATGCTTGCCTTGGCTGTTTGAATCAGAATATTGCTGCCCTTTGTTCTTATCAGAGTCCGCATCTCCATAGTCAGCCATGGAAATGTTCTGATAGCTGTTAAAATGAGAACTGTCAAAATTCTGGGATTCAAATTCATCTGAATCTGTATCTGTGTACTCAGCGCATAGGACATAATCAATTATCCCATTGTGATCTGTATCTAGATGTTCAAAGCGATCAGTATCAACACAATCAGAACGGCTGACAAAGTGAGGAGAACCCTGCAATTCAGCGATCAGTATCAACACAATCAGAACGGCTGACAAAGTGAGGAGAACCCTGCAATTCAACTTCATCACCATCTGTGTCTGTGTAGCCAGAGGAATCAACAATTTCATCGGAATCTGTATCTGTGCGAGAGCCATCAGCATCAAGCAAATCATAGCTAGGCCCGAAGAGGGAGAATGCTGCACCTAACAGGAAAGATGATTCTATATTCATCTTCCTGTGCTCATGATACAAGTCTTTTTCATTATTCCTACACCTATCCTTCCCATGTCTGCCACGATGCCAATGTGCTGCGAGCTCACTAGCCCTGTCAAAAGCCTGGGCAGACGCAAGATCAGCCCATGAAAACTGAACATCAGCACACTTCTTCAGCACACGAGTGTCTCCCACAACTACTGTGTGAAGTTTCATTGCTTGGGCTTGCTGCAGCATAGGACCAAAATCCGAATCATCAGGCACCCCCTGCCTGCTTGAGCTGCTGTATGAGGCCATAGCCAGACTTCGGGGTGATGATTCCTCGGGCTGCATCATGGTACTGGGCCTCCTTCTCAGTGAGGCTGTCTATGAACGTATCGGGCCTCCTTCTCAGTGAGGTTGTCTATGAACTTCTACCTGCGCGGCTTGCCGCACAGGGACTCAAGCCTGTGCATACGCTAAAGGAGGCGGCTTGTTGTTGAGGTCCTAGAACATAGAAACTCGACCCAGCGGCCTGCTGGGGTCATCTCTGTCATTGTACTTTTATGGAATCTCTCAGCATCAGCAGCAACACCAACGTCAACACCGATCTCGACGTAGACATCATCGTCGACACGGGCCTCTCCACTGCAGCTCGAGAACGTCTCCTCATCCAACACGCTTGCATCGCTTTGTGATGTTGTAGAACCTCGCTCTGATACCATGTTGGAAACTACGAGGAAGATGAGAGACGAAAGGAAGAGAGGAGAGAAGAGAGATATGAGACACCAAAAGTGGAACCCCAGAAGTATGTCAATTGAGCACACATGATAGGAAAATATAGAGGGGACTTGGGGTGCTATATATAGACAGACTATATATAGCTAACAGGGGTGCTATATATAGACAGACTATATATAGCTAACACTATATTGTAACTCCCTGACTTTAATAGACCATTTTTCCTAGTAATCATTGACGCTAGTGGATCTGGAATAGGAGCTGTCCTTATCCAAGATTCCCATCCCATAGCCTACTCTAGCTGCAAGCTTAGACCCTCTGAACTCAAGTATTCTACCTATGATAAGGAATTGCTAGCCGTAGTATAGGCCTTACATCAATGGAAACACTATTTAATGGGATCTGAATTCATAATTAAAACTGACCAACAAAGTATCAAACATCTTCTTACTTAGCCACAAATCTCTGACCGTCATATTAAATGGGATGCTTTTATTCAAAGTTTTCATCCACCACTTATCCAATATTAACCCGGAATAGAAAATGTTGTTGCTGATGCCTTGAGTAGAAGAATAAGTATTCATAGTATTTCTATTATATCTTTTGATTTCCTTTTTCGTATGAAAGATATGATCAAGTCCATAGTTTTCAAGTTGATTGGAATAAATTAATTGCCAATAACTGGATTCAAATTGATTCATTGTCTTATGCTGATGGATTTATGTTTTATGAGAAAATGTTATGTGTAACTATTCCATTTAGATAATTTGTGTTGCACGAAATTCATTGTGCCCCTTGTCAAGGCCATAGAGGTATTATTTCCACTTTACGTACATTGATTGAAGATTTTTATTGGACACAGATGGAATCTAATGTTTCTAACTTTGTTTGAATATTTAATTTGTCAAAGAGTTAAGGGACGCCATGGTAAGTAGTATGGTTTGTTAATGCCTTTATCAATTCCAGAACAACCATGGAAACATATTTCAATGGATTTTATTACTGGTTTGCCTAACACTCAAGCTAATCATGATATGATTTGGACTATTGTAGATTGATTTAGCAAACAAGCATATTTCATTCCATACAAGAAAGCATTAACTGCATCTCAAGCTGCTCAATTATTTTTTGAAACTGTTTTCACTAACCATGGTTTGCCAAAAGTTATTATTTTTTATCGAGATTCTAGATTTTGCAATAATTTTTGGACTACTTTATTTACTAATTTAGGAACAAAGATTGATTTCTCATCTGCGTTTCATCCTGAAACAAATGGACAAACAGAAGCTACAAATAGTACAATCTTGGATCTCTTACGTACATACACAATTTCAAAACCACAAACATGGGATACGCACTTGCATTTACTTCAGTTTACATACAATAACACTCCACATACAGCTACACGAAAAGCACCTTTTGAAATCATTTATGGATATAGATTGCCTACACCTATTACTTTATTGTCAAACAAAGTTAAAGCTACTGATGATATTGCCAATATATATGCTATTATTTTTTATGAAGTTAAAGATATGATTGCAAAACCCCAGCAATCATATACTAAACAAGCTTACAAGAAAAGAAAAACTATAAATTTCACAATTGATGATTATATTTGGTTATGAATTGAAAAGCAAAGACTACAAAGTGTTGAGAAACACCCTATTGTAAAGTTAGCTCCTAGATTTTATGGACCTTTCAAAATCATTCACAAAATCGATGACAATGCATTTAAATTAGAACTACCCCAACACTAGAAAATCCACACTACTTTTCATATCATTTTGTTACGACCTTTTAAAGGCCAGTTACCTATCCACCCTGTCTATGAAAATCCTCATGTGTTAGAAGAAGAAACTGAAATACTTGAACCCAAAGCAATTTTAGACATTGATTATATGACCACTAGAACTAGCCATAGATATTCTAGATATTTGGTGAAATTTAAAAATCATCCTGTTGAAGAGGCCCAATGGTTGTACGTTCGTGACCTAAGTGCTTACCCCTCACTGCTCGCTCCACATTGAGCTAATAGCAATTGAGGACATTTTCTATTCCATCCTAGGGGTATGATGCCAGGAGGCATATTCGATGATGGATTTCGTGAGATTTTGCGGTGGATTCCATAAAAATATATTTATTTGCCGGGGCTCCTACATAAGATGGATTCCTTGTGTGAAAAGTTGATGGGGATGCCTGTCCTTTTTAGGCATCACGTTAATTTAATGTGCAAGTGGGTGATTTCATAGTGGGTGATTCCGCAAAATACATATTTAAATTAATGAACGTTGATGAGTTTAGAGTGTGCACTCATATTAAATTAAGGTTAGGATAAAGTTCCAACCTATTTATTTATTTTGTAGCTGAAGACTGCTAGGTATTCACTTTTGTCAGTTAAATTTTATTATTTTCTAACCATTATGAATGCTTCAGTTGATGTGTAGAGTAGGCGGCGGTGGCGCTAGGAAGCATTGGGCGATAGCGTGTATTCAAGTTATTTAAAAGAAATTATCATTTTTTATGGGCGCGCGTCTTAGGCATGGCGCCAATATTTATTTTGATGTACTTATTTATTAACGTGCTTGACCTATATTTATTATTTTTTATGTGCATGGGCGTACAGTTTAAATATTCATTATTAGTCATTGTCTTTGGGCACACACCGACTCTTGGGACGCCCAACCGCTTTATTCTTTATTTGGACAAAAGCAAACATAGAAGCTAAAGCATGCTAATTGTAAATTTGGGCTATTTTTGAGCTTGGAGATGAATAAAATATTAAATACATGCTTTGTGGAGCGCACACATAAGGCATGGGGGGAGATTGTACCCAATTGGTCTTTTTGCTCCATATCGTGCAAGTCTATTCTCTTGGATTTTGAGCGTAAAGTAGAGTTCTTTGTTCTTGGGGACCTTCCGGCGCTTGCTATGTATGCATACAGCATCCGATTAGCACACCACTAAACTTATGAAACTCTTTCAAATTTTAATTGAAACATCCCTTTTGGAAATATAATCTTATAGATTTTATTAAATATAATACCCTTTCTTTTGAGCTCATATGGTATCTTACATGTTCTATAAGATTGACTCCCCAAGGCTGCAAAATGATCTCATTCAACAATCCAAAAGTAGAAGGCAAAGGTTCCTTCTCCAAAGGATGTGATGCCTCTATTTCTTTTGCTACAACCACCCATATCTACTATTGATAATCAAAGAGATGGTGTTGATGATGTTGCATATGTAGTAGTTGTGGCAAGTACATGCTAGTTGTCTCCCTATCACGACATCCATATCCACTACATCCACTCCTTTCATTCTATTCAATGGCCTCAATGATAGCTATATATGCATGTCCATAAGCTCCCACTATTTATACAATTGAGTTGCAAACATCTTTTCACTATCATCCTTGTAGTGTTCAGCAACCTTTGATGAGACTGTTATTCTAATGGAATCCTAGTCACTCTTGTCACAACAAATATCATGCTATAAAATTACTCTATCTGTTAACTTCCCTAATTCACACTACCTATGTACTCTCTCTAAGGATGATGGCAATGTCACATGCTTTGTTTTTGGCTTGTAAACATAGAGGAGATAACCCTTCTTTCCCTTCATAGCTTTTTCTCTACTTTGCCTAATGCCATTCATGATCTCTATTCCCCCCATTATAGCCAAAACCTCCTTCTTTTTCTCCTCTCATATGGAGGCTCTTTCCCTACATGCCCAAAAAGCCACAGGCTTTTTATTTAATCCCTATTTTCTTCCTTCCCATCAAGGTTTACAAAACATATGAGATTTACACCTTTTTTCTAGCCTTCTAATGGCTAATATGGCTAATATTACTATGCAAGTCATTCCAGAGCTTTGAGATCAGTGTGGTTCTCATCCTTTCCAAGAATATCTACTTCTTAGGACATCCTATCATGTAGGTACCCCTTCAATAAATAATCATAATATTTTCTCTTATCTCCTCATACCCCATATCATACCACTTTATATCTTTGCTTATTTAACTAATGCACTAGTATAAGCAAATCGAAAGAGCTTATCAAAGACACAAGAGTGATATCACCATACTCAAACTTCACAACCCAATTGTGTGTGGCATTACAACATACAGCACATCATATGGAGGTTTCCCCAACAGAGTTACATTCAGAGCTTTCACATCCTCTAAATTAGCACATCCTCTAAATGTGCACACTGGGAAACCACCTAGATGAAATGCCCAAATTAGCACATCCTCTACATGATAGGATGTCCACCCCCTCTACATGATAGGATGTAGAACATCTACTTCTTAGCACATCCACCCCCTCCAAATTAGCACATCCTCTAAATGTGCACACTGGGAAACCACCTAGACGAAATACCCAAATAGTGAGTTCTTCTCTAATCATGCACAAAAGCAAGCATTCACCTGGATCATAAATCAAAATCACAATCATTTGCACAACTCTAGAACCACACCAAGCACCTCCTCGAAGATCATAGGCTTGTGGGTGGCCCTCATACACTTGAGACTTTTAAACCTCCATATATATGCTCGAAATGCACCCATCAACAAATACATAGCAACATCCCTCCTCTTTTTAAATCATTCACATGGAAAGTTTCTCTTGTTGATCTTTTCAATCCACATCGAACATGATGTGAGCATCACTCACATCCAACATACTCTAAGTATCATTAAAAACATCGAGGCATTCCCAATCTTCAAGCATCTCAAAAGTTCCTATCAATGCATCTGGAAAAGCATACAAAATAGGCCCAACCTGTGTAGCATCATATCCATCATTCTCTATCTACATATCCTCTAGCTCATGAACCATCCCATATGCTGTAATTGTGCCCTACAAATCATGTGCACTCATTAATTCACCAATGTTGCCCTCATTCCCAACATCAAGTAGAACATGATCTGCATAAGCCACACAAAAATCCATGGTTGTCTCCTGTACTACAAGCTCCTCCAAGGCATCCGTGGTATGGCTAGTCAATGCATCAAGAGTCTCTGCAATCTTCTTTTGCTTTTCTATGTCATGTAATACATGAGCCACCATAGACCCTTATTATAGGGAAGGAAAATCTGATGGCTAGTATGCTTTCTAGAGTTAGATTTAGGATACACTTCTTGCAGAGGATGGAGAGGCTACGATCTCGTCCATGGTTGATCATATGTGTCACATCTCTTTATTTGAGGCATTTTCAAAAAATCTCTTTGGCTGATTGGTTCTAGAGTACATTACCTAAGAGGGTTGAATGGATGGATGTAGAGTTTAAGAAGATTAAGAAGAATGCTTATGTGTATTTCTTAAGAGATGGGTTTTTATGGAAGCATCCTAAAAGAGAGGTGGTTTACCCTTACAAGTAGTCAAACTACAAAGTTGTAGGTTATGAGAGAGTTTCATGAGAGCTTATGGGTTGGTCATAGACGTATGTGGGTTACTTATGAGAAGATCAAAGAAAGTTACTAATGGAAAGGGATGTACAGATATGTATCTCACTTTTTTGAGACATTCAGTGGTATAGGAATGAGCTTCATTTGATTTTCCACTTTGTATGCATTACAAATGAGGTATAATAAACTTGCAAGAAAGTATATTACAAATACAACTAGTATTATATGCAATTTTTTGCTTAAGGAGACTTTTTGCATGTGTAGATATGTTGAAAAGATTACTATAGATTGAAATGAGTTGGATGCAAATAAAGGTAATGAGTTTTTCTCTAGACATGATGTTAAACTAGACTTGACTTCTGCATACAATCCTGAAGGTAATGGGAAGAGTGAAAGAGTTCATCCACCTATAGTGAAGGCTTTAGACAAAGCTTCTGGTGGAAAGATCAAGAATGGATTGAGGATGTTGCCTTGTGCTTTGTGGGCAAATTGTACTACACACAGTGTTACTACTCTATCTATATTTGTGGAGTTGATGTATGGATGAAAGCATGTGATGCCTATAGAGACTTGCACACTTAGTTAGAGTGCTTCAACTTGGTTGAAGGATATGTGTAGGGAGGAGCTCTTAACTCTTTGCATTGGTCTACTTGAGACAAGAACAAAGGATGTCCATAGTGCTATGCAAAGACTTAAGGAAGCTATGTTGCGTAATAAGGATAGGTTTAATAACAAGCATACACTCTGGCCTAGAGTAGTGGAAGAGAGTGATTGGGTATTGGTGTATGATAATAGCCTTGGGTAATTCACAATATATGTATATCTTGTATATCATGTGCATTCAAGGCCTATTTATAAATATCTATATCTGTGAATTTTTCCTTAATAAAACATAACCCTTTTCTATTTAATCTGTAAGTAACTCCATTATATGGGACCCTTCTGTATGTAAAAAATGTGTAAAAATAGTATTTTAAAATTTCGTTATGTTAAACCCACGTGATACATACATATATTTGTGACTGACCTCCCTAGGATAATAGCCTAGATAATCAACATAGTACTATCAGAGAGATGTTGAAGAGATGGTTTGAATCTTATGTGGTGAAGCATGGTTATGACAATACTACTTATACAGTTATAAAGCTTAATGGGACAGTCTAGAGGGTACCCATTGTGAGTAAGAGGATTGAAATATCTAAGAGAAGAGATGATGACACATATGTAGTGGAAAGTTTAGGGGACAAAGAATATGGTGATAAAGAAGTGGAAGAAGAAGCAGTTGATGAGTTGGAAGATGAAGCTGGTACTTTCAATGTAGAGGATAAGGAGCTTTGGTTGATTGTAGAGCTCGAAGGAGATGACGATGGGTAGATGTGGCCCATGCGAGGGATGGGTAGGTTTAGAGGGAGTAGTTGTTGTTACAACCCACATCCACTCACAAAACCCTTGAAGGATGGCCATATGAGAGTTGTTTAAGGGTAAGTAAAGTTAGTGTCACTATCTAGATATTATAGATTTTCTAGCAAGGTAGGTCACATAGATGATGGCTATAAGGATTATAAGGAGAAGAGCTCATGGATGCTAGAAGAGTATGTTGCAAAGCTTAGAAAAGGAGTTTGGAAGAATCACGAAGGGTTGTATTGTTTGAGTAATAAGTACATGCTTTTGAATCTCCATGCATGATCCAATGGATGTAAAGGGTTTAGGTTATGCTTAGTAGACACAAGTGTGGTGGAAAGAGAACCTGGAAAAGGATGGAGGAAAACTCAACCTTTGTTGAAATATGCTTACTTGCAATCAACTGAAACTCGACTTCGAGATGAAGAAAGGGAAGGAGGTAAATATGTAATAATTCATGTAAGTCGAGATGAAGAAAGGGAAGGATGTAAATATGTAATAATCCAGGCTTACATACATATCTGCATGTTGAGTTGGGAAAAAGAGTAAAGGAGAAGTTATTTTTGGTCCCACAAGTCTAATTTTTGGAGGAACACTAGGATCACGATATGTGGATTGGGGTGGAGAGAAAAGTAAGGTCGTTTTTTTTTGCATGGATACGAGGAGTTGGAGAGGAGGATCCTATGCAAGCCGAAAGATCAATCATCATAGTCGAAAACATAAAGCTTGACAGACCATTATATTCTTAGGGAGATAGACAAGCTAATGCTAAGATCTGATTCAGAGGAGGAATGTCAAAGTTAAAGGCAAGCCTAAAAGCACACGCCATTGGCAACAAACACAAATCAGGTCAGCAAGTGCAACACTATCATCATCTTACGACTTCTTTTTCAATCATAAACATGTAATTAACTGCTGGAGGGAAGTCTTACTGTGAACTTGGAGGATCATCAACCTTTCTACTGAGCATGTTTTAATCAGCCTAAATCTCCTGTTTGAGCTTCTGATTGTCACGTTCAAGCTAGTTCAAAATTGTCCACTACATTCATCATCTTGTTTAATCATAGGTCTACCAACAGCAAGAGGCCAAAAGAAAGTGAAGGAGTGCTAATTTAAGTAAAGCATTGCAAAGTGCTTTAGTAATCTCAGAGGATGACTATCCAAGAAAGGAAGGGAGACGTTGTAGAGCCGCCAATGTTTGCAAGGTTCTTAGGCCGCTTCTAAGCCCTCAAAGTGCTACTAGCGTTCGATGGTTGATCTGCCCGTATTGCAAGTTCTTCTCTGTCTGCATCTACAGATGTTGCGACTGCAATATATAAGGCCCTGCATGAAGACAGACACAACAACTAAGGCTACAATTAATTATGATCAGCTTGTTATCCAGTGTGATTTAACAAGGAGCTCAATGAGATGTTGTGACGTATAATCAGTGCTCAGGCTGAACATGAAGAGAAAGAAAGTCTTGCATAGTCATCTTGTGCATTTTCTCAAGAGAAAGATTTTGAAGTCAGTCTTTGTATTATCTACCTTTAGATCTGCTGCAATATAAAGTTGTGGGCCAGCTATACGAGATTTTGATTCCTCATCTTATCATTGGGCTTAGATTCACGATGACCACTATCCTGTCAAATGTTCCGTGGTGTAATGGACACCTGAAGAGTGTTCCATATACGAACCTTTGTTATAAACTCAATGTATAAGAAGCCGTAGAAGGAACCAATGCACTTAATGTAGTAGCTTGCCATGTCATTATCCTTATATGTATTCTCTTTTACCTTTGTATGTCTTGGAAGATTGTGAATGTACTTCATGGCATAGGATTCTAGCTATCATACGGGTAAAGGAAACCTCAACAATATTCATGAAAATCGTACTTTGAACTCAAGTTGCCTAAAACTTAAAACCCTCTCCTTCAAAGATTGAAGATTCTCAAGTTTTTTCCTCTTGGTCCTTGAGTAGTGACACTTATAAACAATAGTGTTTTTCCCTCTCTTTGAAGACCCTTGTTCAATTGTAAATACCTTTCATCTTCCATCTTGCACTAATACTTATCGTGAGCAGATTCTGGCTAGACACTGAGCTCTTCAACAATGTGATTTCAAACAATGATATCACCACTAACATCTCCAAAGTTTCAGAGGATTTTTTATCTACTTCCACGTGTAAACTTCAAGCAAGCTCAATGCTTTCTAAATCACATGGGGTATTATCAATGATTTGTATGGAACTACATGATGCTAATTGCTTGACATTTATACAAGTTAATGATAATCTTTAAGTTTGCTGAGGAATGCCAATACGCTTATGAGGAATTAAAAAATGATCTAACAATAGCTTCAAATTTATGAGGCCTAGACTAGAACATAACCTTCCATATGCATATTGATGCTTCGAAATTTAACCTAAGGGCACTATTGTGTTACCCTTCAAGAATGTATTTAGAATTACCTAGTGAAATTTAGTAGCCACCAACACATGGGCATTGAGATAAACTACTTCACTATTGAGAGAGAAGGTTTAGAATTGCTATTTGTGATAGAAAAGTTTCAAAATATTTAATAGTGATGCAATTCACATTCAATGTCGATCATTAGCTCTACTTTATTTAGTGTATGAACATTTTGGAACTAGACATATAGCCCAATGATTTCTTGCTTAAATTCAATTTCTTGATAGACTTTGTGAGGAGGAAGAGAAAGTAGCATTACATGGTTGATCATTTGTGCTCTGTATTGAGCTAATGATATTGTATAGGTACTAAAAAAAGTAGCACATAATCATCCACATGACAAGTGAGAAGGCACAACTTCATCGTATGATCCTCAAAGCACAACCCTATCATTTTTTAGTACATTATCAATCTTATACTAATATACTTTTTGAATTTTTTGATCTGTTGCTTATTGTAGCCTTGATCATTCTCTTTGATTTATCATTAGATTGGTTTAACGGAGTATTCCAAACAAACTATTTCCTTCTTGTGAGTATTTTACTATAATGTGGCCTATTGTTATACAGAGCAAAGGACATAGATAACCTAGGAAAAAGCACGAAACACAAAAACTTGAGATAAGGTACACATGTTTTTTGGCTTTACTAATCGTACTTTTTATGTAAATTTATAAGTTGAATATCAGTAAATTTTAATAAAAATTAAATTTTATAGTTATTACTACATATATTTTTAACAATTAGATATTTTACTTCTATTTTTTTGTAAGAAACTTTATCTAATGGATTAGTCATTACATATCCAAGAATCTCTAAAATGTTAAGGATTTCTTGTATAATATATTTTATCGTAAAAAATATTAGAATATTTTAATTAGATTGTCTATTCTAGCTTTGTAATTTTTTTATATTCTCCATTTTAGTTAGTAAATTGCATTTGATATACAAGTAATCCATACATCTAGTACATGTATATTATACAAAATGCATATTCTATCAACATTTTGATTCATTGTATCAAGTTTCCTTTATAATTGACCATTTGCAATGGCATTTCATATTGTGTATCAAGTGATATTGTGATTCATGCGATTTTCATTCTCCACTTATTGCAATATATCAACAGGGGTTAAAATTTGTGACAAAATCTTCGCCCACTTGATGCCTGAAAGTTGTGAAAGTTCAATCTCTTCTTGATGCAATACATTAATTTAGTATGAATCTGTGGTAAATTTTATACAAAGTTAATGCATTGTATCAAGTTTGTATGATATTTTGTATTTATTTTATAATTACTTGATACACTACATCAAGTTATTATGATTTTCTATTTTAAATCTATATAACCTTGATATAAACCATAAAGTGGTGCTGACAATTGTGATACTTCATTCTCTTCTTGATACGTTACATCAATTTGGTGTGAATTTGTGGTAAAATTTATATTAACTTGAGATATTGCATCAAGTTAGTATGACTTTTTATATTAATTTTATACTAACTTGATGCATTAGAATGATTTTTTATTTTAAATCTATACTAACTTGATGCAATGCATGGAGACCTTTTATATTTTGTAACATTTTTGTTCTCCACTGACGTAATGTATCAACTTGATATAATAGATATATACATTTGATACCAATTGATATAGTACATCAAGTGGGTAGATTTATTTACAATTGTTTACTTTTACTTGAAGTACTACATCAAGTTTATATTGTTTGGGATAATTTTATCTTTTACTTTTCACTAAAGTTCTTATTCATCCGATATAATACATATTCAATTTTTTAGACTTTTCGGTATGTTTTTTGTACCTACTTAGCAGCGCGATATATCAATTGTTTTGTATTTGGTGAGAGTTTTATTATTTATTGATGTATTCTATCAAATTGATTTGAATTTTGAGTAAATATTGTATTAACTCGATGTATTGTATGAAGTTTTATTCTATTTTTTATAGTTTTATTTCTCATTTGATACAATGCATTGAGTTGTTACGAATGTTGTGTTGACTTTATAGAGTGCATCAAAGTTTGTGGAAATTTTTGACACTTTCCTCATCCACTTGAATTATGGCATCAAAGTTGGTACATATTTTGAGTAAACTTTGTATCATTTCTTTTTTAACTTTATATAATGCATTGAGTTTGTAGCTTAAATAAAAATACTTAGCTCGAATGAATTGACATTTGCTACTATGGAACTTCCCACTAATAGTTCATGCATTATATTAAATAGCTAACTTCTATGCTCCTATTTCCGTCTAGAATTTATCCTCCTTCTTATGAGCTTATATTTTACTTTGTGCTAGTCAGGTACTCGATGCAATGCATCAAGTTTGTTAGATGCTTCTTCAAGTTTCTATTGAATGTATCATATCTCATGTATCTTATGTAATTATTCTTACATCTTGTTGTTGATTTTTAGCATTAGCTCAAACTTTAAGCATAATGTTTCACTAACTTCATGGTTTGTATCACCTTCTTTCTATTTTTGTAATTTTTGTCATGGACAAGACTTAGAAAGAGAGTAGCAAGAAGTCCAAGGAGACCCCAGAGCATACTCTTGAAGAGAATTCGGTCCATTCAATTCTCCTCCCTCTATTGCCATGAGAAAGAAGAGTACCAAACATCAAGTTGAGAAAGGTGGCGAGAGAGATCATTGTGGAAAATTGGATAAACCCCTAAAATATCAAACTCTTCATAAAAGAGCACTATTTCTAGGTAATGCTTCTATTGAACAAAAGACCACACAAGCGTCAAGAGTGAAGAATAATAAAGGACTTAAGGACTGACCCTTAGGTGTTTAACAACCACTACAAGATACAGGTCTCATACCAACGTTCAAAGCAACAAAAATATTCATAAAGAAATTGCCCCCCTCATCGCTAAACATGTCAGTATTAGTGATGCCATAGAACCATTGCTATTTGCATCAATATTTGTGACGCAAATAGCGAAGCTTACAGTAAATTTGTGACACTAATAAGGACGGTTACAAAGTGTACAGTGGTCGTCAAAATGAAGGTAAAGTGTACTTGAATCCACAACTAGACTAATACATAAAATAGATACAAGATCGCTTAATGAAAGTGCTCATGGAATCATGGCAAGATATAAAGGATGATAATAACATAGTACATAGAAAATGCCTATATAAATCATAGGACCAAAAAAGAAGAGGATGCGCGCTCTACGGATCCAAGCGTGAGCTATAGATCCTCGCCATCCAAAAGCTCATCTTGCCGCAAAGGAGCATCGAACGGACTCTCCAAAAAAAGAAATAACTACATATCAGTCCATCATACAATAATGCATTTTAATTAAAAGTAGTAACTACGAACAAGAAAGATGAGTGACTTACTGGGCTGCCCTGTGCATATAATCTATCGATCAATGCAATGAGACTATGTCTCTCTGCATATCGAGTCTCCAGGCCCGTAGGATCACAGTTTGTAATGGAGTGCTGCAAAGAAAACAAAATACAACTTTTAGAAATACGATTGTAATTACAAGAGATATTGCAAAAAAATAAGTGGGAAGAACAAAAGAAAAACTTACAAAGTCCTCCGGATAAGTCCTATGGCCGGCACTCCCAAGATGATCGACCACTCCTGCCTCTAGTCATGCCCTCACTGCCTCACACTGCTGTCTCCAACATCCTAGATAATATGTAGCCTCCTCCCTGAGTTGACTCCATTCATCTGTGTCTAGCCACTCGGGCTTTGAGGCCCCACTCTTAAGTGCCTTGCATGCCTCTAATCGTCTATGTTACATGTATGCACACATCACTCTATCATCTAGCCTGTGGAGAACTTATCTGCTGCAGTGGGTATCGAAAACTCCTCATGAAAGGATGCTACTATGTAGTCCTTGCTCCCCTCCAGTATATTCTTCCAATGATCCAAGACGTTGTGCCAAAAAACTTGTTGGCATAACTCTCTCATATGAGCCATCACCCTCCTCCCCTCATCATTCATCATGACGGTTCCTATCCTATCATCTACAAGGTATCCATATCCCTCTGGGGTATGTCTAAGATGTGTCCTCTCCCACTTGTGACCATGCTCTTGGGTATATCTAGGACATCCCTGTACATCTGGTGTACCCACGGGGGTGGTATCTCTCAGATTAGCACCCATAGGGGTGCGACTTGCAGATGACTGAGCAAAAGTAGTGACTAGAGTAGACATCTCCACAGGTGTGACACTTCCCACATGTGACGCAAATCTAGTAAAATGACGAGGCGGAGACATTGCATCGGTACCTCCACAACAACCACCTAAGCCACACTCTCTCAAACCTACACAAGAGCGAGGAGTAGCACCCCTATCTCAAGCCAACCATGGGCTCACCACATCCAGGTCTTCGCGACATCCCCCAGAACCACTCCCTTCGTCCATCGGCCCAAGTCTGGAGTGTCGAGCTCGTCTACTCCAAACTGATGCATGAGGGCGTGCCGAAGTAGATTGAACACAACGGCTTGATGGTGTCTGAGAGAGAGCTCTTGGTCGGCCATATCTCTGAATTGAGCCATCTAATCTGGAGACATACATGTGAAGATCTCTTATACCTCCTTGTTGCTCATCTCTTGACTCATCGTACTCTCCAAATATCCACAAAGGTCACTTACACAGACAAAAATTGATGTTAGCATAATCAGTATAAAGATTCAAGCAAAGCACGGTAATATAACTCTAAAAATTTTGATCTTATTTAAAATGCATATTCTAGAGTACCTTTATAAGCGACTCATCAACAAACTGAGTAGGTGGATGCTCCAAGTATGATTTTGTCACATCGCGTAGGGTTGAAGGTCATCAGAAGGGTCTGGCAAGAAAAATTGACAAGATAGATAGAGATGTGTCTTCAAGAGATAAGTAGATTATAGTGAATGTTTAAAGGTTCAAGAGGTACTTCACGACCAATCACAGGGGTTTGAGAGAGAAGAATGTATGGGGGTTCAAGAGCTTAGACTCTGGATATGCTAAAGATAAGAGAAGGGTTGAAGGTTTCAAGACAAGTTCTTGAGATGTTAATAGAGCTTCCGATTGCATGTTCTTAGCAAAGATCACAAGAGTATTATCTCATAAGTTCTAACTCAAATCAAGTTTGTTTACTTGACTGTAAGAGCAATCGCAAATTATAAAATCAAGTACAATATGCTATCATGTATCATAAACAACTCTACATCCCATCATTCATACATGAAGACATAGCATGAATCAACTTTACATGATTATATTCAATGTAGACTATTAAGGACAGAAGCTTATGAGTCAATTACAAGGCTTGTAGGGCAAAGAGACTTGCTTCAAGAGAGCTTGAAATTGAGTTCCTGATAAGGATAAGCTACCACAACCAAGAAATAAGAGAAAAACCTCCTCTTAATTCAATTCAAAGCATCTATGAATGATTTACAAACATTGTCCTGCCATAGGGGCACATAATACTTACATATTTTGACAAGATGTCTTCTATTCTATAGAGTAAGAAATGAATTAAAAGAACATTGTTGTAGCTAATTCTTTGAATATGGCTTAAGATATCACCCTCAAATCAACCCAAATATCTTCTGGAATTCACCTTTGATGATAGCATAAACTTCCCCTAACATGGTGTCAGTGCGTTTGGTGTCAAAATTCTACCACGGGGGTAAGAGACAAGAGGGTGAAGGGAGATTCAGGGAGCAAAGTAGAGAGAAAAGAAGGGATTCGAAGAAATAGAAGACATAGAAGAATACTCCCAGAAAGAAATAGAAAATGTAGAATAATACTAATACAAATGAAGCTTGTCAGCTTATTTCTACATTATGAGAAGATAAAACTCTTGTAGACAAAAACATGTATAAAATAATACATTCCTCTATGGTGCTCAGATTGCCAATCTAATGCTTTCATTAGCTCAAAAAGGGGGGTAAAATACCAACATATATGGCCAGAATTCCTCCAGATCACTCCCTCTTCATCTCCCACCTCTTCAGAGTGTTGTTCACTGCCTGAAAATAGTAATCGCGTGTCGCACGATTTTCCAAATCTTTCTTTTTACATAAAGTCCTCTCAAAATAGTTTAAAGCTACATACTTTCTTTTTCATGTTATCCTAATCTAGAAGTTGTCTACAATTTTATGGATTTTTACAAGAGATAATATCTAAAATCTCAAAAATTGGCTAAAACCTATCCAAAATCTAATATGTTTGAACCATGGACACTAACATTAATGCGTAAAGTGGCATTGGCTCTCTAGATCTATAGGTGATGGGACCTAGAACGGGCCGGCACTGGCTCATGCACTAGCTGGACCTCTATCTCACGCGCTCAACAACCCCACGGCCTCGCGGCCAGGAGCGTTGATGGCACATACATTGCCTTCCTAAACATCTTGCGTTTGTATTATGTCGTTTGTAGTCCACTCTTCTCTCACCCACTACTCCTCAGAGGGAGTCCCTTACACATTGCCTAATGGCACGAAGCACAAACATAGGGGGTCCTCCAATGGCTGAGTGCCGCCACCCCTGTGCAACTCTCCTACACCTTGGGGATTGACCCCTCGGTGCGTCGCTCAACATATAAACATTTCGTACAAAATCCACTCAAGGTACCAATTGATCGTATACAGGAATGTACCATTGTCCTTACTTCTCTTTCCCCTAGACCCCATGACTAGCCTATGGCTTAGGGTGTCCTTTCTCTCACTCAATGTGGGTCAAGGTCCTAATGAAAGCAATTGCTGTGCATCCAGGATTTCTGATACCTTTAAATATTTCCATGGTTTATGCATATTGTGGATGCTAAGTGCTCAAACAATTATAAAATCAATATTGTGCACATGTGGAAAACATCCTTTTAATGGTTTTCCGCTACCGTTCTTATGCGGCGTTGCATGAACCTAGCACCGAGGAAACCCTCGTGCTACTAGGCCCTTATTCTATAATTATTTACTGACCTATATGGTATTGGAAAAAAAAAAACAGCAAGCTTTTCATCGGTTCACTCAGCATTTAGACACATTTTAACCACTCTACCCTCCCATCAATCAAATGTTGCATTGTTGCATAGATTTATAAGGCATTTTGCCATCATTTTATGTATAAAAAGCGGAAAAAGACACACTAAAACAAGAAGGTGGGGCTGAACTGAGGCAAAACCTCATGCTTCAGTCCCCACAAACATTTACGAACATTGTTCTTATTTTTCATTAATTTTCCGCATCCGAAATGCATTTTTCTCCTATTTTTAGTGGTTTTTCTCTATTTTCCTTGTATTTTCCCTTATTTTTAGTATTATTTAATTATTGAAAATTCAAAATAGGTTATGGGTTGTGGCCCTTAGTTCCTTCTTGCGACAAAAATGAAAATTTAGTTGGTGTTCCTATTTATTCTTCCATTTTTATGCTCAAAAACACCATTTTCCCTTGGTTTTCCATATTTTACGTGTTTTAGTGTATTATTTTGGGCCACAAGATGCATGTTTTTCTGATTTTTGATTCAACAAATACTCATAGAAAACAGCAACATAAACAATTTTTAGCCCACATGAACAACATTTTATCAATCAAAAGCCATGAAATCTCAAATTTTCTTTGAAAAAAATTGAATTACCGCTTATTTGCGTGTTTTAGGTTTCATGTCCATGGCTGCAAATCTGAAAATCAGCAGCACTTCATGCTCATGGCGATCACACATCACCATTTCCAGCCCGTGGAGCGATCCGATCGATGCCAGACAAGCCTCCACCATTCTTTCTTCTTCCTTTCTCTTCCCGCATGAATCCCCCCTTAGAGGAGAGAGACGGAGAAGAGAGAAAGTCTGATTTCCTCTCTCTCTCTACAGGCTGCAAAATCTCGCGCGGGACGGAGCGATGTGAAGCGGAGAATCAAGGTAATTGCCTGCTGTGATTGCCTCTATGGCTTGCTTGACAGCCATGACATCCATTTGTGTGAGGGGGGGGGGGGGGGTTTTCGCGACGGCTGTTGCATGTCGCCCCCCCTCTACTTCATTTTTTCTTTTTTTGAGGGGGGTGCCCCTTCCCAAAGGCACCCCTTCACTTCTCTTTTTGGGCACCTCCTTAATTTTTACCGGCCTTTTGTGCATACGGTGTCCGAATCCAGTTCTGAAAATTTCTGTGAGCTCGTCTCGGCATCCTGGACTGGTCGGCAGCTTCCTTGACTTGCACAAGCACATGGAGAATTTACTAAAAATCCGCAAGTGTTGCACGGGCATCCTTAGAGCATTTTGACGCTTAAAATCGTGCTAGGTCGAGCCACCGCCTTTGACATTGGATATTTTTCCCTTGATATTCATAATTTTTAGCTATTTTTAAGCAATTCTCGGCACCAAAATTCCGCTCTCATTGGTGACCACGGGATAGGGCGACTCAGCCCATCGAATCCCACAATAGATCTGCACAAAACAACCAAAGAAAGCATCAAGCTGACACAAAGTAGATATAGACTAAACACAGCACAATGCTTTCCCTACCCCCTGACAGAACTAAGGCATGACATCCACAAGGAGTAGGCCTAGCATCATCTAATAGAAGATCCGAAGCGAGTGACTGACCACCTGCTCCAATACAGCCAAACTAAAAAACCTATCAAAGAGGTCGCCCGAAGTGGTGGTCTGAACTACCCACCAACTAAAGACAACACAACTAGGAGCTCCTACAAGGCGAGGACTCCTATAGCCTGATCAAGAAGGTTTTTCTTTCAGTACATTTCTTCTTTTAGGGTTTTTATTTTATTAACATACTTGGGCATGTAAAAAGGAGGGAGCTGAGCGTAGTGACCCAAGGAGAACATGGCATCGGCCTCAGGACCTGTCTCGGCACCCAAGAACCTACCAAGCCCTCGCAAGGCGAACACTTAATCCTTTTCTAACGCTCACTTTTATTTTCGCTCCAACCTTCCTTGTTTTGTTTTTTTTTTTTCCCTCAGCAAGAAGCCACCCCTAGGAAGACAAGATATCGGCCCCGGGTCTGACTCATCCCCAGGAACCTACCAGGCCTTCGCAAGGCGATGATCAACTGCTTATACATTTTCATTCCTTTTCCTTTCTTTGATAGGGGTTAGGTTATAAAAGCAGGATTGGGACAGGAGGAGAATTCTGTGAGGAAGCACATCATGGAGTCGGTTAGGCTTCCTAAATAAAAAAGGAGGGCATTCTCAAAGGAGGTGGCGTTGGAATTGTAGATGATGGGGAAGTTGTGCCGCCCATGGAGAGTGGCAAAAAAATCCACACCTACCCTACGAGGGTACGCCATGAATGTGGGGTCGTTCCTCTCATAGGGTAGGGTGTTGCAAAACTCCATCCAGGCGAGCATGTTGATATCACATATTCGCCTTCTCCAGAGGGGTTGGCAGTTGTAGCCCCTTACAGTGTGCGGCACTTCGAATACTTTGTCTTGCCAAAATTCTGCTTCCTCCATGCCCCACAGAGTGGGGGTCTTTGCCCTGTCGTCTAGCCATTTTTTACCTAGTCGGCTACCAGGTGCGATCACCTCCTCCATTACTTTGATCGACAGGACCCTTCTCAAGCTATTAGGCATAAGGAAGCTAAAAGAGAAAGGGTCCTTTTCAATTTCCTGCCATTCCCAGACCACTAGCTCTACGTGGAATTACGTTGGGAGGTCATCAGTGCATGGTGGGAGGGATGCGGATGGCCGCACGAGTGGCTTGGCCTACAACCACCTTCTGGCTTCTTCCACCAATTTTTTCCGTCTCTCCTTGAGCGTGACTTGTCTGTCCAGGGGCAGGTCAAGTGGTTGTTGTTCCTGAATGTGTGGCGAGGAGGGTTGTGGGATCACATCTTCTCTGAATCTGCCCATGTTGAATTCAAGTTCAGCTTCCTCCCCCTGCCGATTTCCCTATGGTGCTCTCTCTTCAAATCCTAGGGCATCCACTTCTTGGGGGGTTAGGCTAGCGAGCAATAGGTATTTCCGTTGCTCGTCCAGGCTCAACCTAACCTCCGCAAGTTGGGGTGGCATTTGCAGTCCTACATGTAGGGCTCTGCGTGCAATGCTGAGCTTTCTTTGTGCCACCTCCAACGATTCTCCCTCCTCTGGGCGGGTAATGTCCATGATGGTGTCAAGGAAGGCTTTTTGTTGGGCACCAAAGGCCACTTGGGTGGCTTCTGCCTTGCTCTTTGCAATGATCTTTTCCTTTTCTACCAGAGCAAGGTATCATGCCAGTGTCTTCACCCTCTTTCCATTATGCACCGCCCACTTCTCTGCTCTCTTGTTCATTTCCTCCATGCTCTCCCCTTGCTTCAGGGTCAGTATCATGAGCCTTTGCTCTTGGTCCTCCAATTCCCTGATCAGCCTCTCTTGTTCTTCTCTTTCAGAGTTCAACTGATTAGTTAGGCGCTCAATCTCTTCTTGTTGCTCCTCCATGTCCTGCTTTCTTTTCTCATCCCTAGCGTTGAGCTCAACCATGAGCTCTTCAACTTTAGCAGTTTTTGCAATGAGCTCCCGATATTGCATTATCAGGAGCTTATGTTCTCTTTGCATCTTCACCAGCTCCTGTGTTTCATTCTCGAGTTGCTGCCTCCAGTGCTCTTCTCTGTCATCCTTAGTCTTTATTTCCTGCTTGAGATCCGCGATCTCCCTTTGTTGCATGGCTATCATCCTTGTTTTTTTAAGCTGGAAGGTGGCTATTGATTCAATCTCAGCTGCCAACTTAGTCACAGCTATCTTTCATTCCTCCTTAGCTTTCTCCAACTGAGAGAGTAGCTCGACGATGTATTCATCATAATTAGCTGGCGGTGTCATCGTTGTTTGGATGGGTGTTGTTGAGGCCTCCATCTTTTGTCATTTAGTATCTTGCCTAGACTCTGTGTCTATGGCCGGCCACTTTTGCCCTATAGCCGTAGTTTCGGTGCTCTTCCCATGGGCTATATCCTTGTTAATGAAGTACTGCATCCATGCCAGAATAGTTGATACATCTGCATTGGTGGGGATGTTGGGGGTAATGGTGGTTGGCTCGGTGGGAGGCACCAATAGAGTAGGAATTGGGTGGATTGGGGCCTTGCCCTTACCCTTAGTGACAACGACCGGCACAATCTCCAGCACGTGTGTGCTTGACCCACACCTTTCTTCTCTATGTGGGCTCAAACTCCCCAATTCATCTGCTCTACTTTGTTTTTCAATGGACCGGCGTGTAGCTTCAGCCAGGTCCTCTTCCTCCTTCCTTCTTAGTTCTTCCTCTTCTTCATCAACCTTTCTTTGCCTTTCCTCTTCTGCTTTTCTCTGCTCTTCCTTCTTTTTCTCTTTTTCTTCCTTTTCCTTTCTTTTTCTCTCCTCTACCTCCTGTTTTGATGCCTTCTTAGCTTTCTGTAATTCTTCCTTTTCCTTTTCTTCTTCCTGTTTTTTATTATTCTCCCTCTCCTTGGCCTCCCTAAGGGACTCTCTCTTGGCCTTCTCTAAGTCCTCTTTCTCTTTCCTGCGGCCCTTGTCATCCTTTTTCTTTTTCTTTTGCACTGCCTTCTTCTCGGTCTCCTTGACCTACTTTTTGCTTTTCTGTTCTTCCCCTTCTTCCTCGGTCTCAGTCCTATCACTGGACCTCTCCTGGTGTTGATGAGGAGGTGACCTATCGGGTGTTTCCCCCTCCCCCTCTTCTGCCTCCTGCGTCTCCTTCACGGCCTCCTGGATAAGCATCGTTAATATGCTCCCGTAGGCGATGAACGAGGCTTTGGAGGAGGCCCTCTTTCTTTCTACGGCCTTCGACACTGGGGATTCTCCTCCTGTGGGCATGCTTCCTAAAGCTAGCGCTCTAGCTACCTGGTCAATGGTCTTGCACACATAGCTGTTCTAGTCGACTTCGTACAAGGTATGGGCCGCCACATTCTCCAGTATCGATACGCTGATCCGGTGCATCAACGCGTTGTAGCCCTGGCTAGAAAATAGCGCATGTATGAGTTTTGCCTGTAACCTGGTCTTTGCATTGGGGATGTCCTGGATACTGATGCCCTCATTTGTCAGCACGTCCTTCTTTCTTATCCCCAGCATGGTGTATACATCCCTCTTCTGCTTCTTTTCCACCTTTGGTTCCAGTCCCAGTGTCTTCTCCACCAAGGCTGGGGTTAGGGAACCAATACTTGCTTGGCATTCTATTCTCTTCCCAGTGTGATGGTGCCGCATTCGCTGTCGGGGTCATAGGACCTGAGAAATTTCACACGGTTCGTGTGGTCTGGTTCTTGTGCGAATCTTTCCAGGTACTTCTTGAAGTTGCAGCTTTCCGTGACTCTCTTGGCCACCTCTTCCTTGGCCACTAATCCTTCTACATTATGAATAATTCGAAATTTCAATTGATTGTAGGTGCGGCTCTCCAAGGTGATGCTGTACCATGTTCTCTCCTCTTCCATGAATGGGAGTCAGTGGGCTCGGTCTTGCTGCGACATTTTTCATTCCTGTCATAAACTGAAATTTTCATTAGTGCTTTCCACATAGTAAATTGCTGACTACTGAAAAAAAGATAAACTCTATGGTTTTTGAATGAGTTCATTAAGAACCACTATAGATTTTCCTTTTCAGCCTTTAACTTTTTGCCTATTTTTCATAATATATGTTATGTGTTTCACTAATTTCTTCTCCCCTTCCAACTTAAGAAGAATCCTTTCTAGGATGTAGAGTTAGAAAGGCGAGGGCGTTTGGCATGGCGGCGTAGGATTTACTTGTGAAGGAGCTAATCATAGAATTGGGGGTTGTACTCTAAGTGAGCATCATGGTCCAGATCAGAGGGTTTAATCCCCACTTGTGTGATGTATGTGAGAACATCTATTAGAAAGTCACCAGAGTTGACTCGGCTAGCAATGTGTAACTCTTCCTTAGTCAACAAGCGGTCGAGGTAGGGGTGACCTTTGATGTGGTCTTCTATGGGACAGCCCCGAAGAGTGCTTAGCACTCGATATGAGGTTGGCGCGACATATGTGGGGTTGTATTCTGCCGTTTTGATAGCGCAGCATTGGTCATTATGTGGTACCCTTGGACTTTCCATTGCAGCCTAAGAGTGTACCAATGCTTCAAGAATGGGGAGTCGGTATCAGCGAGCTTTGATAACACTGTGATTTCTTGTTCAGTGATCACCGAAGTGGTTTGCTGATCTTATGATGGGATGAGGCGTTGCTTGATGGCTTGCTCCTTGGATATTTAGCTATTGAGCAATTCAATAGCGGAGCGGGAAGAGTTTGCGAAAGCTAATTCAAAGGTTTCCCAGGAGCATGGCATAGTTTGAACTTCAATTGCAAAGGATTCGTCCAATAGGCCTAAGTCTAGGCGATCGTAGCTCAGAGCTAGTGATACAAAAGTAGCGTCCAGTCGATTAATGCAATCTACCACGTCGTCCCCTGTTTCTTCAGCTAAATCAGCTGCTAGTGTGAAAAAGGATTTCCTCTCGTAAGAGGGTCTAAGGCCCGCGGGTGGTTGGGGTTTGGTAAGACTTGAGCCTTTGGCGACAAAAAGTTGTGGTTGTGAGTGTTCTTGAGCTTGTGATTGGGTCGTTGGGACTATGGCTGGGTTAGTAGTAGCCTCGAGTGACGGCCTGTTGCTTTCAGGATGGATTTGGGAAGTCGGATGGAATTTGGCAAGTGATGACTCTTGTGACGTTGGCTGTCGCTTGGGTCGATAAGCATGGGCGACTCTCTTGGGTTCACGCGTGGATGAACTTGATGGTTGCGGGTCAGGGAAGCTCTGCGGCTTGTGGTTTTGAGGTTTTACGGTTTTTGGGGTGCTCAAGCTTGAGGCTGGCGTACGAGTGGTGCCTTTGGTCGTGTGGGCCTTAGATATCCATATCCAAGCATTGTCCTCATAATAGCCTTGTGCGTGCAAGAGGGCTTTGGGGACCCATCTTTGATTGATTACGCGTCTATTGCTGTAACTGCATCTGGGCCTCCTAGGTTTAGAGTTTCTAGTCTTATGAGGGTAGGAGCATCGACTCCTAGGCGGCTATTGCGGCTGTTTAGGGATCCATTGAAGGCGAGGCTGTTGGGTCTTAGCTTTGGCTGCTATGGGTTGCGGTTTATGAAATTCGGGGAGTGGCGGCCGTGCACTACCCCCCTCCTTAGACTTGACTACATTTGTTTCTATCGGTGGCTTTGTGGCCTGAGATGAGGTCGTGCAGCCCTTGCTGAAAGTTGTAACAATGCAAACATTGCCTATTGCGAGGTAGATGCGCAGCGACTCGTAATCAACATTGCAGTGAGCCTACTTTTTGAAATTTCGCCCCAGCAGCGACTCCGTGCCCGCGTCTTTAGTGTCTGGTAACACATAAAAAATCAGTGGTATAGTCGCAGACTCGATAGAGACGGCAGCTCTGCACTTGCCTAGTAGTGCATATGAGGGGGCCCCATATGGGATTAATTTGGTAGTGGTGGGTTGAAGTCGTGGTTTGCCAAGTTGGATCCAATGATCGTGAGTTAAGACATTGCAGTCTGCTTCCTCATCGATCAGGGCATTAAAAGCGCATGTTTGGTTTGCAGTGACCGTGATATGGAGGTATGCGGGCTCTACAGCTTCCTCATCCTCATCGTCGATTTCAGTGATTGTGGCTACTCGTACTTTGACAGGCGGTTCTAACATCGGTGGCTCATAACATCTGTTCTAACAGCCGTTTTATAAGCTGTGGAGTAAGCCCACAAAGCTGCCACCCATCAGCTTGTTGTCTCAGTCACTGCGTGAAGCAGAGGAAACCTTGGTTAGGACATTGATAAGAATCTTATTCGTTGATTCGACCTGGCCGTTTGCCTGAGGGTAGTATGGCGAGGATTTGCGATGGATGATGAGGAAATGGACAAGAGATGCGCGATCACTTCATTGATGAAATGCATGCCTTGGTCACTGACCAGTTCAATGGGGCAGCTGAATCCTGAAATCACTTGCTCCCATAAGAACTTACCAGTCGTTCTAGTGTCGTTTTCTCGTATTGCTCTCGCTTCTATCCATTTCGTGAGGTAGTCTGTGGCCACAATGATACACTTGGCCTGCGAATACTGTGCTGCAGGGCTAATGGGTCCAATGAAGTCAATTCCCCATTTTTCGAAGGGTTGTTGAGCAATAACTAGGGTTACTTCCATTTGATCCTTGCGAATCGGAATCTTCGTCCGCTGGCACTCGTCATAGTGCTTTACAAATCGTGTTGCCTCGTGAAAAAGCATGGGCCACCACAGTTGAGACTAGAGTACCTTTCATGCTATCGTATCCCCACTAAAGTGCCCTCTAGCAATGCCGCTGTGTGCCTCTGAGAGCACATCGTGCATCTCATGCTTGCAAACACATCTACGTAGCAATCCATCTTGCCCCAGCCTATATAGTTGGCCTGCAATCAGCTGATAGGGCTAGATTTTAAGGATTAATCGCCTAAGTCAGGCTTTTTCTATCGGTCGGTCAGGCAGTCCGTGCTCAAGCACTTGGACTATATCATCTGCCCAATAGGCGTTAGATCAGCCTTAAATAGATCTCTCTCACTGGAAAGGTTAAACAGATTGGCGTCGGGTAATTCATCAACAACACCTTGTCCAGTGGCTTTTATCTCTGCACCATTGCTTCCACCAAATCCTTGCTTCGCCGATGACCTTCAACTTGGTGAGCATAGCGTAGTTTGCGGGCGCAGTACCGGCTACTTCAAAGTAATCCTCAATGGATTCAATCCAAATTTGAGCGTCTGCTTGGACGGATCTGCCTCTCCTGTAAAATTCGGGCGGCTTAATCTGCTTGAGAAGAAACTTCTTCTCTTGGATTACAGCAGTACTTGATGTAGGAGGCGAACTGGGAATCTGTACTTGGGGTTGTGCCTGGATAAAGGTTTCTTAATGTTATTACTCATTAATTGTTACGATTTATATTTCATCTTCATTTCAACTATCAACCAAGCAATCTAACCACTTAACTTCTTATCAATTCTCATGAACAAATAGACATTGATAAAAAGAAGTCTTATTGTCTTTATATGGGCATAGCCCTTTCCGAATACAACATTTCTTGGGATGATAGGGCAACTGTTTACATTTAGTTTGAGGAGAATAATGTTGTATCACATTTATCTACAGGAACTGGATAATAGTATGGTTTCGGGTCATGGATCTTCAGGAATCGGTAAGTCATTGGAAGATCAGGGTATCCTTTCCTTTGGAACCCATTCTTCTCATGGCGCCCCAACACCTTGATCTTGTTGGCGGGGATTACACGGGTCACTTCCTCATATACATATGAGTTCATTTACGTGAGCCTCCACAAAAATGAACAACTTCACAACTTTCAGGTCTTCCAACCACTTGATCCTCTTTAGGTTGGTTTGAAGGTATGAAAACCGATGGGTAGCTATATAATAGATTCCTGAGGCACCCGTCCATCTTTGTTCCATATACAAAGGTGATGGATTATAGATATGCTCTAGGATGTTCATCATCTCAACCCTTTGTTGATAATCCGGGGAATGCATCGCAGTCATAAACATGACTCGGAATACTAAGAACTTGTTCCATGCTTCATAATTCTGCAAGATAGCATCGAAAGTAAGGAAATGTTTGGAACAACAATATTTTCTTCACTTCATCTTATTAAGATTTCATAAAAACAAATCCTTCGTTGGTTGGCTCTGATACCAACTGTAACATGTCCACCTGTTGTCTTCAGGACACGTCTTAGCACTCCATCGGAAAGGATTTCTAGAAAGCTTTGCTTGGCACTCCCATGGAATGTTACGGGATTTGCGATCTAGGACTTTCCGCGTCTGCCACATAGCGGAAGTATTATGGCCATTCCCACTTAGGACCGACCTGAATCAGGGTTTTTTCTATTGGTCATTTCCTAAACTGCAACTAGTGTCGAACCCGAGCGAACTACTTTACGTAGAATTGCCAGGTCCGAAGCGGATTCATGCTATCCTTGGTTCAAGGAGAATGGAAAACGAGAGGAATGCAAGGCTCGACCTCTCTGCCATAAGGCATAGTCCCATTCCATTCCCCTAAAACATCGTAAACCGGGATTATTGTAACTTAGATTCTAGGTCAACGCTCTTGTTGTTCGTGTTCTTTGAATGATCTTCTTGCTGTCCATTATGATTGAGACAACATGCCGACCAACTGGGACCACCCATCCGTAGGATGGACCGATGGCCACATCCACCGCACTTTCCTCAGGTTGTTTTAGTTATCTAATTACCTACCACATTTAGTTGGACATGCATCAAATAGCTTCCTTAATTAGTCCGTTAGGCACCGGTTCCTTCACATAATCATAGCACTTGATATAGAAAAACAATGTCAAATAGTTCCTTTTCAACAGCTTATCATATTTATCTTTGGAATACATTTATAACATCCAGCCTGTAGGCTTATCCATAATCCTATCCAGCAATCCACAGGGATTACTAATTCCAAGATTTCACCCGTAGACTAGTATGTAGGCCTCGAGATCCAATCCTGAGTCACATTGGTCTCTTGTGCAGGGCCCGGAAAGCGAGGGATTTACGGCCAGATCCCCCTCTGGCACCCAAGCGTCCTCCTGCTCCAAGTAGTGCTCAACGGAGAGACCTCTCGCGGCAGGTTTGGTCCACCTTCCTGGCGCGGTTAACAACCCCCTTGGTTAGGGTGAGGCAGGCAGTCAAGGGTAACTGAAGCGGCCTCTCCCTTTAGGCCTTCAACTTGAAGCATTAGATATATTTTCATCCTTTAATTCTTTGAGCAAACAAAGCAAAACAGTGCTCTTAAAACTGTTACAAGCACAATCATTTCCATTGGTCGTTAATTTTTGGCCAACTACTAAGGAGTGAATCCTTTTTTCCGAATGTATCCAGCACTCGATCTGGGATCAATTGCGACTTGGCAAGATTCCCAAGGGTTTGTCCGTTAACCCTTATATCCTTGGGTTAGGGCCGTACCCTATTTACCCAACTTAACTAAAACCTTAAGTTCTATTAGCAGTAAATATGTTATTCCAATTTACTGATTGGTCCTTTGCTTCCAAGCAAATATCTAATCCCCGTATCTTGGTCACTTTACCCAAGAAATGTACTATATCAGACGATTATTTATCCTCTTGCAAGATAAACTTGCCTAAGAATTTGCCAATCTCATCTCGAGGAATTTGTCAATCCCTTGTAATCAAATCACAAGATCATGCGACTCTGCAACTTGTTGCCAACTTGAAGCATTAGATATCTTTTTATCCTTTAATTCTTTGAGCAAACAAAGCAAAACAGTGCTCTTAAAATTGTTACAAGCACAATCATTTCCATTGGTCGTTAATTTTTGGCCAACTGCTAAGGAGTGAATCCTTTTTTTCAAATATATCCAACACTCGATCCGGGATCAATTGCAACTTGGCAAGGTCCCCAAGGGTTTGTCCATTAACCCTTATATCCTTGGGTTAGGATCGTACCCTATTAACCCAGCTTAACTAAAACCTTAAGTTCTATTAGTAGTAAATATGTTATTCCAATTTACTGATTGGTCCTTTGCTTCGAAACAAATATCTAATTCCCGTATCTTGGTCACTTTACCCAAGAAATGTACTATATCAGACAATTATTTATCCTCTTGCAAGATAAACTTGCCTAAGAATTTGCCAATCTCATCTTGAGGAATTTTTCAATCCCTTGTGATCAAATCACAAGATCATGCGACTCTGCAACTTGTTGCCAAGTGTCGCATCAAAACTATGGGACTATTTACCCATCGAATGGAGTCTTATAATCACGAAATCATGATTAGATATAACAATCCATTCCTAATTTCATTAGGCCGACATTGTCGGTCCTAGGGTTCCAAGTTCAAACCGAGTTTCATCTTTTTAATGAGAGATCCTTAGGGTAGAAACCCTAGATCATTTCTTGCAAGTATGTTCTATTGTCCCTACATTCTGTGAATGTGGGCAAGTCCTTAGGGTATAGGAGTTTTAGCTTTGGCAATACGAGCAACTAGGTAATGTCCTCAACGTGCTAACCCTAGTTAACTACAGTTTTAGGTGTTTAGGTTTAAACCAATCTAACATGTCTATTCTTGAATATAATTACGCTACCATTTCGGTAACCACATGATTCATTACCTACGTATAAGTTAATTTACAAGCCCTAACTTTTCGAGTTAAGATCAAAGCATAGGTTAAGTTATAGCATAATTCCAATTTATCATCCTATTACATGCAACAAGATTCATGCTACTAAGCTTTAGGATTGTATTTTTAAACAATTAGCCTTTTCCTACTTTCATTTCCGAATGAATTTGTTGAACTTACATAACCTTTTGTTGATTTTGAGTTTTTAGGCCACTTGCCTATAGTTTAATCTTCTTCATGCAGCCCTAGCAATTTCCTACGGTAGCTAGTAACTTTCTTTGAGAATCATTTCAAAAAAGATGTTCAATAATGCGATATGCGATTTATTTCTTCCATGCTTTAATCGAAGTGTACTATCATAATTTCGTTTTGTAAAAATGGACATTAATTAATCTAATTTTATTTCTTTGCAATGCATAAAAACCACTTGCTAGAAATGCATAGGAATCTTATGCTCACTTTATTTTGTTTGTTTTATTTGAAAAAAAATACTAATGACCAAATCCCTCAATTGTGATCTATTAGCCAAAGTATTTTCAATCGAAAAAACATGCATCCTTATTCCGCAAATGATCCATGCATAATTGAAATATTACAACATTAATCTAATTTAGGAAGAAGAACCTGGGCTTGTGGTGAAATGTCCACATGGATGTTAGGAGACGATCCTCCTGCAGTTGCGCCTTGTGCTTTCTTGGGAGCCATCGCGAATGCGGCGTTTTTGTCTTGGATGCAAATTTATGATGTTGGCCAATCTTCTTCAAACGCGAACTCCCTTTGTGACCGCTTGCACCGTCTTTCGAAGTCGGCTTTAAAAGGCTTTATAGGATTCCTCCTTAAACTTCTAGGAAGAAGGGGTGTAAAAGATTTTCTTTATGAAGGTAAAGGGAATTTTTAAAAGATCCCGGGTTATCAAGAACCCGCTTGAGAGGCAATAGGGAAGGCCCACAGGGAGGGTTTTAGCACTCGGGCTATTAGGAGCTTGTGGGCAATCCAAGGGGGAAAAAGGGCTTGACGAGCCTTTTTAAAGGTCTCGGATAGGACTCCACGGGAAAGGGGGTACTAACTCGACTTTAGCAGATTGGAAAAAAGGAAAAGGGTATAAAAGATCTTAAAGAGGGATCTTTTCGTGGAGGGGGGGAAAAAAACACCCATGGGAATGGGGTTTAAATCCTAGGGAGGGGATAGTTTTAGGACACACTTGGTGGGCAAAAGGGGGGAAAAAGGGGGGAAGGAAGGGGTGTAAAAGACCTTCTAAAGGAAGGCTTTAGGGAAGCCACATGAAGGGGGCTTAGATCCTCCCCTTAGAAGCTTCCAACAAGCTTCTTGGAAGCTTCTGGGGTTTTAATAACCTCGTGGGGAGAAAAATAAGGGGATGATTATTGGAGAATTGATGGCGGCCAGGAGGTAGATTGATTTAGCATCTCATGATGGCGTACGCGGCTTTAGGTGGCAGTTCTAGACTGCAGCACGAAGTTCCCTCCTCCTTCATGGCCGGTCTTACGCCCTTTCTCAATGGTAGCATCAGGATGTTTACCGCCTCCTCCTCTCTGCTCGAATCGTCATTTCTCACAACCTTCCTCCTCTTTCCCACGACTACCAGAGGCCCTGATTTTATAGGCGTGAGGGAGAGGTACCTCCCTCCACGCAGCCATTGGCATGGCCTTCTCCCTTTATGAGCTCCAGCAAGGAGCTTAATTGCCCTTGCGATTCCCTTCTCCTCCAGCACGACAGTCGGCTAGAGGAGTGAGGGATAACTAATTAAAAATTTTTGCCATTATTTCCCTACGAATTATCGTTTTGGCCTCCTAAGAGGCGGGTCATACGAAGAATGCGTGTTTTTTTGAAAATCAGGAATGTTACACTATTCTTCATCGTGTTGAGAGTGATGTATGTTAGTTGTTTGCGTGAGGCTTCCCATACAGTAGTAGAGAAGAATGGAAGTAAAGGATCTCTAGATCTTGAAAATGGGTATGTGGTAGAGAATATGTATTATGGGCAGGTGTTGAATGCACAGACTTGAGTTAGTGGAAATTTAAAAGGATTTGCAGCTAGGAAAATGATGAATTAGATCTCATAATGTTTGAAACTTTTGTAACTCTTCATCAATGCAAGATATGCTGAAATGTATCTACTGGTATGTTGAAATGATAATCTAAAATAAAAGAAAGTTTCTTCCAATTTGCAAGTTTGGGCTTCTTGGAACATAGAAGTTATATGTTTGTTGTATAGAGCACCAGTATATTTATTGTAGGCTATGCATAGCTCTTTTAGGATAGCACATAAAATAATTTGGCTCTTAGTTGTTTTGGAGAGTTCTAAATTAGAAAGAGAGCTACGACTTTCCTTTTTGAAGTTGACAATCCGAGATCTGGTTAGAATGTTATGAGCTTTTTTGTGCACTGCTCTATGAGGCAATTTTTGTGCTCTATGAGAAAACATGTGAATTTAGCAGTATTTACGTCACCAACTTGGTTTCCCATGAAAGTTATCATGATTATCCATTGCTATATAAGTGTAAAATATATTTTTTTGTGATAATGGAATATCTACAATAGTGAAATGCTTGTAGTAGTTGAATGGGCATGAAAATTCAATGTATAAAGCTTTCGTTCACTACGTTTTTGGTTTGTATTTATGTGTGCTCTAAGAAAAGAAGAACAAAAATGGTATATGATTGATTTCGCACTACTTAAAGCAACCATGCTTTGTGGGGCAGTTGGTGCATGGGGTTGTCCCTAAAAAATAGGAATTATGTGAATCTGAAAGCTTGTGTTGTCAGAGTCTCAACCATGGTTATTTTTGCATTAGATTTTCTCTAAAAATGGTAAATTTTGAGCTTGAAGGTTTAAGCCTCTTAATTTTTGAGTTGAAGCCTCAGTGAGGAGTGAGTGATTAGAAATATTTGATCATGTGTTTAGTGGTGTCGTTTCATGGGTTTTGTTGAGGGGAGATCCTTGGTCTTTATCCTGTGGGCATTGTCTTGGGGGTTGTTAGAGGCCGACTACCCAGTTCGCCTAACAACATGAGTTCAAAGGAAAGGGTATTTTATTTAGTAAAATTTATAGATCTATATTTATAAAATGGGGTTTTATACTATGATTGAAAAAAACTCATAAGCTTAGTAAAGTAAAGGGGTTATTTTATAGCCTTGTAGTGTGTAAAGAAAGGGTATTTTGGAATACCCTTTGAATACATGTTATATACATTATTTCTTATAGGTGTACCCCCTAGGAATGGGATATGGCTTGCACTAATGCAATTTATCTTATATATGTTAAAAAAGTATAATATGATTGATTGTAAACCAATCTCAGTGCCATTAGATTCAAATGTCAAGTTAAGTGCTGATGTGGGTGAGATAGTAGAGGATCCCACAATGTACAAGAAGATGATGAGTAGTTTGATCTTCATTGTTATCAATAAGCCAGATTGTACCTACACAATTGGTTTTGAGAGTCAAATTTATGTAGTTTTATGTGTTATGTATCTTTCAAGACTTCAATCTCCCTTTCTCTTCCACACACACACACACACACACACACACACACATTCTCTCTCTCTCTCTCTCTCTCTCTCTCTCTCTCTCTCTACTTTTATGTGTGCAAAATTGAGTGAATGGAATAGTGTGGCAATTCTATTTAGGGAGCACTTGAATGATATATATATATATATCAAAAGAGGGTAGGGAAAATGGCAAGATGTGTGGAAGAATGGCAAGATGATGTACTAGTGCTCAAGTGGGATATAGCAATGCAATGGGTAGTTAGTATAGTAGTGGATAGGTGCTAGAGGGATAAAAAAGGAAAAGTGGTAGATAGGAAACTATTATAGCAATAAAAGGTGGTCGATGCAACAAGCCATGAGTGGATGGAGCATATGAAACATGTATATAAATATAAATAAATATATCACACACACACACACACACACACACACACACACACACACACACACACACACACACACATGGATAGAGACAAAGCATGAGATTCTATGTTAGATTGGCCAAATGGCTTACTGTAATTATTTCAATTCATTAATTCAAAATTTTTCACACACACATACAGATATATTTATTTATAAAATAACAAAGCCTAGGCCGAAGAAGTTTGGGCTCATACCACCTCTTTACCTTTCTAGAATTCCTAAATCCATATCCACTCTCAAGGAAGTTACAATATGTATATCCTCTACATCACGTGCATTCAATGCCTATTTATAAATATTATTCTCTATGAATTTTACTTGAATAATACATAACCCTTTTCTATTCAATTTGTAGATAACCCCTTTATATTACACCCTTTTGTATGTAAAAAATGTATAAAAATGGTATTTTAAAAATACCTTATTTTGAACCCACATGATGCACACATATATTCATCAGTAACTTACTCGAGTATCCACTAAAATATCACATTTACCCCTTTACTCAACAAACCCTACAACCATGTCCAAAATCCAAAACTCCCACCTTTGGAGAGAGTAACAAAGAGTGAGTGACTCTATGCTAAAACCCTAGGTTTGTTAACATTGAGTGATGTCCCCTTAAGTTCTAATGACTTGTAATCCTAATACACCCTACTAAAACCCTCAGCCACCCATAAATCTTATGCACCCCAGAATCCCCCCTTCTTCACTTTTTCTTATGAAAATTAAACTTGTTGATAGGAACCCCTAATCACCCTAATCCCATGCCCCCATAAACTAGGAGCACCCAAAAAACCTTGATCCCAAATCCCAAAATACCCACAATTTCTTTTTAGGATCCTTGACCCCCTCCTATTCAGTCTTAATTGTCCTCTCCCATGCCTCCATAAGCCTTAATCTTAGCTACTACCTCAAGTGGAATGAGAGAGTCAAGGCGGGGGGAAGAAGAAAAAGTAAGGGGAAGAGGGAGGGAGAGAGATAGAGATATATATAAATAGAGTGAGTGAGAGAGAGAACACTTTCCCCCTTCCATCCACAATAAGAATCCTAATTCCATATCATTGCAACTTAGAACCTTACACCTTCACTGCTACTATGCCCATCTTATACTTTAGCACCCAAAACCACTCTAAAAAACATGAACTAAATCTCACTTGAATCCCTTGAAAACCCTAAGCCCTTGCTTGAAAAATCTAAAACATGTGTAAAACCCTAAACTCAAATACCCAATTTAACCATTTATTTCCACACACACACACACACACACACACACACACACACACACACACACACACACACACACACACACACACACACACACACACACACACACACACACACACAAATCCATTATGAATCATCCAATTGATAGCCATGCTCCATGTCCCCTTAACTCTTAATCTACCATAATCAGAATCCCCAAATATTACTTGTTTTCTTTTAGAAACCTTGACCTTTATTCCCTTAAGCCTTAATGGCCTCTATCGTTGTGTGGTTACACATTCAATGATGTAAAAAGAAGAAAGAAATATACATATAAATATTCAAGATATATGCTTATTAGATACTTAATCACGATCTTAACAAATTTTCTAAGTTGAGAACTAGTCTCCAAATTAATAGTGTGAATATGCATTATTAAGTTGCCATAACTTAATGAGAATTTTGGGTTTATGAAATTAGATGCAAGGATTTATCTTGAGTGCTACAAGGAGTTTAGGCCTACAAATACAAGAAACCAATACTTTTATGAAAAGTAGAAATTTCAACTATTCAGAGACAATGTTTACAATTTACGCAGTGACTTGTATATTAGGTATGTTTTGTTTGATTTGAGTACTTGGGAAGACCATTTTTTGAGTTTGGAGGAGAAAACAAGTTGTAGACAAATTAAGGACATACTTTTTTTCCTAAAGGATTTTGATACAAGGTTTCTTGCTTAAGACTTCTACTTGCCTACTATTGGTGGATTCTAATTTGGGCTTTAAAATGAACATTGTTTCTCATTGTACTACTATAGTGGAATTCTTTTGGGTTGCATAGAGTGTTAACTTGATGGCATAGCTGTAGTTGTGCAATTCTTTTAAGATCAATGCACATCATCTTTTTAGACTTTTTCTATCTTCCATCTATCTTGATTCCTTCAATCCTTGTGGATTTGTGTCTTGATACATATCCCCCCTTGACGTTTGATAAACTCGACGGGAAAAGCCACATCCATATTCCATAAGATGGGAGATCATATCCATGCAGATGATGATGTGCTTAGATCCAATACTTTACAAACATCATGAGGACCTATGAGATGTTCAAATAAAAAGAGGCTATGACAAATTCTTTGGAAAAGATAATCTCAACATTCCATAAATCTAATGGAAAAAAAGTTTCAAGGTTCGTCTGTGCTTATAGAGAATAACTTGAGATGGCCAATGGCCAAGGTTGATATGTATATAGGGTTTTGGGCTCAAAGTTAAGGACCCGAGTGAATGCAGTCTAGGAAAATAATGGCTAGACGTAGGATGAATCCAAAATCACTATGAAAGAAGAATATTATATTGAAGATACAAATCAATTGACTAAAATGAATTTTTTGGATTGGGTTTCCAAGTCAACAAAATGGCTTACAACTACAAAATCACAAAGAGAGTCTCAAACATGGTATGAGAAAAACATTGTAGAGCAATGGACTTTGGAGACAAAGAAGATTCTTCCTTTCTTGGAAATACCTACTTTGAGGATGCTTGAAAAGTTGAATGATGATGAGGATAAATTCCACGAAGCACAATTAAACGTGCAACAGGACTGCAATTATTATGAAAGAAATAAAGAAAAGAATCTTTAGTTTCTAAATAAAAAAAGTAGGTTCAAAAACATTAAAAAAGAAGACTTTATTTTAAGATATAACAATAAGTTGGATCACACAATTAAACGTGAAAGAGGATTGTAATTATTATGAAAGAAATCAAGAAAAAAATATTTAGTTTCTAAATCAAAAAACTAGATTCGAAAACATTAAAAAGAAGACTTTATTTTAAGATAGATGTGTGTCTACTTAGTCAACATCTTAAGGAGGACCACTATTTCACGAGTGTCCGTGAGATTTAGGTGGGTGGAGCGTAGTGCAACAAATATATTTTCTACTATAATATGTCATGAGAGGTATAGTTAAATATCTTAACATAATCAAGGAATTGTGTTTGCATCTTGTATGATTCACAGGAACTTATAGACGAGGCTAGGCACAAATATTATGTCATCAAGAGAGGAAGGCACCGATGGAGCGGATGGTTTTGGAGCAAAAGGAGCCGGCATCGGTCTTGGAACAGGAGGAATGGAAGGAGTAGAAGCAGTAGGCACTCGCATAGGCCAAGAAACTGGCTGAGGAAGAGAAGAAATAACAGGGATATAAGCAGGCATAGGAGCAGAAGACGGTGTCGGTGTCATAGATCCATTCTGTAGGTGGGTCTTCCATATCCTCCTCTTGGTCAAAGTCAAGACTGCATCCTGGGCATCTTGCCAATCCGTTTTAAGACCCATAGGCTTCGTGCGATCCTCAAGAAGCTCTCGTAATTCTTCTTGAAGAGCAAGATCTGCAGCTTGCAAGAAAATCTCAACTTTCTCAACATCGAATGCTCTTTGTTCAATGGCATCAAGCTGACTATAGCTCTCTTCAAATTCTCGTATCAACTCTGAAGTAGCTAGACCTTTGTTTGGCATGTAGACCCACTCTCGGAATGACCGCCGTGTAGCCATACCAAAGTCCTCAAGGAAATACTCTTCTTTCAGGGCCTTCTTAAAATCTTGCCAATGCGAATTTTGAAGAAAAAGATCAGTCACTTTTGTCCTCAAGGCGGGTGTGACAAGACGAAGGAAATACTTACTCATAAGTCCTGCAGGTACTCCAAAAAATCCCATCTTGATCTCATACGTCTTCAAATAAGCCGAAACATTACGGCCATCAAATAGCTTCTTCTCATTCTCAACTGCTTCAATCGCCTTAGTCGCGCTGATTGCATTCTCCTGCTCCGAATATAGTTGCCTTTGCTGAGACAACTGTTGTTGATGCAACTGTTGTTGCTGCTGCATATACAATTGCGTCTGCTGATTTTGAAGCTGCATATACATAGATATATTCTGCAAAATCTGCTTTAAATCATCCGTTGAAGTACTTGAAGCAGCAGTCAATGATGGAGCTGAAGTAGAGGACAAAGCAGGAATTGTAGAAGAGGCTGAAATTGATGCTGAAGTATCTCCCATCCTGAAATTTATGCGACGCTTTCACGTCGGGTTCACCAAAGATGTCGAAGGGTTTTCGAAAGTAAAGTCGTGACCACAGTGGACCTTGACGAATTTCAAGATAGAAGATCAATCAAGCAAATAAGCAAGACGAGAAAATGATGCCAAGTAATAATATCTTTCCAAGAGCTAACAACCTCCTTCCACTAGTGATTATTGTCAAGTGCTGCCTGAAGCCAATGCATACAATCAAACAAAGATGAAAGCTCTTATGAGGTTCTCTTTTATGCATTTGAAAATCAGTTCCTTCTTCTTCTTTGGCAACAACAACATTCTGAACTTTCTGAAAAAGCAACAGGATCCAAAATCCATACCTCCTGGGTTGCACACTCAAGCTGCACTTTCTCTTTCACATTTGGCGTCTTGGATTCATGTATAAATGTCTACAATGGGAGGAAGTACAGATGACTTAAATAGAGCTTGTGGAATACAAGATGCTTACTGCAGTTGTCTTGTTTAGTCTGTACAGTCTCTAACCATAGATCTAGAGAGTCGGTCAAAGAGATTGCTGATTCAGCCCATTGTAAAACAAGAGCCGTTCACAAGGGGTACCTCTACACAGATGCAGAGTCCCCTGCTTGATTCCAGAAGTTGATACTATATTATTTGTTGCTGGTGATCTTTTCACGAGTGTAGAGCTGCCACGGCCAGTATCATGAAGCGTGCCAAACGGGGAAGAATCAAACAGCGGAGCCATGACTTACTACACCCTCCTCTGTTCTTCATAAACTTCAGTCAATTTTGGAGCCATGTCCATCTAGGACTTACAAAACCAAATAAATCAAGATTTTCAAGATGCTATATCAAGGTTTGTAACCGTCACTTGGGGTTATAATTGCATGTTGATGATGCTTTTCGTATTGCTGAAATCTGGCCTCCCTGTGATGATTATATCATTTGTATCTGATTGGATTGCACAGACTGGTTCTCTGTCTTCTCGATTTTTATACTTATTAGCTTCTGGTATGTGTTCTCATGAGTCTTCCTTCATCACTGTCATGATCGATACACCAGCTAAAGCTGCTACTGTCAGACTTCTGTGCCAGTCTTTCAATTGAGAACTAAGGAATGGAGCACTTGATACCTTCCCTTAGACTGGTGAAGGGACCTTGGGAGCATCTTCAGCCAAAGACCTTTCTTCCATGGGGACAAAAAACACAACCGTGGAATTGCGAATTCTACTCCCCAGTAAACTAAATCGGAGATCACTTCATTGCCCACCACTAAGGCAACCTAGAGAGATTTTGATTTGATTATGCTCCTATAGAAGTTCCAATCTCTCTGGGATGTGCGGAATTGATCTATGCAGTGGCTACTATCAGAAAACTCCGGTCCGATGTTCTTTTTCTGTAATGAGCCAGGGACCTACGGGGTTCAGAATCATCACTGCGATATGAGCTTTTTGCATCCGAGGCATTTACTGGATCAATATGACTACTAGTACGCCGATCGATTAGAAAGAGTGGGAGATCGATTATCCTCGAACAAACCCCTTCTCCTGCCTATTTGCGTTCTTGCTTTTTCTCCCCCCTCTATTCCTGCGAACCCAATGTCTGAAAATAGTGTTTTCCCCACTGCTGTCTATGCTTCGCTTATCATTATGATTGCTTGCAAAGGAAAAAAAAACGAGTATGGTGACGCTTCTAAATCACTACAAATGTGACAGGAGGTTGGTAGTTCGATTCCAGAGAAGCACATGCCTTGCGAATGGCATCCAGCTCTCTTGGGAAAGCACATGACCCCTAGACTCACCCAATCACATTTCTTGCTCATCTTGAGGTTCCAAATTGGTCTTGCTCCCACTTGATCATACCAAAAGCATTATCGTTTAGTACAATGACTGTCCGATTAAGCTGCAAGCGAACAGCTGTCTCCATTTCCTGAGAATTCATCATGAACCCACCATCACCACACACAGCAACAAATTTCTTTTGCGGATACAGCAATGACACTGCAATAGCAGAAGGCAATCCAGCTCCCATGGTTGCTAATGCATTGTCAAGCAGTAAAGTGTTGGATTCATACACCTTGTAACAACGAGTAAACCAAATCTTGTACATTCCATTATCTAGACAAACAACTCCATCATCCGGCATAGCTCAATATTAGAGTATTTCATGTAACTACATTTGGATACACTCTCTCCATTTGCATTTGTTCAAAACAGTTCAAAGCTTCAACAACAAGCCCATACTCAGCATATCCTGAGATCATTGCATTCCACAAGACTATATCCCTTACCCGTACCTGATTGAACATTTCCCATACTTTTTCAAATAAGTCACATTTTCCATAACCTGCAATCAATGCTGTCCATGCGACAGTATCTCTGGTAGGCAGTTCATTAAAGATGTCTTGTGCTTCTACCACGGAGCCAAATTTGTTGTACATATCAACCAAAGTGCTGTCAAGAAAAGGCTCTCTCTCAAATCACTTCTTTAGCAATTTCAGCATGTACTTCTCTGCCCTTACTTTTGAGTTCCCCAACAATGCATGTTTTCAAAATGCAAATAAATGTGAAAGCATTGGATAATAGTCCACCTAAATGCATCTCTTCCAAGCAATTAAGAGCTTCCTCACAGAGCCCATTATCCTTCCAAATTGTTTGTAACAAATACCAGATTCACTCCCAAACAACACTTGTCTCTTCTGTGAAATTGAACATGAACCAACTGAAGGCAAAACGTTCAGGCAGAGCAAAGCACAATGTCTAAGTATGTACAAAGTAACAAATGTCACACACACAAACTTTTTGCTGGATTCCAAACCTCGGATGCGCAGTAGTACGACAATGTATGAATGCCGCAAGCTGGTACGAGTTGAAAATGGTCCACGGGGAGTCACATCCAAATGGAATGCACTGGTTCTTAGTTTTCTACGAGTTGCCATATTGGACCCACTTACAGGTCAACCACTTGTTGGATCTCATGCATATTTTCAAGAATGTGGGCAGCTTGCTATGAGACCACATCACAAGAAAGAGAGACACTATAGGGGCACGAATGGATTTGAAGGAGGTAGGTAAGATGGAGGCACTTTGGCCCGCAGTCGAGTGCTGATGGTCACAAGCAGCTACCTTGCGCTCCTTGGGTTTTTTCCACTAAAGAAGAGCGCATTGTGAAGCAAGTAGTCAAGTATATCTGCACTCCGTTGGGTATGATGCGTTCTCTCAGGTCTGCATTTTCTAAAGATGACCAATTATCAAGGCTAAAATCCCATGACTGGCATAAGATATATCTGGTTTGTACTACCAATGGATTCTAATTGGCATGCACATTTTGCTAATTGGCGTGCGAATTTTGCTATTTGGCGTGCGCATTTTGCTCTCATTTGTGGCAGTTTGTACTACGATCATGATCGTAGGATGTCTTACTCCATAAATACGTGGGGCCATGTACAGGTTGTCGACTTTGGTGCAATGGATCTCACAGAAGGAGATTAAGACGTCCTCTCACTACAACAGAAACGAGGCATAGACGCGCATGTTAGACGCGCAAAGTCTGGCGCATCTATCATTGCGTCTATAAGTGCATGTAAACGTGCGTGTAAATAGACGCGAATTTTGCATCTATATATCCACGCAAATAGACGCTAATATAAACGCGCCAGCAGACACAAAATTATTTAACCACCTAAAATTGCAATTCACATAATTAAAAAATCAACGTTAATAATTATTTAGCCACTTGAAATTGATTCTTGAGCATGCACGTGTGCGCATGATAAAAACCATAGAATTAAGAATACACATTGAATCATTGAATTAAAAAAATAGAGTTAATAATTACTTTTTCATTGCTCTCTAATGAATGGCAGTTCCTCCAGTTGACAAGCCTGATATAAGTAATTAGCGGCAAGCGACATAAATCTTACAATTAGTAGCAAGCATTGCAATATGTATCTCGTAATTTCTCTACGTACTTGAAGATGATAAAAAATACTTCCTTTTTATTATGGAAAATTCAATTTAGCTTTAAACTTGACTATTGATTCTTGAGTATACACGTGTACGCATGAAAAAAACCATAGAATTAGGAATACACATTGAATCAATAAGCAAATTAAGTATGTTACAGTGAATGATCCATCTCATCTTCAATGAGACCAGCCCTTGCTAAACTATCTACTTCTAAGTCTATGTTACCAAGAGGTAACGAAACAAATAAGTCTATCCCACTATTAGATGTGTTGCTATATTGCTCAATAACTTCATCAATATCATCGACAATCACATTATTGTCTTCTTCTGTGTTTCCTTGAACATCCTCGCGAGGTTCATCTTGTACTATATCACACATATCATCCATTATGGTGTCATCATGCACATCATCATTAATTGTTGGATTGTCATATGCTATCTCCATGTCAGTAATATTACCATAAATTGGTTTTGAACGATTAGATATAGGGATGACATACCACCATCGGTTATTTTTTACCATTGGATGATATACAACTTGTATTTGAAAAAAAAAAGCAAAAAACTTAAGTACTTATTATATTGTGTATATGTATCACATGTATACATATAAAAAAATTAGCCTTTGCATATATACCTGCTCACATTGTTGAGGTAGTACTAATGTGTCATTCTTATTTTGGTGAAATTTTGTAGAGTCAATGATTACAAAACCACTTGGATACGTCTGATTGTGGAATGCTCACCATTTGTTACCACTTCTTTAAACCACTTCACATCCAGTACATATATAAAGAATCGTCTGAAGTCAAGCTTCAGAATATCTTGGATCAAGCCACAATAACCTTCCATGGTACCATTGGCATCCTCGAAGTGAGCAAGGACACCACAATCTTGGGTATTTCTCTTTTCATCTATACGTTGAGTTCGAAGATATTTACACTCACACCAAAGTGTATTGAATAATGTGCACTAGTAGTAAAAGATAAAAGATCAAACATGTCAATTATTTATATAAAATAAAACTTATAGAAATAAATTAATTAATAGTATGTCTCACCTTTGATAAGCAACCTCGTGCGTATTCCCACTCTTCTTGAGATATATTAATTTCCTCCTCTTTTTCCATTCTCTCCATTTCCTCATGTAACAAATCTATATCAATATGACGTAGGAGCGCATTTAGATGATCTGGAAATGAGACATTACATCCATATCTAGTGCAAAATTCTTATCTTTTACTTTTTCTTCTTGCACCTTGCTTCATTATATAGTGTCACCCATTTGCTCATTACATCACTATTGAGCACACAAAAACTATTTAACTTACAAAGTTCTTCTTTTGTTAGCACTTTACTCATTCCTTTTCCTTGAGGTACTATAGAGGTCATCCTCAAGTCTTCATCATCTTTCCATAGTCATGGTTGAGAGGGATCCACTTCAGCAAGATATTCAGAGATATAAACAAGGGATGATTGCACTAACCAACCCTCAGCCATGCTTCCCTTAGGCCGTGCTTTTTGCCTCACAAAATCTTTCAAGGTTTTCATGAAGCGCTCAAGAAAAAACATCCACCTTACATGAACTGCCCCACAAAGTGCGATCTCATCAATCAAATGTACGAGTAAATGTAATTGAGTAGTTAAAATGAATCGAGGAAAAATTTCCTCCACCAAACAAACCACCTCAACAGATAATACTCGAGCATCTTGGAATGTGTTTGGATCAATTTCCTTCGAGCTCACGTATCTGTCAAGATGTATTTGAGAATTGTTTATTTTTGTGTAGAAATTCAAAGATATATAATGAAAAAATACAATGTATACACACCTCACAAGCTCTCCCATCTTATAAATGATATCACGTACATCTTTGGATACACAATGGGATATGCTAGTAGGAAGTATGAACTGAATGTAAACAATATTCATAGATCAAATGATTAGTTGAGGAAAAAGTCATCATACCCCAAAGTTTACACATAGTTACTCAGCTAATTATTATATTCATGGTTAGAGATACCCTTACTTGAATCATTTTGTGCCAATCGTGGGACTTCAAACCAGATAGTTGCTCCACACCTCTTTTCTTTTTCTTTATGAAGTCTCCCTTGAGATATCTCATACATCCTGTGGGTGTTCGAAAGCTATATATTTGTTCCTTCACTATTTTTTCCTCGTTCTTTGACAACATCCAAGGTGTATGGGGTAGCTCAATCTTTCCTCTAGGTCCAATGCGTGGCCAGGCTCGTCTCATGTGACCAATGTTACATAAATCCTCCCTTACATTAACTAAATCACGAGCCCCTATCAAGTGATCCCATAATGTAGATACAACATTTTTGAATATGTGAATGGGGTCCAACAGGTGATTGATCTTGAGTTCATCCTGTACGGAAGACGAAAAAATATAGAGAACCTAACAAACACACAATATATTATGTAAACAATTCATTATGATAAATACTTTAAAGTCAATCGAGAGAAATGCACTTCTTATTGACTCATGCTGAGTGGAGGGTGGCTCTCGGCATTAATCCATCTCTCCTTCCAATCTCGAATGGTTAGAGATTGTGGAATCATTCCATTAGTAGGGAGAATATATTTGGGATGGTCAATAGGAAGAAATCGATGATGATTGTCGTAGATAACATTCTTTAAACGTGCCGGCCTAGAGGAAACTAGAGAGGGACCGCAGATAGAACATGCATGATATCCTGACGTGGTTAAACCTGAAAAAACAAGTGAATTAATAAAATGCAATTGATTCAAGTCTTGAATTTCAAATATAGAGTTATATACACGTACTTGAACACTCTCCGTATCCTGGAAAGTCGTGCATGGTCCACAACAGCATGGCCTTCAATGTGAAATCTCTAGAGGATGCATATGCACTTGTATCTTGCACCTCAATACCTTCCCATAACATTTCTAACTCTTCAATCAAAGGCTCTAAGTAAATGTCCATGTTTTTACCTTGTGCTTTCCAGGAATCAGAAGGGACAACATTACATGTCCCTTTTTAATTGCCATGGATAGAGGAATATTATAGTTCACCAATACCACTGGCCATACACTGTATGATGTGCTTTTGATGCCAAATGGATTGATTCCATCCATACCTAAACCAAATCTCAAATTTCTTGGCTCTTCTTTGGAAACGGGCCACAAATTATCTATATGTTGCTATGCCGGTGTGTCTGCAAGGATCCTCCATTTTCCATCACTTGAACGATGAATAGCATGCCATGACATGAGCTTTCCAATAGACTTACACTTGAACATAAGTTTTATACGTGGAACAATCGAAAAATGTCGCAAAACCTTACGAGGCACATCCATTAACTTCATCTTCACTTCGTATCTTGATTTGCCACAAACATGACACTCTCGTGCGAACTCATGTATCCCACGAAATAAGACACAATCATTGACACATGCATGGATCTTGACATAATCGAGGCCTCCCAGAGATGTCAAGTAATGTCTTGCTTGCTCTCTCTTAGTTGGCAATTTGTTTCCTTTTGGAAGCATTTGTGATAATAACCTACATATATTTTTAAAAGTGAGTTAAAAAACCACCAACGTCATATATTTCTGTCTGATTTCAAAATAGAACAATTAATATTATGATTCATAAGCCAAACTGAATTGATATCTACTTCAATAACGCATCCAAACTAACATTACTCCATCCATAAATTGTTTGCAAGTTAAGTATCTCGAGGGACGCACGAAGAACGGAGTACGTACAACCTTCATACAATGGAGTAGATGATGCTACATATAGTGGATCATCTGGCTTCGTAGAGTGACATTCTCCCTGAACCGGTCGCGAAAATAGATGGCGTACCATGTTGTCCAAAATCTCATCCTCTACGAGTTGATGGGGCATTTCATAAGGGCTACTATCATGGTCGTCAGTCTCTACTCTTCTTGAAGACTCTGCCTCCTTGCGTCGACGTTTTGCAGCCTCTCGACGCCCGGGAGGGAGCATCTGAGGATGTGGCACCGCATCGTGCTCAACCACGCTCTTTGAAAATGTAGGTAATATATGATTTTTTATATGCAAATAAATTTGTCTTTTTCCTGTGTTTTTTTTGCAGATGTCGTATCCTGGTTCATCTAGCAATGACCCAGATTTGGATCGCATGAATGATACATTGGCCTCCTTTGGGAGGGGGTCAATGCATTTTTTGGAGGTTTTTCTAGTAGGGAAGACTTCATGGGAGAGATGATCAGACACCTTGGCCGCTCTCCCACATCGGACGAGGTGTTCAGTGTCATGTCTGGAATGCCTCTGACGTCTTTGCCTGGCACTACTTCCCAAACTCCACATGTAGGTACTCCATATGCAGGTACTCCACGTGCAACACTTGTACGTGTATCGGCTGAAGCACAAGCATATGCAGAAGCACGTGCATCTGCAAAAGCTCGTGCGTCTAGCGAGGCAGAGGATAGTCAACAGAGAGGAAGGAGGGAGAGTCTAGGGGGAGGATGAGGCTTGTATGGGGGTTGCCTAGGAGGTGGCGAGCGATCACCCTCACCAGTAGATCACGTAGAGGAGGTTGTACGCTAGTACTATAGAGTTACAGATGTTGGTGGCATCTTTCATGATGATGAAGGAAGGGATGTAATGGCGTACATGAGGAGCGTCGTGCATGCGATGTATAAAGATTGTTTCATTGCCTTCAAAAATCAGAAAAGCGGCTTGTGGTAGGAGGTGTTGAGGGCAGTCCATAGGAGGTACCCAAATCTTGAGGGTCAGCGATTCAGGGATGATTGGGGATGCACAAAAGTTAGGGATATGCTTCACAACAAAATATCCCATCTCATGACACAGGCCAGGGACTCACTGTGGAGGCACGAGGAGGGGTGTGGAGCCTATAGCCAACCACCTATGTGCCACCACATAGAGTGGAAGAAAGCCAAGAAGAAAGCAAGCAGAGAAAGTGAAGAGTCGCGAGCACGCAGAGGCACGACGAATCCAAATGGAAACCATGGGATCGTCGCATTACGGATCGGGTGGCAGAGAGTCGTGGGAGGCAGAGTTTGTAAGTATATTTTGATTTTTAGTTTTTAAAAATTTATATTTCTTTCAATTCTTTATATATTTTATTCTAATATATTGTGACTCATAAATGTTTGTATATATCTAAATGTTTTGCAGACTACCATCATTGGTAGGATACCTACTCCTAGAGAGGTAGGTTACCATCGAGGCCATAAGCGCTCAGCCACATGGCTTCACTTCTATGAGGAGGGTCTCATTACTGAGGACCAATACAACTGGGCCATGAGGATTCGATCACCAGAGGAGGTATGTTTTTCTTACTTTTGTATTAAAAGTATAGCTAATTATAACTTTTTCTCCACCTTGTCTATGTAAGCAACCTTGATCTTTTGTGTGTGTAGGCGAACCTGGATGTGGAGCATAGCGAGGAGGGGGATAGCGACGCTAGTAGCCATGGTAGTACTAGCGAAGATGTTTCCTCTTCAGATTCATAGAGGAGCACCATACCTTCTCATGAGGCCTTCTTTTCTTGTATATGTATGATCCATCTTTGAGCCTACTGCTTGCGGCCACGCTTTAGGTCACAAGCACTGAAACTTCCCATGTAAATGCTTTTGATATATAATGAATACATGGACTTTTATTTTCAATTCTCGTGCCCGTAAGATACATTGTCTTTTTCCCAAATGCACAATCTGATGTATGGGAGGGGGAAAAAAAAAAACCAGAGAGCTCTCTGGCTTTTTTTTCCAGTTCTGTTTTGCGCGTCTATCCGTGCATCTAAATTGCAGATAATTCGCGTTTATATGCGCGTCTATAGTGCAGATTACACGCGCTTCATAATTCAAATTCAAAAAAGAAATTAAATATCTTTTTTAAAAAAATGACATTCTTTTAGAAGCCATTTGCGTCTACCAGTGCTTGCAAAAACGCGTCTACCAATGTGTCTATATGCGTGTGTATATGTGCGTCTATTGCGCGTCTATTTTTACGTGTAAATTCGTTGATACATGTGATTATAGATGCGAAATTGTAGATGCACAAATAGACGAGCGGATAGACGTGCCCGTAAGATTTTCTCTATATTCAAAAATCACGTCTAAATGTGCGTCTATGAGGCCTTTTTGTTGTAGTGCCTATTGAATCCGCGAGGCGGGGAGCAGTGGAGACAGTCTGTCTCTTTGAGAAATACCTGCCCACCAGCATGCTCATGATACAAATCCACCTTTTTGTGTATCTTATAGATGAAGTGGAGATTACTGGACCTCTCTATACGCGATGGATATCCTTCTTGGAGCGCTTCATTAAAACCCTGAAAGACTTTGTGCGACAATGAGCTCGGCTAGAAGGTAGCATGGTTGAAGGTTGGTTGGTATCTAAGGCACTAGTGTATATTTCACAATGGCTACCAATAGTGGATCTAGACAACAAAATGCTATGGTCTCGCTGAAGGATGATGATAGACTGACTGGAGATGTGGTGGTTGGAAATTGGGTAGAAAAAAGAATGGATGCTACAATGGAGGAGAATGTGAATCGCTTTTGTATGTTGCACCATGCCTCTATGGAGACGTGGCTTGCCAAGTACCAGATCGCTAGGCAAGATTGAGAGAAAGCGAGATTTGAATTTCGACGTAGTACGCGTCATCGACCGATTCGATATCCCGAGGGCATCAAGGAGATGCTGCGGTTCATGCCAACGCGATGGTTGCATGGAGCTTTGACCGCAGCGTCTCACAAAGGGGCAGAGGTCTCAATGGAGAAGTGGGAATTCTTGAGGGGATGTAGTCCAAAGGTGATGAGGTGTTTAGGATTTTTTGTATCTACATTTTATATGCAACATCTAATTTGAGTGTTTCAATATACAGTACAAAATATATAGTGCAGCATTGTTGTGCGGACGGCATTTTCGCGTGGAGCGTATTGACAAAATGCGCTCCACAATGGACTGTGATATCATGGCAAGGTTCGAGCAAGAGAGCCGGCGATGAGCAACGGATCCAAACATGGTTATAGATGAGATGGAGTATTTTGGGAACTTGCAAAGTATTGTTACGGTGGATTACCATAGCTTCTCCATGATACTATTCGATGTGCACCGGTTCAAAGTGGTACTTGAAAGAGTTGGAGCAATAGTTCGATCGGCCCATTGTGAACAGGTGCATGGACTCATTTTTTTGTTAATTGTATTATGACATGCTACATGTCACAATAGTTTAAACTCTCTTGTACGTGTTTGTGAACAGGTAATCTTCTATCCAAACCCCCGACAACCTCGATGGTGGCATGTTATACCTTCAGCTCCCCAAAGTGCAAGAGTATATAAGCAAAGTGATGTTCCGAGCATAGATGAAGATAATATTCCTATATAGGGGTCGATATTACAAGGGGTGGAGGCCTCCGAAAGCTTGGAGCTAGCATCGGCTAACAATGATGGAAATACAGGAGTCTAAGAATTCTTTGAGAACGAGGTGGACTCATCCTTCTGTGATGACATGTGTATCGACCTTCCAGTGTATGCAGAGTTGTGTCAGGAGATTGACATGGGATCATAGGATACTTCGTACTTGGAGCATCCACTTACTCAATTGGTTGACCAATTGCTTATAAGGGTACATAAGATATGCATTTTAAGTGATATCTTTTCTTTAGGATTTATATTACCGTGCTTTGTATGACTTAAATTGATTATTCTAACATCAATTTTTGTCTGTGCAGGTGACATTTTCAAGATGAGTCGAGGGATGAGCGATGAGGAGTTGCAAGATATCTTCACGTGCATATCTCTAGACCAGATCATCGCGAGATTCAAAGACATGGTAGACCAAGAGCTATCTTGGACATCTTCAGGCCGCTCTGCTAGATCTATTTCAGCGCGATCGGATGCTTCAACATCCAGCAGATGAGGTCGATGCTCCAGACTTGGGCCAGAGGGCGGAAGTGCTTCAAGGTCAAGGGGATGTTGCATAGATATGGAGGAAGTGAGCCTGCGGTCGGTACGGGATATAGGTGCGACTCCTCGCTCTCGTGGCGGTTCTAGGGAGCGTGGCTCAGGCTCAGGTGGATGCTGTGGAGGCACGAATGTGGTATCTCCGTCTCGTCATTCAGCTCAAGTTGCATCACCTCCAGGATTTGTCACACTTGTGGGGACGTCTACTCCAGTTACTCCGGATTTTGCTCAGCCGTCTGCAGGTGGCACCCCTATGGATACCACTCCGATAGATATTACCCCGGTCCATACACGGGACGCATAGGGGTCTCCTGGATATGCCCAGGAGCGTGGATGCAGATGGGAGAGGACCCATCTTTAGGGGATATGCATATCTAGTCGATGATAGGTCAGGAGCCATCATCATGAATGATGAGGGGAGGAGGGTGATGGCTCACATGAGAGAGTTGTGCCAACAAGTTTTTCAGCAAACATCGTAGATCATTGGAAGAACATACCGGAGGGGAGCAAGGACTACATAGTAGCATCCTTGCATGAGGAGTTTTCGGTTCTAGCCTCAGTAGATAGATTTTCTACGGGCTGGATGATGGATTGCATGTGTGCATATATGTCACAGAGATGATCAGATGCACACAAGGCACTCAAGAGTGGGGCTGCAAAGCCCGAGTGGTTAGACGTGGACGACTGGCGCTGACTGAGGGAGGAGGCTACAGATTCTCCAGGATGTTGGAGTCAGCAGTGCGAGGCGGCGAGGGCACGACTCAAGACCAGAGTTGTCCATCATCTTGGGAGTGGCGGCCACATGACATATTTGGAGGACTTTGTAAGTTTTTCTTTTGTTTTGCTTTTTTATTTTTTTGCAATATCATTTGTACCAACAATCATGTTTCTAATAGCTAGTATTTTGTTTTCTTTGCAGCACTCCATTACAAATCACGATCCGACCGGCTTTGAGACTCGATATGCAAAGAGGCACGGTCTCATTGCATTGATCTACCAATTGTATAGACACACAGCAGCCCTATAAGTCACTCATCTTTCTCGTCTGTAGTTATCATGTTTAATTTAGAATGCATTATTATATGGTGGACTGATGTGTTGTTGTTTCTTTTTTTGCAAAGTCCGTTTGATGCTCCTTTGTGGCGGGACGAGCTTTCAGATGGTGAGGATATGTAGCTCGCCCTTGGATCCCTAGAGTTCACACACCTTTCTTTTTTGGTCGCCTGATCTGTGTAAACATTTTCTATGTATTAGTAATATCTTGTCATGATTGTACCAATCGCTTTCATTATGCGATCATGTATTTATTTCATGTATTAGTGTTATGATTTCAGTATACTTTATTTTTGTTTGCACAAGCATTGTGCACATTGCAGAAACTATTTTGTATGGCCCAGAGCTACCCTACCACAAATTTTTTTTCCCTGTTATTACCATCGCTATTAGCATTGCAAATTTACTGCTCGCGTCGCTATTGGCGTCATTATTATTGTCGTCGACCGTCGGTATCTTGATACCGACTATTCTATGGTGTCGCCAATAACGACACTTTTTGCAATGATGGGGGCAAATTTTGTTTTTTACATTTTCGTCACTTTTAACGTCGGTATAAGGCTTATATCTTGTAATGAGGATGTGATTTACAAGAGAAAGGTTGACCCTCTTGGCCTACTTAACTATGAGAGGATAGGCAATGTATTTAGCCACATTCTTATTAATGTTTATCATGATGTAAAGAAAGGGGATTACCTTAGATACCTCCAGAAGATAAGAGTATATTAGAGAATAAAGATATTTAGCTATCATATTTCATGGTTTATTCTTGTTTCTGGTAAGCATTTCTTTGTTTTTATTGACTTTCAAAGTTCATTAACCTTCATTCTCTTTTTTCCGGATTTGTTTTTATACAGGCCATAGACTCCTTCTCTTAGTAATGATATCACTCATAATATATTTATTGTTGATCTAATTCTCTCTATGGATTTGTTTTCAAAGTGTACTTCAAATATTGTAGGCTTTTAAAAAAATTTTGATAGTGCCATACACTTCCATATATTTTTTTCGTATGTTGAAAGTTATATCTCTTATATATACTTACTTTTGGGGATTTATTTTCATATTTTAGTGAATAATGTTTACTTTATGGAGGGCATTGGAGTATAATCTACTTTGATATTGTTGCTTGAAAGATGATAGGTTTACACATCATGGATGCACATATTTTCTTATATTGCCGAAAAACCAACTTCTTTTGCTCAACACCTTGAAAAGACTCATAGTCTCTACAACCATGTTTGGGACTATCACATAATATATATGACCTCACAAAGGGTTTTCTAGATGGAGCTTGAGAAGGCCTAGCTTGCCCAGAGTGCCCAAAATCTACCAACTGAGTCATCATAACCTGATATCCTCAAAACCCTTAGTTAATATTTTTGGGACATCATCCTTTCTTGTAATTGGTATAGAAGCCAAAGGCTACAGCCTATGCATATGCTTAGACCATAAGAGAGGAGTAACAAAAGTAGAAGTAGGAGAACATATAGGAGTAAGAGAACTATCCTAGAATCTAGCATTCCACATATCTCTCTTGATCAACATAGAGAATGTATCCTTCACATCTTGCCAATCCATTTTCAGATCTTTCACCTTAGTTCTATCTTTGAATGGTTCCCCCCATTCTCCCTTGGATGCTAGATTAGTAGGATGTAAAACAAATTCAACTTCTTTTGACTGAAAAGCTGCCTACTCTACATCATCCAAATATCTCAACTTCTCTTCGAAGGTCCGTAGCAACTCTTATGCAACCAACCTGTTATCAAACTGATATATCCACTCCTTGAATGACCTTCTAGTATCCAACCCTAGGTCCTCTAAGAAATAATCCTCCTTCAATGCTTTCTTGAATGCATCCCATGTAGCATCTTGTCTATAGAGCTCATTAATGCACATTTTCAATGAAGAGGTCACAAGATGACTCAACAACTAGGTAGGGACTGCAAAGGAGTCCATCTTTGCCACATACAATTTCGTGTAGCATGATACATTCTTCCATCAAATAAGTTCTTTTTTCATGAACACAGCTTCCATAGCTTTCATTGCAACATTTTCATAATACAGGAAATTTGCGTGCAAATGCACGTGCTGCATAATTTTCTATTGATGCAAGTGCTATTGTTGTTGCAGTTTGCTGATATTGTTGTTGTTGTTGCTACATCATCATGTTTAAAGTGTGCAAAAGTTGTCTCATATCATCTATAGACTCAGGTAAACCTATAGATCCCATTGAATCCCCATTCTTGCTTGGCATGGTTCTTTCACATCAAGTTCACCAACAAAGATATCAAAGAGCTTAGGGTCTAGCCACAATTTGTTGAGGATAAGTATCAATGCATGATAGAAGATAAAATATATTTACCATTGAACAAGAGTCTTCAAAGGGCGGGAAACACACTATTGTTTATAAGTGTCACTAGTCAAGGACCAAGAGGAATAGACTTGAGAATCTTTGAAGGGGAAGGTTTTGAGCTTTAGGCAACTTGAAAGTAAAGCACAAATATCATGAATATTGATGGGTTTCATTTACCCTTATTCTTCTACCTATGAGACCTAGAATCCTATGCTAGGAAGTACATCCAACATCTTCCATGACATACAAAACTCAAGATTATACAAATAATGATCACCACATGTCAAGCTATTGCATTAAGTGTATTGGTTCCTTTTGCATTGTCTCATACATTGATTTTAGAGCAAGGGTCACTATATTTGGTATTCATTACACTAGGGAACATTTGATAGGATAGTGCTCATCATATATAGAAACCTAGTGATGGGATGAGGAATGAGAAACTCGTAATGCTAGCCCATGGTTTTGTTTTGCAGCACATCTAAAGATAGATAGTACACTAATTGCGACTTCAAGATCTTTCTCTTGAGCATATGCATAATACAATTGTGCAAGTCTTTCATACACCTTGTTTAGCCTAAATATTGATTACATGTAACAACATCTTGTTAAGCTTGTTGTTGAATCACATTATTGAATAACAAGTTGAACATTATTAATTGCATCCATAGTTGTCATCTTTTTTTTCATGCAAGGCCCTACAATATTGAGGTTGCCAACTCTACGAATAGAGATAGAGAAGAAGTTGTAATACATGCAGATCAACCATCGAATGATATCACTTTAAGAGCTTGAAAGTTTCCTTAGAACCTTGTAGACACTAGAAGCTCTATTGTATTTCCCTTTCTTTCTGGATAGTCATCCTCCAAGATTATTGAAGCACTTCCCAATTCTCTACCTAGTATTGTCATCAACAATTGCAGAAATTAGCACTCCACTTTCTATTAGCCTTTTGTTGTTAGCATTCCTATGATTAAATAAGATGATGAATTTAGCAGACAATCCGAGACTACCCTAAATGTGACAATTAGAAGGTTAAACATGAGATCTAGGTTGATAAAAGCATGCTCAATAGGAAGGTTAATGATCCTCTGAGTTCACAGTAAGACTCCCCTCTAGTAGTTACAGGTTGATGATTGAAAAGGATGTTGTGAGATGATGATATTGTTGCACTCGCTAACTTGACATGTGCTTGTTGATAGAGATGTTGTTTCACGATCGATGATTAAGGACAACCCTCTCTCACAACCCAAAAATGAGACAACATGGAGTGTGGATAAAGTGATTGACTTTGCTGGGTATTCAATTCAACTTAAAATTTGCTATGATTCATAACCAAACACCAACAAATTTGATTCAAAATAATCAACTACTATGTGTCTCATAGTCTTAAACAATCGGAGAATACACTTAATGGAGAGCATCTACAACCTTTAAAAGCAAAGAACTTGAGTTCAAAAGCAATAACCCTAGAAAAGCTTCATACCTCCAACTTTATTAGACCTTGCTTTTGAAATTTTGTATGTGACCTTCCTCTCCTCACATTCAAGACTTGAGCATAAAACCAAAAGAGAAGGGCTCTCTTCTCTCCATTTAAGTTTTCACAAAACCATAAGAAGTCCCTCCTCTCAATTTCTTTCCTTTTTATAGCTTTTTTCCCACATGACATGGTAACAAAAGCTAAAGCTTTTTCTTTTTCATTTTGCTTTTGTTAAAAGCATTGAGGCTTTTCCACAAACACGTTGCCAATATATCATGAGTGGTGATTGAGGATAACCCTGTCACACAACCTGAGCCATGAAAGAAAAAGGAGCGCCGATATGAATTTGTGACTTGATGCTAGCCTTTGGTATTCCAAACTCTAGCCACAACAATTTTTCTAGATACCTCAAAACTATTAAATACAAGATAGATTAACACAAACAGTCACAATGCCACCATCCAACCACCTTGTGTAGGCTTGTAGACAATAGTCCCAATATGAACTCTTGAAGTTCAATTCATGTTATTCATGAAGTATAGGATAGTTCACTCTCCTTAGCAAAAATAGTGGCAAAAACACGGGCCAAAAATTCATATTGTCTATCAAGCCACCCACCAAAATGTACAGGCTGGTCCCTCCAACATTTAACTTGGCCAACCAGCTGTGTGACTTCCGCCGATAGATAGCTATTGATGATACCTCCTCCCAATAGACAAAAGCATCACCTTTTCGTATCCAGCTGGCAAGACAACCCTCCTTTTCTATTTAACAAAATTCCAATTCGAGCTACCTTGAAGTCCTCCACATCTATCATCCACTTGGTCTTCTTCAATATTATAAATGGCTCCTCGACATGAACACTTCTAAGGTGTTATTGTTGTGAAAACAAAACTGCTAGGAAGGAATTACACATGCTCATAAACGTGAGGACAAAGCAATGTATCTATTGCAACAATTACATGCTCGCTTTGTGAATATCCAGCCCACCAGCCATGAGTTACGATATTTGTTGCATGCAGCTTCGCGATCTCGAACTGTCTTCCTTTGCCCCCACCAATTAATACGTCGTCATCTTTGAATCTGCGCTACAGTCCCTTGATTTATCTCGTGCGAAGTATCAGGCAGACAAGCAGTCATACGTCACACTAGTCTCATGTTGGATACCCCGAGAGCGCCATTATCCGAAGGCTCCTCCGCAATACAATAGCCGTGTGATAACCAAAAGAAAATGATTGGACTACCTCCTGTCTAGCTGTAGGCTACAGTCATCCCCACCGCTCTCCACGTTTTCAATCTCACAGCCCACGATCTCGTTACGAGGTGACGAATATCAGTTTCACGACGTTCCCATCATCGTCTTTTAGCCCCAGACACGCAGCATGACCTCTCTTCTCTACATGGCCACCTCCATCTCCAACATGATGAATTCAACTCTCCTTCCCTCCTGCTCCATCAGCTTCACTTTTAGAACTTTCCCTCCAGATTGGCACCGGCCCGCTCTCTGTAACTTCCGTTCAAAGCACACATCCCTTCAAACAATTTTGCAGGCAGAGCACCCCTCATAGCATCCATACTTCCCGCGCCAATCTCAATGCCGTGATTGCTCTTTTATAATCTCATCTTCGTCCTTGCTTCTATCTGTTTTGTGTTTGTTTTTCAAAAGCTTTTTAAAGCTTTTCCCTTATCAAACGATTCTTTTACCCTTCAAAGATTTTTTGTTGAAAAAATAGCCCCTTGAAAATAGTATCCTCTAAGGCTCTAAGCCTTTCATCCTAAATGCGTATCTTAACCTCACTCTTTTAAGTGTTGATAACACACATTTATCAAATTGTTTTTCTTGCATGTTTTCCTCACTAGCTAGAGTTCTTCCTTGTGTCCAAAAGACTTTGTGGCCTCCGAGTTTATCTTGGTCAGGATAAAACCAACATTCAGTACTTTTTGAATAATGCCCACCATATTCTGAATTAAATCTCGTGCTTGCTAAAGCATCCAGATCATGCCACTGTAACCTTGATATGTTCAGCTAGGGAAGTCTTCCAACATGTTTAAGCCGAATCAAGTTTTCACGAAAATGCTTGACACCACCTTTCCATAATTATACTTGCACGATGTGCAACATGCATTGTTTGGCTCCTTGCTCTCCTTCATGTGGCAACCTATAGATTTGTTTCATTCCATTGGCTATATGCTTCATTATGCTGTCACTGTCTTCAGGGGCTTCCTCTACAACTATTGCGGAGCATGGCATATGTAAGCCTTGCAATCGCAAGCTAGCTTTCACCACGAGATCATTCGCTTTAATTGGCCAGTTTCTCCGATTGTTGATGATTGTTGGTATAAATAAGCCTTATCATAAAAGGCATATTCACATATACCGATGTAACGACCTTCAGGCTATTTAAAGCCATACAAATCAATCAAGAAATAGTCGTGTGCTTCTATAGAACTGCTCTTTCATTTCTGTTCAGTTCTTGTTCTTGTTTCCTGTTCTGTTTTCTCTCTGAGAGCCTTCTCATGGCTTCTCTCTTGAACCTCCTGCGTCCTCTTGGTTTCCCCACATGGTATCAGAGCAGGAGACCATGCCTACCATTCTCTACCCCTACTGCACATCTCTCTGTTCCTGAAGGACAAGTATATGCGGAAGATGATGGGGCTAAATTCATCATAGATGCAAGTTTTAATGCTCTTTCTATAGCATCCAAATCGACTGCCAAACCCCTCGCAAGAGACAATGATTACAAGGCGCAAGGAGACTTAATCACCAAGGACGACAATCAAGCACATTTCATTCCTGCTCTTGCTCAACGAGCAGACGATCAAGACAAAGATATGCATGTAAGCACAAAGGGAAGGGAAGCCCTGGAACGATGCAATATTCTCCAGGCACACACAATCAACAATGGAGGCCCGGCATATGCTTCTGTTATATGCAAAGATCAAGGTGAGGTTCTGATTCAATCTGGCCTCTCACATGCATGCATAGACTCTATCAGCCCAAAGACAACACAAGGCAACGTTCAACCTCTACAAGTACCCACAGGATGCCCAAACCCTGCCCCTTCTCGGCAGGAAGACCCAGGACTCCTGGAATTCAACCAGGAAATACAAATTCACTGCATGAAAGAAATTCAACTGCTAGCATCTGAGCAGCTCTTACAAGACTGTGTGAAAGCATTCAATGATTCAGAAGCAGTTTCTGCCATGTCTGCTCATCTCAAAGGGCATTTTAACACTCTAGGAGGCCTGTTTTTAAAAAAAATCAAACATGAAGAGGCATGCCTTGCTGACGTCACTTTAGATCATGAATATTTCTCTAGTGCTACTTTTCGAGGGCCCCACGCAGCGTATGCAACAGATATTTCTGTTATTTCTTACAAAGGAACCCCTGCTACAATATTGAATATGCTGTCCCTGGCAGCCCATGATGAAGCCTATGACTCCTGGCTCACGTTAAATATCGGCCTGCTATGGGCTATCGCCCGTAGACAGGCCACGTGTCGGTGACCCTACACTTTTTAGGGGTCACATTTCTTTTTTGAATATATATATCTAAGAAATTCACATGTTGTCAACAATCGTGCATGGGTGAGATGGTAGGGTGCACGTCTGCTAGTCTGAGGATGTGGGTTCGATTCCTGACAGCAACGCAGTTGCTTTTTGGCCCAAAATGAGGGCTCTTTATTATCACCGGCTGCGACCGGGTGCCACATCACCAGGCAGGCCGATATTTAACGTGAGTCATGACTCCTTTGACTACCTGCATTCATCCCATCGAATGTTGGTGATTGCAGTAGATTTGGGGGGTTCAATTCCCTCTAGAGAGGCAATAATTTGGGAGGGTTCAATCCCCTCAGTGCAAATATTGCGGGCAACCTTTAGACAATTAGTTTGGCATGCAGTCATAGCCAACAAAGCCTCTGCGAATTCCCTCCTGCCACAAGACTATTCTCAATTCCTATTTGGGATCAGAGGAGACTTGATCAAGGATTCAACACTCCAGATTTCTCAAGATGGGCATCTCCATCTTATGATGGCAGCAAACCAACGCCAATCTACTAAAAACTACTCCCGTGGCTACCTATTGGCTCAAATGAACATACTGGTTTCTGATCCAGAATCTTTTGCCGTTGTACCTATTTGTTTCTATTTTACTGCAACAGGTCTATTTTCTAGGATCATTGTCACAAATGCCAGTATTGTGATACCTCTTTGTGAACAACATGCTTGCAAACAGTTGCAGTACAACACTACAGAAAATAATGATACCTATGAAGCAGACCATGCTGACATGCAGCTAAGTGATGTGCAAGAAGGATCCCAACTTGCTCCTACTGAAGTTCTTTTGGGCCGTCTATATCCTGCCCTTTCAATGATTAGTTTTGGGATACATGAATTTGTTTCTCTTGCAGTTGTGCTTCAAATCTCCTTGATGGTTTATGCAGGGCTATATCATGCTAAATCAATTGCTACAGAAGTATACTGTCTCTTTCACTGGTTGGATATCCTTGGTCTCTTTAATATGTTGCAGCTTCCCTCTCACTTTGGGGGGGATGCAGAAGGTTTTAAAGTTCATGTGAAGCTGCAGAATCCATACAATTATATGCAGGTCATGGAAAAGCCGAAAGCTCGTGTAAAGATGAAGTATGAACTAATCACTTTTCTCCTTATGAAGAATGTATTAGATCCTGGAATCCAAGTTATGTAATTTCACACAAGCATCTATCTATGCATGGGTGCGACTCACCACATCCACAAACAATGGGTGACATATCACGCATCTCTTGTTCATAGGAGCAACTTGATGCCACTTAGTCATACCAGCCCATGCACTGTAATAAACACATCTCCTCATTTTGATGATAAGTCTTATGGGGGGTGTTGGTATAAATAAGCCTTATCATAAAAGGCATATTCACATATACCGATGTAACGACCTTCAGGCTATTTAAAGCCATACAAATCAATCAAGAAATAGTGGTGTGCTTCTATAGAACTGCTCTTTCATTTCTGTTCAGTTCTTGTTCTTGTTTCCTGTTCTGTTTTCTCTCTGAGAGCCTTCTCATGGCTTCTCTCTTGAACCTCCTGCGTCCTCCTGGTTTCCCCACAATGATAATGACGATATTTCAGTAAAGCACAAAAGATGCAAACCACTCTGCTTGAATTGCAACACACATCCCAGTCAGTACAGCATTGAATATGCTACAGGACTGCCCATTTGTTGTTTGATTCAGCTCAACCAAGTTGAGGACTGGCTTTGTGTAGACATCATCCTGTTTTCTCTCTCGTCTTCGATTCTGCTCTTAACACGATTGCATCCATGGACTCTCCAGGACTTTAGCTCCCTTTCTTATATCTTGCATACACGTACAATCCACTTCTCTGTCTTCTTTAGTGCCGACGTATAACTTTTCTTAAGGGCTTGCAGGCTGTGAGTTCACAAGCTTGAGGCAGGAAATTCTGTGTAAACAGTCTTGTCAACCTACCATACACCATATGTCTTGCACTATTAAGGATGGATGCCATGTACACTAGACTAGCCTCCTCAGAGTGAAAGCGGCTGTTCGAGTGCCTCAGCTTCTTGTGTGATCATCAGAATCTTGTTCAGTAACACCACTTTCCATTGGTTTTCTTTTTCAAGCCTCATTTTGTGAATATTGTTAAGGCACCTTTGTGAATACATGGCTCTCCTCTTCATTCCTTCCGATGATGACTAGAAGGGATGATCCCCTCTCCTATTTTGGAGCTTCCCCCTCCATTAATACTCACCTTGCAGCCAGTAAAAAAACAGTTTGCTTTGCCCTTTGACCTTTGTAGCACAATTTGCCTTCAATGCACGAGCTCTTTTCTCAATACTTCCATTGCAATCCACCACCTTGCAATGAGCATTATCTAGCTTCTACGCAGGCTGCCACCTAAGTTTTTTAATGAGAAGATTGTGGACAATAAGTATAGTTTTTTCGGTGAAGCCATCAATCTTCAACATCAATTTATTGTAAGATTTATTTACTCAGGTCTCTTGAAAATTTTACAAAGCCAACCATAATCTTCACTTTTCTTGTACACAACCAAAGTTGTCAAGTGTAATAAAGAAGGATATCGAATATAAGTTTTCTCTTGAAAGTTCATAATATGACTAATATATGGTTTATGAGTCCATCTTATATATCCTTGTTTTATCCACCAAAGTATCACCTTTACATATGTGTGTGATGCCTTCATATGTTATCTGAAGTCATTGTAGAGTGCACCATAACTGTTAAAATGCTCATTTTTGCATATCTTAACTCCGTATTTTTTGAACTCCCCAATTGCTTGTTCAACCTCCCCGAAAGCGTGTTGAACTAGCCTTAATTATTCACATAATGAGTCTTCAAGATAATGGACCCTTGCAAAGCCTTCTTGGTTATCTTAAATTCACCAACTTCGAGCAAAGCACTCCTTTGTGTCTTCAAAATAGATATGTTTTTTAGAGATGTACCAACTTTGATACCATGCAATGTGTTCTATTTGAAAACATGCTTTGAAAATGTACTCAATGCTCAATCATATATGAGTTTGAGAAGAGGTGCAAAGTTTTAATTTATGCCTGCAATCATGCAAACAAGGCCATACACAAATTAATGATTACATCGATAGGATTTTGGCCTAGCCTATCTACAAGTGCCCATACATTTTGCAAGATGCAAACATAATTACTCGATTAATTTATTATCTTTAACCTCACCTCTCAACTCTCAAAGAAAGAAAGAAATTTCACTCTGCTCCATCCACCCAAATCTCACAAATATTCATGAAAATAATGGTCCTCAAGATGTTGACTAGACAAATAGTCCATCTCACAACTATAGGCGTCCTTCACAACCCTCAATCTCACCCAACCACTTCTCCCACTCAACTTGAGGTTCCTGACTTGGTGATGAAAATTCCAAATCTCATGCGTGCAAAGAATTGTGTGTGCTCAATGAAGGTGCTCTCTCAAGTGTGCGTGCATTTATGATTTACTACATATAGCCGCAGTGGGCATCATGCCATGCTAGTGCTCAACAATGGTGCAAAACATACATCAACCCAATCCATGTCATGCAAGTAATTGATAAAATCAAGAGATGATGCTCAAGTGTAGTGTATTCAACAAGTGCAATGTGAAGTGCTTGTGAACCCATAATCCCCATGTTGTGCAAAGATATTGGTAACAAGAAAATATACATGTTTCAAGATGTTCAATGGCCACCATCAAAGTCCTGCTCCAATCTATCGAGGAGACACATATCTTGAAAAAGTTTTCACACTCAAAAAATCTAAATAAAATGAAAAATATAATTCTTAATCTAGACAAACTCAAATAATCGAGCTACAAAAAACAAAACAAACAGCTACACAAACAACTAAGCTACTAAAAGCCTACCTATCTAATGTATTTCTAGGGGTTTTTAGTTTACGTGCAATCACTTGATAACATGTGCTTTTAATCTTGTCTTTAAGTCTGAGAGTCCTCCTCTAGATCAAATATTAGCCACCAGTAGCGTATATGTTTTCCTCATAAGATAAATATGGTATGTAAAGCTTCATGTTTTTGACAATGATGTCTGATCTCTTAGCCTGCATAGGATCCTCCTTCTCTCTAACTCCTCGCGTCTATGCAAAAGAAAAAGGCTTATAAATTTTTTCTCCACCCCAATCCACCCTTGTGATGCTACCATTCCTCCCAAAAGTAGCCTTGTACGGCCAAAAACAACTTATCATTTATTCTGTTTTCCCACATGACATGTAGATATATACATGTAAGCATGCATTAAAACCTATTTTCCTTATTCCCAATCTTCTTCTCCAAGTCTTCATTTGACAAGTAAGAATATTTCAATGAAGGAGAAGTGTTGTCCATCATTTTCTAGGTTTTCTTTTCACCACGAACACAATATTAGTGAGTTTGGGAATCTCCTAATTCCCATTTTTTGAATACTAAAAAGGTGGCACCCGGATAACATGCCCATAAGTTTCTCAAAACCATATGATGTGACCTATAATTCGAAAGCTCTTGAAAAAATGAATCTATTGAGCTATAGAGCACTTGATTTGGAGTTATAGTGCTCAAGTTATGACAAATCCAAAGATTTGACAACGTGTCTCAAACTTATGGGAAATTCCCATATTCCCCAATATGGTGTTCATGATGTGACTTATGTCCATTAAGCATAATTCCAACCCTTTACATCCATTGGATCACGCATGGATATTCAAAAGCATGTACTTATTAGTCAAACAATGGCATCCATTTCATCATCAAAAGAATAGAACCCTTCATGATTCTTCAAAACTCCTTGCCCAAGCATTGCAACATACTCTTCTGAAATTTATGAATTGATCTTATAATCCTTACAGCCATCATCCAAAAATATCACTTACATGAACTCTTATTCATTCCAATTAATAGTAGGCAAACTAGGCATCAAATATTGAATTTTGAATTCATGGATTTTATTTATGCTATCCCATCATAGGTATCAATGACTTGGGTAAAGCAACTGCTAATGATGTCCAATAGAGGCAAACAATCCGTTTCAACCACAATAGAAGCAGCAACAAAGTATTCCTTATTGCACTTAAGAGCATTCACGAATCCCAAAGCTCTCTTTTGATTTATGAATACCTTCTTTGCCTATCATTCAAAACCTTTGCTCCAAACTAAATAGCATACTTGTCCCCCTCCTCATCATCCTATCCAAGAGCCAATAGGACTAATATCAATTTTAAATCATAATAGGCCTCTGACAAGCACAATCTTCTTTCTTGAGAGTTGGAGAAATTTGCAATAACTTCTTCAGATTCTTCATAGTGTTAGTGCATCTTTCATCCCAAAAGAAATGTTTTCCCTTTCAAAGCAATTAACACAACTCATATGCAATATGGGCAAAGTGTGGAATCCAAATCATATAATAGAAACCTCCTCACCTCAAAGACTAAAGTACAAGCCTATACAATATCTTTGGTGGCATATATCCTACCACATGAGGATTTTCTGCCATAGTAGCCACACATAGAAGCACTTCGTTCACCTCAAAAACTGATTTTAACCTTGATGTGGTCAAATTCACCTCCTTCAAACTAGACAAAGTCTTCTCACAATCCATAATATACTCTACCACAAAAGGTTTATGCCTCCATGAACATCTAAAGTTTCATCCTTCTCTTCTTTAGCACAGCTCTTCATAGGCACATCCAAGAATGGCATCATAAGTTGAGGGATATAATCTTATAGGACCTTGTTCATGGCATTCATCATATACATTATAGAATGTATAGCCCCCTATGGAAAAGTGCACAACATGACAAGGCCAATGGAGTTTTCATGGTGATCAAATTTCTACTCTCCACCAAATCCACTAGAAGAGTGCTCATAAGATGTAGCTTCATATGGTTGTTGTTGCTCATAATAATGTTGTAATAGTCATGGATAGGGAACCCATTGAAAGTTGGATTAGAAACATGAGAGTTGATTCTTTGAATGGACTTGTCATTAGATGAGGTATCCAAAGAAATCAATTTGTCAAGCTTTGACTCCATCATGTAAGAGGTAGCCAAAGAAACCATCATGTGGTCAAAATGATCAATCTCTTCCCTCAATTGCAAAAAAGAATCCCTTATACTCTTGTCAACTATGCTATCCTCCTCTGCCATGTTGCTCTCCTAAACTTCTTCTCACCTAGTCTAGCAAAAACATATAGTTGTTATGCTTGCTATGATTAAAACTTACCACATTGTCTGAAAAAAGATTTTCATGAAAACCTTAATCTGCCACACTATAAATGGCCAAGGAAATCATGCATATACTAAAATGGATACTTTAAGGCATTGGAATTTCATCTCTACTGCTGAGTATTCCACTACACTACATTTTAGCTCTATTAAGTATCCCATAGTTGATGGATGCTACTGAAATTATTGTTACTCATCACAACTAATGCTATTACTGATGATGTTAACCATTGCTACTGTTGAGGTTAACTTCAACAAACTTACTCCTACCAAAGCTCTCAAAAAGTCTATTTCTTTGATAAGAGAATCACAGACTTGGAAATAGTAAATTTCGAACATGAAACCTACTTCTTAGATTATTTAAGGTGGTTTGATTCCAATAGAGAGCTAGACATTAAAAATTATAAGGACAGTGTTGCAGCGCGTAGGGCTGAAGGTCACCACAGGGGTTTGGCAAGAAAATAGGACAAGATAGATGGAGATGTATCTTCAAGAGATAAGTAGATTATAGTGAATCTTTGAAGGTTCAAGAGGTACTTCAGGATCAATCGCAGGGGTTTGAGAAAGAAGATTGTATGGGGGTTCAAGAGCTTAGACTCCGGAGATGGTAGAGATAAGAGAAGGGTTGAAGGTTTCAAGCCAAGTTCTTGAAGATGTTGATAGAGCTTCCGATCGCATGTTCTTAGCAAAGATCACAAGAGTATTATCTCATAAGTTCTAACTCAAATCAAGACTATTTTCTTGACTGTAAGAGCAATCACAAATTGTAAAATCAAGTACAATATGCTGTCATGTATTTTAAACTACTCTGCATCCCATCATTCATACATGATGACATAGCATGAATCAACTTTGCATGATTACATTCAATGTAGACTATTAGGGACAAAAGCTTATGACTCAATTACAAGGCTTGTAGGGCAAATAGACTTGCTTCAAGAGAGCTTCAAATTGAGTTCCTGAGAAGGATAAGTTACCACAGCCAAAAAATAAGAAAAAAAGCTCATGTTAATTCAACTCAAACAATCTATGAATGATCTACATACATTGCCTTGCCATAGGGGCACATAATACTTGCATTTTTTTACAAGATGTCTTCTGTAGAGTAAGAAATGAATTAAAAGAACATTGATGTAGCTAATTCTCTGAATATGGCTGAAGATATCAGCCCCAAATCAACCCAAATATCTTTCGTAATTCACATTTGATGACAGCATAAACTTCCCCTAACACGATGTCGGAGCATTTGGTATCGAGAGTCCACCACGAGAGTAAGAGATAGAAGGGTGAATGTAGATTCAAGGAGAGGAGTAGACGGAAGAGAAGGGGTTCGAAGAAATTGAAGACGTAGAAGAACACTCCCAAAAAGAATTAGAAAATGTAGAAGAATACTAACAAAAATGAAGCGCGCCAGTTTCTTTCAGCATTATGAGAAGATATAACTCTAATAGAAAAAAACATGTATAAAATAATACCTTCCTCTATGGTGCTCAGATTGCCAATTTGATGCCTCCATTGACTTCCGAAGGGGGGTAAAATATCAACACACTTGGTTAGAATTCTGCCAGGTCACTCCTTCATCTCTCCCTTTGGAGTATTGTTCACTGCCTAAAAACAGCGATCACGTGTCACACGATTTCATGAATCTCTCTTTTTACATAAAATCCTCTCAAATTGGCTGAAAGCTACATGCTTTCGTTTACATGTAATCCTAATCTAGAAGTTGTCGATACTTTTATGGATTTTTAGAAGAGATAATATTTAATATATCAAAAATTGGCTAAAACCTAATATTTTTGAACCATGGACACTAACACTAATGCCTAAAATGGCATTGGCTCTCTAAATTAATAAGAAAGCCACACTCTAGACTTTTTTACACAGTGTGCGCATAGCAGTACGGCATCCACCCCCTCATAACCTGCATATCGTCTAGCATGTGCCAAAGTCTTACGGATCTGCAGTGTCAGAAGAAGTATCTTCTACCATGTCAATGTCTTTGTGAGAGCTTTCGCTCACCCGCCAAGACCCTCGGACTGCTTATTGTTTCAAGCATTCCAGGCCGAGCACTAATGGCTACCTCTCACATAGCTGATGCACCATCCATATCTATAGGTGTAGTGAGCTTACCTCCATGCTGATCGAGTTACCTCCTGTCCTGCGCTCTCCCGGTAGCTCCACGATCCAAGTACAAGCTTCAAGCATGCTCCATCCTCGAGCTCCACACTCCAAGCTCCATTGCCGCAAGCGAGACAAGAGAAGAGAAGATAAGAGAAGAAGAGAGGAGAAGATGGAGAGCTTCTCCTTCGTAGTCCCTCACCCTCACACACTCACTCCCTCACACTCTCACACTCCCCCTCTCAAGCAAGCAAGAACAAGAAGAAGAAGAAGAAGAGGAGAGCCACTTTTGGCCACACACAAGAATGAGCTTCTCATTCACTTTTTAACTTTATATACAAAACCCTAAATCCCTTTTTGGGCTATCATCCCCTTATCCCCTTTTTTTACATGGCATGCCGTTTTTCCCATTGTCCTTCTATCTTCCTATCTTCCTTTCCACCATCCCTCTATATTTACAAATTGCACGGGTGAGAGCCTGGCGGCCCTTGGATTAAACCATAATGTGCTTGCGCTCTTTTACTATAGTTTTGACTTGCATTTTTCCTTGCGCGCCTTTCTCCATTATTTAGGACTTTTCTCCTTGTGCGTCTTTGTCTTCCATTTTTCTTTGCCTTGGCCTTTGTCTTCTGCTTTAGCTTTTCTGGATTTTCCACCTTCGTTCGTTTGAGGGTTAACATTACCCCCCTCCTAAATGAGTGCCAGTCCCAAGGCACTCGCCGTCGTAGGTAGCAGGCTTTAGCATACACCGAAGACGTGGGTGGCAAGGATGTCTGTGGTTGCCATGGCGGAGTGTTGGTAGTGGTGGGGAGGAAAGGCATTGGGGGCACGTTGGTGTTTAGGTGGTTGTTGGTAGGGTTGTTCATTGGGGGATTGCATTGATGGAGTACAAGTGGCGATTTGTTGGGGAGTACTCTGCACATGATGATTCTTGGTGAGCTTGCAAGGTGATAAGAATAGGAATTCAAAGTTGAGTGTCAATGAAGAGTGAACGACACCTTCGTTGGAGTCTTCAATACCTGCAATTGAAAAACTCTCATAGGTGGTCTCTCCCTAGGGTTAGTGCTAGACTTCTCTATTGTGCACAAGACATAGTCTAATTAGTTTGGGAGATAGGTCAAACTCTATGCAAGCTGAGAGTATTTTCCTACACTTGAGGACCCAAACTGTGTATATATTTTGGTGCAGAGATTATGTGAGTGCTCGTGCATACTAAGATATTACATAGTTAGGAGACCGCAGGCTGGTTTCTCATAACGATGTGTGGATGAAGCACATTGAACACAGGGATAGTGCACGATTGGTAGTCGGTAGCTTTTGGACCTGCATGATGAGGACAGTGTACTTCTCATGGCCATTCATGCGATGCTTACCACAATTGATCACAATGGTTTAAAGGCAGAGTGCAAGAGGGAATCGTGTGAATGGGTCAGGGTGAGAGGTCTAACCATAGGCAAGACAAGCTCCCTAGGTGTGTCCTGCCTTTGGTATGCCCTGAACAATTGTGGGTGATGCTAAGGGGCTAGGGGACTAGGGACAGAGCCAACCGACCAAGGTCACTGGATGCACCTAATTTGAGGACCCCTAGGTGCTATGCTGTGATCGTGGGTGCTTGTTATCTTTTCGTTCTCTCTTTTTTTTTTTCGTTTCTTTTCTTTTTTCCTTTTCTTTTTTCTTTTTATGTTTTCTTTTTTTTGTTTCTTTTTCTTATGCCTTTTTTTTTTACTTGCCTGAGTACAACCATTGCAATATGTTGAGGCTATCAGCCTTTCAATGGGTTGGGAAATGTCCCAAAGCTGAAACTCCTATACCCTAAAAACTTGCCCACATTCATGGAATGTAGGGACAATAGGACGTACTTGCGAGAGACGATCTAGGGCTTCTACCCTAAGGATCTGTCGCTAAAAAGATGAAACTCGGTTTAAACTTGGAACCCTAGGACCGACAATGTCGGCCTAATGAAATCAGGAATAGATGCATGACCTTGTAATTTGATCATAAGGGAATGGCCAATTCCTCAAAATGAGATTGGCAGATTCTTACGCAAGTTAATCTTGTAAGAGGATAAATAATCGTCCTGATATAGTACCTTTCTTGGGTAAAGTGACCAAGATACGGGGATTAGATATTTGCTTCGAAGCAAAGGACCAATCAGTAAATTGAAATAATATATTTACTGCTAATAGCACTTAAGATTTTGGTTAAGTTGGGTTAATAGGGTACGACCCTAACCCAAGGATATAAGGGTTAATAGATAAACCCTTGGGGATCTTGCCAAGTTGCAATTGATCCAAGATCGAGTGCTGGATGCATTCGGAAAGAAGGATTCACTCCTTAGTACTTGCCCAAAAATAACGACCAATGGAAATGATTGTGCTTGTAACCATTTTAAGAGCACCGTTTTGCTTTATTTGCTCAAAGAAATTAAAGGATGTAAAGATATCTAATGCGTCAGGTTGAAGGCCTGAAGGGAGAGGCAGCTTCAGTTACCCCTGATGGCCTGCTTGACCCTAACCAAGGGGATTGTTTACCGCGTCGGGAAGGTGGACCGAACCCGCCACAAGAGGTCTCTCCGTTGAGCACTACTTGGAGCAGGAGGACGCTTGGGTGCTAGAGGGGGCTCTGGCCGTAAATCCCTCGCCTTCCGAGCCCTGCACAAGAGGCCAATGTGACTCCGGATTGGATCTCGAGGCCCGCATACTAGTCTATGGGCACAATCTTGGATTAGTAATCCCTCTGGATTTCTGGATAGCCTTCGGGTGGATTATGGATAAGCCTACGGGCTGGACTTTATGTATTTCAAACATAAGTATGATAACCTATTGAAAAGGAACTTGTTTGATATTGCTTTTCTATGTCAAGTGCTTTACGTGAAGGAACCAGTGCCTAACAGGCTAATTAAGAAAGCTGATTGATACATGATACATGTCCAACTAAATGTGTTAGGTAATTAAATAACTAAAACAACCTGAGGAAAGTGCAGAGGATGTGGCCATAGGTCCGTCCTATGGATGGGTCGTCCCAGTTGGCCGAAAACTTTTCTCAATCATGATGGACAGCGAGAAGATTGTTTCAAAGGATACGAACAAAAAAAGTGCACTAACCTAGAGTCTAAGTTATAAATGATCCTGATTTACGTTGTTTTAGGGGAACCGAATGGGACTATGCCTTATGGAAGAGAGGTTGAGCTTCGCATACCTCTCGTTTCCCATTCTCTTTGAACCAAGTGCACCGTGAATCCGCTTTGGACCTGGCGTTTCTGTGTAAAGTAGCTCACTCGAGTTCGACGCTAGTTGCCATTAGGAAATGACCAATAGGGAAAACCCTAATTCAGGTCAGTCCTAAGTGGGAACAACCAAAATACTTCCGCTACGTGGCAGACGCGGAAAGTCCTAGATCACAAACCCCGTAACATTCCATGGGAGTGTCAGGTGGAGCTTTCTAGACATCCTTTCCGATGGACTACTTATAAGATGTGTCTTGAAGATAACAGGTGGACACGTTACATGGGCCATCCACCACTTTCATAGAGACTCCTTGCCATGACGTTTATCTCCGAGCCATGGTCTAAGAGTGCAATACATGATGTTTCTTTTTCTCCAATTTTGACGATTGTCTCAGTTGTTGCTCTTGCCCAATGCGTATGGGAGTAGTGCTAGCTTGGAATGAACCCAGACTCTTCCTCCTCATGCATATATTGTAGATGGCCTTCTTTTTGAGAGGTGGGTTGTCCAATTAGTTTGGACCAGTCGACCATTACATTTTCAGCTTTCACTTCTTCAAATTTGCATTCATGCTTTCTTTATCTTCAGCTTCAATTGCTGTAATTAATTCCTTAACTTCTTCAAGATGAATTCCTTGTGAAGTCAACTTCTCTTCATCCTACACAAAAACTCGAAGAACTTGCAAAAAGCATGCACTGTTTCTTCAGCTTTATCACCAACATATTGTCTTTTCCTTTTGATTACATTAATAATTACATCATGAAATTCACGTTTGAAAATTCCTAGAATTTCACCTAAGGTGAATTTACTTTTGCTTCTCAAAATTTGTTCTTCTAGGACTCGTTTGAGATCGGTTGCAGATTCTATATTAGAATGCAATTTGTAGCCTGGATGCTTGTCTTTCTTCTTTCCTTCGGTCTTCTTTGTTTGTGGCGCATCTTCCATCTCTTGATCTGGGGTTATATTTTCAGCAAGCTTTCGTTGTTCAAGCATTCTTCTAGTTACCCGTTTTGGAGGGCCAAAAGAGGAAGGCCTTGGTTCATATTCTCTTCTTCTCTTTTCTTCAATCAAGATGTCTTTATGATTGATGTCAGCCAAATATGCAAAGGTAAAAAAAGAATTTACCGGTTCTTTCCAACCAGTTATTCCTTGAATGCATTGACTGGTGTTAGCCAAATCTTCTTTGGCTGCTTTACCATGTTCCATTTGATCTAGTGCCTACATCTATACTTTAGATTGCACATTAGCTTTACGTGCTTTCAAATTTGATTTAGCTGGTTCAATTTGCAGTCCATAGATAGTTGCATGAATTGCTGCATAGGCATTCTTTACAGCTAAATCTTCTAATCTTTTCTTCATTCCACCATTGCTAAATTTTGGTTTCAGTGGAAGACCAGTTTTAGCTGCATGAATTTTTCCATCTTTCCAAAAGATGAGCTTCTGTGCTTGAGCCTCACGGAAGGCAGACCACTCCCTCTTGTCATGTTGTTGGCTATCACACCAAATACATCGCCTCTTAAAGCCTTTCCTCATGGGTCTTTGAGTTGATGATCGTCCTCATTCTTCAACTGTGACATCTAACTTCTCCACCTTCGAACTAATTTTTGTAAGATTCAAATGAAGGTCACACATTCTTTTAATGAGTTCATCCATGACATCGTTTTTAGAAGGAATAAAAGAAGAAAGAGTTAGTTGATTAGTCAAAGGAATAGGGGATTTCGAAGGTGGAACAAGCTCCATCAATTGATCTTAGTCGCATCCACTCATTTCGAGAAATCATGTTAACTACATCAATAACATCTGTCCATGCAGTCTTGACTCCTGATTCGGAGGTAGTATCTTCTAGGCGATAAGCAAGCTTCTCTTGCAGAATGGGATCTACAGCCTTAAGGAATAATTCAATCTTTTGACCTTCCATACTTTATTGGTCTTCATCATCGAGTTTTCCAAATTTACTTTCAAACTCATGGTATAAAGCTATTGCAACTAAACCTTTGTTTGGGTTTCTCAACCCAAGTGAAACTTTTCTTCGTCATTAGGCCAGAGACTTCTAAGAAGATTTCGTCGCATTGGGCTCTTTTGAATGTAGCCGAATCCGCATCTCGTTGAAAAAGACCATGGATTCTTCCTTGAAGACCATGCTTGGCTAGTTTGGCAAAATAGTGACTCCATACATGTTGAGGTACACCAGAGAAGAGCATTTTCTCAACATACAAGCAAATGAAAACAGAGACATTTTGACCATTAAATTGTTTTAATTCTTGCCAAATTTCTCTAGGGCCTTGATAGCTGTGGAATCAATCTTCTCTTTGTTTTTCCTTTGTTATTGTTGGTGTAACATTCGGATTTGTTGTTGCTGAGTCTACTATAGTATCCACACCAACTGTTATAGAGTATATCCTAAAGAATCCCTCATCTTGGAGTTCTCTTACACCGACCTTCATGTCGGGTTCACCAATGTCGCAGCACGTAGTGTTGAAGGTCACCATAGGGGTTTGACAAGAAAACTGGACAAGATAGATGGAGATGTGTCTTCAAGAGATAAGTAGATTATATGGAATGTTTGAAGGTTCAAGAGGTACTTCACAGTCAATCACACGGGTTTGGGAAAGAAGAATGAATGGGGGTTCAAGAGCTTAGACTCCGAAGATGGTAGATGATTTTTAGAGGAAGCATGCCATGATCCAGCCTATCAAACAATGCTAAGGGAGATCTCTATCAAAGATCAAGACAAAAAGCTACAGGCTAAGTATCATGAATTCTCTATCAATAGCTGGTGCGCAGATCGGTCGCAGTATGCTCACGTAGTGAATCCCGGAAGGTCCCCAAGAACAATGAACTCTACCTTTTTGCACAAAAAACAATGTAAAAGCATGAACGACAAGAAGCAAGAGTCCAATTGGGTTCAATCTCCCCCCATGCCTTGTGTGAGCGCTTCACAAAGTATGTATTTTATGTATATTTCCATCTTCATGATCAATAATAGCCCAATTTACAAAAATATGACAAGCTTTTAGCTTTTGAGTTTGCTTTCTACAGAAATAGGAAATAAAGCTAATGGACGGTGCCCATAGAGTCTGGCACGCCCAATCTCAATGTCCAAATAGAAATAACATATCCGTGCGCATAGGCGCATACAAAATAATAATCAATAATCAATGTCTCGATAGACATAACAAAATATAGGCGTGGCGCCTATCAAAATATAATCCAAAGGTCGAATACTCGCTAAACTCCAATGCTTTCCTCCGCCACTACTGCTATCTCTACACATCAACTGAAGCATTCACAATCGTTAGTAAAATAATACAATTAAACCGACAAAAGTGAATACCTAGCAGTCTTCAGCTATGTAAATAAATCAACTGGTTAGAAATAAATCCTAACCTTAATTTATTATGAGTGCACACTCTAAACTCATAAACATTTATTAATTTAATATGCATTTTGCGGAATCACCCGCTATGGAATCACCCATGTACACACTAAATTAATGAAACGCCCGAAAAGGACAGGCGTCCCCATCAACTTCTCGCACAAAGAATCCTCTTTGTGTATGAGCCCCGGTCATCTAAGTTTACGGAATCCATCGTAAAACCTCACGGAATCCACCGTGGCACGGAATCCACCGTGGCACAGAATCCATCGTGGAATATGCCTCCTGGCATCATACCCCCGGGGTAAGATGATGAAGAGAAACGACCTGGATTAAACCTTCTAAAATTGGAATTGAATTGTTTAGATCCATAATTACCATTGGCTTGGAATTGCTGTGGTCGTCTGTCTCTACCGTGTAACTTATCTTCAGTGTCATGAGCTGGTGAGATGGCGTCTTCAAGGGTAGCAGGCTTGAACATGTTCACTTCAGCGTAGTAATGTCCAAGAAGTCCAGACATATACTTCCGCTTGTGTGTCGTCTCTGGTACGTCTTCAAGCATGCGTAGCTGTAGGAGTGCATTCCAAAAACGCTCTGTATACTGTGGAATACTCTCATGATCCCGTTGTTGAAGTAGATCCCATTGCTTGATAGCCTTCTCATGAAATTGCGGTGGAAGGAAATTCTGCATGAACTTCTTTTTGAAATCTTCCCAAGTAGCAGGACATTCTATGCTCTTGCGTACTACAGTCCACCAAAGTGATGCTCTGTCTACCAAATGATTAGTAACACACTTGATTTTATCTTTTTCTGGATAAGTTTCCTCATGGAAATAGTCATCAAACTGGCTAATGAATGATAAAACAGTCTTTCCTTCTCGTATGCCATTGAAAGTGTGAAATTTGAAACTTCGTTTACTTATCTTTGATTCCTTGCGAATGGTTTGTGCTTCAAGAGTAGCGTCGATGGTACGTCGAATCAAATCTTCAGCTTGAGGTTCTTCTTTGTCGGTAGACTCTCTTTGTAATTTTGTCAATTGCGCTTGCAATGCTTGCCTAGCCCTTCGTTCTTCTTCCGATTGCAGCATGATTAGATCCAGCTTCTGTTCCATGGTAGGCTCAAGTAGGTCGTCTTCAGCCATAGGATCATCCATATGTGGGGTTGTCATCCTGTAAAACTCAAAAGACCTTTCTCACTCAAAATCAGGTTAGCGGGATCAGCGTAGCTCAAATTCGGGGTTACAAGGCTATGTATTTTTGGGTATTTCTTTCTTAATTTTCAGAAAATCTGCAATATTTCCTTCTTCATATGCTAAAAATACTTCAGCGGACCTGTGGATGGGTAGAATACTTTGCCACGAACAACTTTGCAGTTCAGAGTTTTTGCGCAGGAACAGCCCTTCTAGGAGTTTTGAGCACTAGTCAGTTCTGACTCCAGTTGACTAGTCTGACTTGCAGAGTTGCAGACTTAGCCGACTTGCAGAGTTACAGACTTGCAAAACTTAGGCCGACTTGATGAACTTGCAGGACTTGATTTTTTGGTGCGCAGGACCCGGAGTTTGGTGATTTTCCTGCCTTATGGAACTTGATTAAGCTTAATGAATTAAGCTTAATAGATTAAGCTTAATAAGGGGGGGCTTTGCAATCAGTAAACGGCACAATCGTGGGGGGGGGGCGTTTTTTGACGTCGTGAAAAACGCGGAGACCTCCTCTTGTACCACGATGAGAAATTTGAAGCTTCAAGCTTCTTTTAAAGCTTATAAGCTTAACAATTAAGCTTTGAAAAAGTTGGTTTATGAGTTTGCTCACTGGTTTTTGAAGACTTGATGAAGGAGATGAATGCGTGGTCCTCCGCCTGTACAGCCTGGTCCTTCGCGATCTGAGAGTAGAAAGAGGGGTTCTTGATCGCCAGAAGTCTGCCTGTATCAACGGTTCGCGACGAGATTGACTGTAGAGTCCGATCGTTCCTGGAGCTCCGCCTTCGCCCGAGATGGGTAGCGATTGGAAGCTCTTGATCTCAGCTCCGCTCTGATACCACTGGTGCGTAGATCGGTCGCAGTATGCTCATGTAGTGAATCCCGGAAGGTCCCCAAGAACAATGAACTCTACTTTTTGCACAAAAAACAATGTAAAAGCATGAACGACAAGAAGCAAGAGTCCAATTGGGTTCAATCTCCCCCCATGCCTTGTGTGAGCGCTTCATAAAGCATGTATTTTATGTATATTTCCATCTTCATGCTCAATAATAGCCCAATTTACAAAAATATGACAAGCTTTTAGCTTTTGAGTTTGCTTTCTACAAAAATAGGAAATAAAGCTAATGGACGGTGCCCATAGAGTCTGGCACGCCCAATCTCAATGTCCAAATAGAAATAACATATCTGTGCGCATAGGCGCATACAAAATAATAATCAATAATCAATGTCTCGATAGACATAACAAAATATAGGCGTGGCGCCTATCAAAATATAATTCAAAGGTCGAATACTCGCTAAACTCCAATGCTTTCCTCCGCCACTACTGCTATCTCTACACATCAACTGAAGCATTCACAATCGTTAGTAAAATAATACAATTAAACCGACAAAAGTGAATACCTAGCAGTCTTCAGCTACATAAATAAATCAACTGGTTAGAAATAAATCCTAACCTTAATTTATTACGAGTGCGCACTCTAAACTCATAAACATTTATTAATTTAATATGCATTTTGCGGAATCACCCGCTATGGAATCACCCATGTACACACTAAATTAATGAAACGCTCGAAAAGGACAGGCGTCCCCATCAACTTCTCGCACAAAGAATCCTCTTTGTGTATGAGCCCCGGTCATCTAAGTTTACGGAATCCACCGTAAAACCTCACTGAATCCACCGTGGCACGGAATCCACTGTGGAATATGCCTCCTGGCATCAATAGTGGACTTGTCTACTATAGAACGAGGCTATGTATATCGGCAAGCTAGTCACTTAAGCAGAAGATATTGTGGGAAGCTCATGATTCCCCTTTCTTAGGACATCCTGGCTATGCCAAGACTCTCAATGCAGTTAGGAAGAGCTACCATTGGGAGAGGCTTAAGGGTGATGTTCTCAAATATGTCATCGAGTGTTTGTCTTGCCAACGTATCAAAGACGAACATGTCAAAATGCTAGGGAAGTTGCAACTGCTTGACATTCTCCAAATGAAATGGGAATTCATCAGTATGGACTTTGTTGTTGGTCTACCCCAAGTCCAGGCAGGTTACAACTCCATCATGGTTGTGGTTGACATGCTTACTAAGATTTCACACCTTATTCTAGCAAAGACGAACTATAAAGCCTCAGACATTGCAAGGTTTTTTATCAAGGAGATATTCAAGCTACATGGGTTACCCAGAAGAATCATTAGTGATCATGATTCTATCTTCACATCACACTTCTGGAGAGCTATCTTTGAAGCTATTGGGACTCAACTCTATTTTAGCACAGCTTACCATCCACAAACCGATGGTCAAATGGAGCGAGTCAATCAAGTTATCGAGGATATGCTTAGGGCACACTGCTGTCGTGAGCCAAAAAGGTGGATTCAATACTTTCCTTTGGTTGAATTTGCCTATAATGCTTCTTACCAACAAAGCATTCAGATGACCCCTTTCCAAGCATTGTATGGTCATGACTGTCGAAGTCCCCTCAACTTCTTAGATCCAACCTTGAGGGTTGAAGCTTCAAGGCCGATGTTGGAAGAGATGGATGACCAAATAAAGTCAATAAGACAGGACATCCAAGCTGCCAAGAATAGACAAAAGGCATACGTGGATTTGAAGTGTCAAGATAGAATCTTCGAGGAAGGAGACATGGTCTTCATTCGCGTACACCCAAAGAAGAGTTCTCTATCCTTAGGAGATTGCAAGAAGCTAAGTCCAAGGTACTGTGGACCATACAATATCCTCAAGTGCCTAGGATCTAATGCCTATAGTCTGCAACTCCATGAGAACCTAAAGGTTCATAATGTATTCCAAATCAGCCTATTAAAGAAGTATGTACCAAATCCTAACCATGTACTTGATGTGAGCAACAAGTTGTAATGCCTAGTCAAGGAGTCCTTGAACTAAGGCCTAACAGGATCTTAGATGTTAGGGAGAGACAACTGAGATCCAGAACCTTGAGAGAATGCCTCATCTAGTTGAAAGATTATCCGGAGGAGGATGCCACTTGGATAGATGAAAGCACTCTCAACCTCCAATATCCCCAGTTCATCTCGAGATGAGGACATCTTGATTCCTCCAAGGGGGAGAGAATGTAACATTCTCGATTACCAAGCACGCATTCTTCGCATGAACCTTCGCTTAATAGGAGGTCATTAATTGAATAATGATTTTTAAAAAAATTTAATTATCCCTCTCTCCTCCAGCCGATTTTCCTGCTGGAGGAGAAGGGAATAGCAAGGGCCATCAAGCTCCTTTTTGCTAGAGCTCGCAAGAGGGTGGAGACCATGCTTTATGCCACATGGGAGAGGGCGGATCCCCTCCCCTCAGCTATATAAGCTGCTGTTGAGGAGTGGGAGAGGGCCAGATTGCCGTCGAGTGTGTGAGGTGATAGCCAGAGGGATTCCATGTGACGCTGCCCAGCAGTAAAGCCGTCACACTGCCCAGATACTAGCGTGGCTGCCATAGAAGAGGAGAGGGTTGTGAGAGAGGATGAGCTTAAAGCCAGCTTGCTGCCATGAAGGAGGAGGCCGTCAGACTGTCGACACTGTCGTCGAGAGGGAGGAGCCAAGTGCCAATGCCTTCAATCTGCCACCATCACATCGCCATCTGCCGCCTTTTCCATCCTCTACGTGGAGGCTCCACAGAAACTCCCAAAAGTTTAGAAGCTTCTTAGGAAGCTTCTAAAGCCTGGTGTGTTGAATTCTATGTGAGCCGGCATGGGGGTGCTCAACTCCTCTGACTTGTATAATTTTGGGGCATCTAGCTTTGGATGATAAATGAGTTGGGATTCATTAATCACAATCGGTGCTGGTCCAGCTTTCTTTGTAGCCTGGGCTCCGTATGTGCAAGCCTCTCTAGTTGGAGTGAGGTTGCTTAGAGTTGACCCTCTTGAATCTCCACTCTTAGGCAGCCATATCCAAGGGTTGCCCTCATAGTATCCTTGTGCTAGCAAGAGATCTTTGGGGATCCATCGCGGCATGGTCATGCGCCTATGTTGATAGCGTCTAAGCTACCTCTTAGGCTGTGACTATCACTTTTTGCGTTTAGAAGCACGTTTCTGCAGTTTGCAAGGATGTGGCCCTTGTCGTTTTGGCACCCATATGAGCATGGACTCCTTGGTGTTGTGAATGGCCTTGGTGGGCTTGGTTCTAGCAGTTTGAGAGTGGGGTGAGATATCACAACCCTTATCCCTAGGCTTGGTCATAGGCGTGGTCGTAGGGGTCTCTATTGGTGGCTTTGCAATTGTAGAAGGATCAAGATAACCCTTACTAAAAGTAGTCACTATGCGCACATTGCCTATAGCAAGATGGATGCGATCTAGGTTATAGTCCACATTGCAGTTCGTTTTCTTTTTAAAAGTGCGACCTAGTAGTGACTTATTACCGGCCCCTTTAGTGTTTGGCAACACATAAAAGAAGACTGGTATACTTTCAGCAGACTCGATAGAGACAACCACTTTGCATTTTCCTAAGAGTGAGTAAGTGTTGCCCCCAAATGGGCTGAGTTTAGCATTTGTGAGCTGTAATTTAGGTTGACCAATGTGTGTCCAATGGTCATGCGTCAAGATATTATAGTTGGCACCTTCGTCGATCAAGGCATCAAAAGAATATATCCATTCTGCAGTGACCATGATTCGTAGGTAGGCGGGTGCCACTGCTTCTTCATCATGATCTGTCAGTTCGGTAATAGTGGCCACGCAGACGTTGACAGGGGCTTCAAGCATAAATGGCTCGTGCAATGGATGGGAAGGAGGATAGTACTTTTCCATGCGACTGCCATTGAAAAATCCTATTCCTTCACCTTCGAGCATCTCCAATTCAACATTGCCTGTTCTACTAATTGTACGTACTCGGAAAGGTCCTAGTTCTCAAAATTTCATTTTCTGTTTGTGACCCTTCATAGAGTATAGTAGAATGAGGTCTCCCTGATCAAAGTTGCACTGTTTGACATGCTTGTCAAACCACATCTTTCTTCGTGCCTTCTCACAAATCAGAGCGTGGGTGGCTAAGAGTCGAGCCTCCGTGAGATGCTCTAACTCCACTAAGTGGTTGGTCCAAGCCTCTCTTCCGTCCCAACGCTCCTGGGTTGCTATCCTTAAGTTAGGGACAAAAAATTCTAAGGGTAGAATGGCCTCCGTTCCATAAGTTAGCCTAAAGGGTGTTTGTCCTACAATTTTCTTATAAGCTGTATGATAGGGCCACAAGGACTCCATAAATTTGTTATCCCAGTCACTCCGTGATGTGGATACCACCTTCGTAAGCATGTTGACTAGGATTTTATTCATGGATTTTGCTTGACCATTTGCTTGAGGGTAGTAGGGTAAGGACCTTATATGAATGATTAGGAAGGTCGAGAGTAGGTGAGATATCACTTCATTAATGAAGCGTGTGCCCTGATCACTTACTAGTTCAATTGGATAACCAAAATGTGAAAGGACCTGCTCCCACAAGAACTTCGCAGTGGTTTTAGCGTCGTTCTTCCTAGTGGCTCTTGCCTCTGTCCACTTCATCAAGTAATGAGTTTCCATAATGATGTAGCATGCCTGGGAGTACTGTGCCACAGGAGTGATAGGTCCAATGAAGTCAATGCCCCATTTTTCGAAGGGCTGTCATGCTATTATAGGGTCCAACTCCATCTTATCCTTGCGCACAAACACCTTAGTCCTCTAGCACTCATCGCAGTGTTTTACAAATTTAGCAACATCACGGAATAGGATGGGCCACCATAGTTGGGATTGTAGCACCTTACGGGCTGTTGTATCCCCACTAAAGTGTCCTCCAGCTATTCAACCATGCGTTTCTCTCAATACATCATGCATCTCATGCTCACACACACATCTACGCAACAAACTATCTTGTCCTAGTCTATAGAGTTGGCCGGCGATCAGTTGGTATGGTTGGATCTTTAAGATAAGTCTCCTTATCCTGGCTTTCTCAATAGGTCTCTCAGGTAGACTGTTCTCTAACACTTGAACTATATCATCAGCCAAATATGGCATTAGATCGTCTCTAAACAACTCTCTTTCGCTAGACAGGCCAAAGAGATGAGCGTCTGGTAGGTTGTCAGGTATGCCTTGTCCAGCAGCTTCTCTTGTGGGTATGCGGGACATGTGATCAGCCATGTAGTGCTACTTTCCCTTACGTACAACCATAGAGAGATCGAATTCCAACAAGGGAAGTAACCATATACCTCTGCGACCTGTAGTGCATGGCTTGTTCACGAGATAAAGCACGGCTTGATGGTCAATGAAAAAGATGAAGTGCGTGGCCAACAGATAATGCCTAAATTTCTTTACAGGAAACACCATGGCTAACCCTTCCCTTTCTGTAGTGGAATAGTTCATCTCGGTTTCAGTGAGCTACGTGCTGGCAAAACTTACAGGGTAATCTAGGTTATGCTCACCAGGCGGGCATAGAATAGCTCCAATAGCAAACTTAGAGGCATCTATGTGTACATGAAATGTTATGCTCTAGTCTAGGGCTCGTAAGATTGGTGTAGTGGTGAGAGTCTTCTTTGACTTTTCATATGCACGCTGGCATTCCTCAGTCCACTCAAATATGATCAGTAGCTTGTACAATGGTCTAGCAATCAATGCATAATTCAGTACAAAGCGTCGATAGTATCCCGTATGGCCTAAGAAACATTGAACGCCCTTGTAGTGAATGGGTGGTGGTAGATCGACAATGACCCTGACTTTTGAGAGGTTAGTGGCAATGCCATTTCTTGACACTACGTGCCCTAGGATGCATCCGTGCTTCACCCAGAACTGGCACTTTAAGGGGTTCAATGAGAGGTTGTATAATCGACACCTTTCAAAGATAGCTCTCAGCTTTTCTAAGTGCTCGGCCCAACTAGAGTGTACGCATAAGTCGTCTACGAACACCTCTAGCTCGCGTCTAAGCATATCCTTGAAGATGGTGTACATTAATCATTGAAAGGTCGTAGGCGCATTCATTAGCCCAAATGGCATAACAATGTAGGCGAATACACCCCACTCTGTGGCGAAGGCAGTCTTGTGCTTATCATTAGGGTGCACTTACACTTGATTATAGCCAGTGAAACCATCCAGGAAGCTGTAGGCTTCTTGGCCTGCTATCGTCTCCAGCATGTGTATACGGTAAGGGGTAGTTGTCCCTCTTGTAGGCATTAACTTTCTTGTAATTCACGCACACTCAAATTTTACCATTCTTTTTCATAACGATCACTATAGGTGATACCCAATCCATGTGCTCAATCTCATATATAAATCCTACCTTTAGAAGCGAAAGTGTGCATATCATGCAATGTGATTTTTTTCCCATGAGAATGAATCTTCATTGAATGTGTAGAATAATCTATATTGGTATTATACTGATAATGCCAAGGCATGCCTAGAATAATGTCATTAGATTGCAAAGGCACAACTAGGAAATTTCTACGTTCAACAAAATCACCAATTTTAATTTCTAAGTCATGTACTTCTTGTGTTCCGTTGTATCTAGTGCCTAAGAATGCAGCCTCGGTGTGATGAGTAGAAACAATATATAATTTCAATTCTTTGACCAATTTTGCAGAAATAAAGTAGTGTGCACTCCCAACATCATGTAAAACAGTCTTTTCTTTGCCATGCACAAAACATTTCATCATTAATAAAGAATGGGGATTTGGTATACTTGGTAAAGTATCTGAAGAAGTGTCGTTATCATCATCATCTTTCGTGAAATCTAGCATTTCTTCATGATCTTTATCTTCATTCGCTCCCAAATAGTTGATGTGAAAAGTTGGCTTTTTGGATTGACAATTTGCTGCTTGACATCCAGGTTGATGGTATTTATAACAAACTATGGATTTGGATTTAGACACATTATTAGTAATAGCAAGAAGTTTAGGAATGTTGGAATTCGGCTAAAGAGATGGTTTAGGATTTGGATTTGTGTTTGATGGTAAAGTAGGGGGTCGTGTCCAAGATTTAGAGAATGAAGATGGAAGGAAACGGTTTTGATTGAATCTTCGAAAATTAGAATTGAATTGTTTTGTACCGAAGTTACCATTGTTTGAGAATTGTTGTGGACGCTTCTCTCATCCTCGAATTTTGTCTTCAGTATCATGAGCTAAGGAAATTGCATCTTCGTTGGTTTGAACATATTCACTTCCGTATAGAAGTGAACAAGTAACCCGGACATAAACTTGCGCATATGAGTCACCTCAGGTGTATCTTCTAGCATTCGTAGTTGCAATAAAGCATTCCAAAAATGCTCGGTTTATTGGAAAATAGGCTTGCGATCTCTTTCTTGCAGAAGATCCCACTGTTTGATTGCTTTTTTGTGGAATTGGGGTGGAAGAAAATTCTACAAAAATTTCTTTTGGAAAGTCTCCCAAGTACTAGGACAATCAATGCTTTTGCAGACAATAGTCCACCCTCTTTGAGGCGGGAGTTTTGTCAACTCTTCAGGAAATATGTCCGCGTATTCCTTTAGCCATGAAGGTCCTTCACTAGACTCCTGCTTCTGATCTAACTTGTTGACCTTAATCAAGTAAACATGTAGTCCTTTTCTGACTCCCTTTATAATCTGAGATGCCTTGGCCAATTGAATTTTTGGCTTCCCTGCTTCTCCTTGAGTTGTGACCAATTCCCCTTCAAAGTTTTGAAAGGAAATTGGTCCCTTTCCACAATGAATGTGGGCATCATTAGGCTTAAGCCAATCCATTCGGAGTAGACACTCATGGATACCTGAATTCATGACTCAGAATTTGACCAAAGTCGTCTTTTCTCCCAGAAAGAATAGCACCTTAGCAGTTTGCTTGGTACAAGTAACCTCACGACCATTTGTCAATTCCACAAGCAAGATAGATGCTTCTACTGTGGCTATTCCTAATCTTTTTGCACAAGCTGGTGAGATAAAGGAATGTGTACTGCCACAATCAATAAAGGTCTTAAAACCTTTACCTTGGTCATCCGACAGTGTTTGAATCATCGAGAGCTCGCGATTCGGGCCTTTCTTGTGAAGAGCGGCATGGACTGTCGCCCTTTCAAACTCTGCTTCCATGGTCGGATCTTCTTCTTCTTCTCACATTTGCCTATTGGCAATGCAGGCGGTTCTTCCTCTGCCTCTGGTAGCGGCTCCCTGACCACGGCTAGTTCCTTGGAAAGGTGCTTGATGATGTCCTCCTCCAAGCTTAAGACATTGCCTCTTGAAATGATCGAGCTCGTTGTAGTAGAAACAACAGAGGTTTCGGCCATTGCTTTGAGTAGGGACAAAGTTGTTGACATTATTAGTCCTTGCTTTCTTTCTTTGTCCCTGATTCTGACCTTGAACTCTCTTTATTTGCGGCCTAAATGTTCCTCTGTTCGGGTCATTATAAGACCAAGTTTTGTTACCTCTTGGTCTAGCCTGTATCTACTCCTGAATTATAGGTGTAGCTCAAATGAGAGTGTCCTGAAGATCTAATGGAAGCATAGATTCCAAATGGGTATTTTTGTGAATTTAAACTTGCACAAAATTTTGATACCTGCTCTATCATGTCCATCTATGGTGCATACTTAAGAAGTGAAACAAATTTAGAGTAGTATGCGTCAAGAGTGAGTCCTAGCTATTTTAGCTTATAGAACTCATTCATTTTCTGTGTGCAATACGCAAGTGGTAAGTATCTTCCCTGCACGGATTTCTTCAGCTTCTCCTAGGTAACGGATCCTTCTGCGATCCCTTGATCTTTGCACCATTGCTTCCACCAAAGCCTGGCTTCGCCGGTGAGCTTCAGCTTGGCGAGCATAGCCTGGTTGGCGGGTGCAGTACCGACTACTTCAAAGTAATCCTCCATGGATTCAATCCAAATCTCAACATCTCCTTGGACGGGCCTACCTCTCCCCTCAAATTTTGGCGGCTTAATCTGCTTGAGAAGAAACTTCTTCTCCTAGATTACAACAGTACTTGATGTAGGAGGCAAACTAGGATTCTGTACCTAGGATTGTGCCTGGATAAAGGTTTCTTAATGTTATTACTCGTTAATCGTTACGATTTATATTTCATCTCCATTTCAGCTATCAACCAAGCAATCTAACCACTTAACTTCTTATCAAATCTCATGCATAAACAGACATTGATAAAAAGAAGTCTTGTTGTATTTATATGGGCATAGCCCTTTCGGAATACAACATTTCTTGCAATGATAAGCCAAATGTTTACATTTAGTTTGGGGAGAATAATGTTGTATTACATTTCTCTACAAGAACTGGATAATAGTATGGTTTTGGGTCATGGATCTTCAGGAATCGGTAAGTCATTGGAAGATTAGGGTATCCTTTCCTTTGGAACCCATTCTTCTCATGGTGCCCCAATACTTTAATCGTGTCGGTGGAGATTACATAGGTCACTTCCTCATAGACATATGAGTTCAGCTCAGCCCTCCGACCTCGAATATGTAAAGTTGAGTTTATGTGAGCTTCCACAAAAATGAACAGCTTCATGACTTTTAGGTCTTCCAACCATTTGATCCTCTTTAGGTTGGTCTGAAGGTATGCAAACCGGTGGGCAGCTATATAGTAGATTCCTGAGGCACCCGTCCATCTTCATTCCATGTACAAAGGCGATGGAGTATAAATGCGCTCTAGGATGTTCATCATCTCAACCCTTTGTCGATAATCCGGGGAATTCATTGCAGATAAACATGACTCGAAATACTAAGAACCTGTTTCATGCTTCATAATTCTGCAAGACAGCATTGAAAGTAAGGAAATGTTTGGAACAGCAACATTTGCTTTACTTCATCTTATTAAGATTTCATAAAAACAAATCCTTTGTTGGTTGGATCTGATACCAACTGTAACATATCCAAGTGTTAACTTCAGGACACGTCTTGGCAGTCTATCGAAAAGGATGTCTAGAAAGCTTCGCCCCGACACTCCCATGGAATGTTACGGGGTTTGCGATCTAGGACTTTCCGCATCTGCCACATAGCAAAAGTATTTTGGCCGTTCCCACTTAGGATCCGACCTAAATTAGGGTTTTTCCTATTGGTCATTTCCTAACAGCGCCCTTTTTCTGTTCATATCCTTTGAAATGATCTTCTCGTTGTCCACCATGATTGAGAAAAGTTCCTGGCCAACCAGGACCACCCATCCATAGGACGGACCTATGGCCACATCCTCCGCACTTTCCTCAGGTTGTTTTAGTTATTTAATTACCTAACACATTTAGTTGAACATGTATCAATCAGCTTCCTTAATTAACGCGTTAGGCACTAGTTCCTTCACGTAATCATAGCACTTGACATAGAAAAGCAATGTCAAACAAGTTCCTTTTCAACAGGTTATCATATTTATCTTTGAAATACATAAAGTCCAAACCGTAGGCTTATCCATAATCTGCCCAAAGGCTATCCAGAATTCCATAGGGATTACTAATCCAAGATTCCACCCGTAGACTAGTATGCGGGCCTCGAGATCCAATCCCGAGTCACATTGGTCTCTTGTACAGCGCCCGGAAGGCGTGGGATTTACGGCTAGAGCCCCCCTGGAAACCAAGCATCCTCCTGCTCCAAGTAGCGCTCAACAGAGAGACCTCCCCTGGCGGGTTCAGTCCACCTTCCCGGTGCGGTTAACAACCCCCTTGGTTAGGGTCAGGCAGGCAGTCGGGGGTAACTGAAGCTACCTCTCCGTTCAGGCCTTTAACCTGAAGCATTAGATATCTTTTCATCCTTTAATACTTTGAGCAAACAAAGAAAAACAGTGCTCTTAAAACTCTTACAAGCACAATCATTTCCATTGGTTGTTATTTTTGGCCAACTGCTAAGGAGTCACTACAACAGAAACGAGGCAAAGACGCGCATGTTAGATGCGCAAAGTCGGGCGCGCCTATAATTGCGTCTATATGTGCGTGTAAAAGTGTGTGTAAATAGACACAAATTTTGCGTCTATATATCCACGCAAATAGATGCCAATATAGACGCGCCAACAGACGCGCAATTATTTAACCACCTAAAATTGGAATTAATATAATTAAAAAACCAAAGTTAATAATTTTTTAACCACCTGAAATTGATTCTTGAGCATGCACGTGTGCACATGATAAAAACCATAGAATTAAGAATACACATTGAATCATTGAATTAAAAAAATAGAGTTAATAATTACTTTTTTATTGCTCTCTAATGAATGACAGTTCCTCCAGTTGAGCCTGATATAAGTAATTAGCGGCAAGCAACAAAAACCTTACAATTAGTAGCAAGCATTGCAATATGTATCTCGTAATTTCTCTACTTGAAGTTGATAAAAAATACTTCCTTTTTATTATGAAAAATTCAATTTAGCTTTAAACTTGACTATTGATTCTTGAGTATGCACTTGTGCGCATGATAAAAACATCCACGAAGTGAGCAAGGACACCACAATCTTGGGTATTTCTCTTTTCATCTATACGTTGAGTTCGAAGATGTTTACCCTCACACCAAAGTGCATTGAATAATGTGCACTAGTAGTAAAAGATAAAAGATCAAACATGTCAATTATTTATATAAAATAAAACTTATAGAAAAAAATTAATTGATAGTATGTCTCACCTTTGATAAGCAACCTTGTGCGTATTCGCACTCTTCTTGAGATATATTAATTTCCTCTTTTTCCATTCTCTCCATTTCCTCATGTAACCAATCTATATCAATATGATGTGGGAGCGCATTTAGATGATCTAGAAATGAGACATTACGTCCATATCTAGTGCGAAATTCTTGTCTTTCGCTTTTTCTTCTTGCCCTTGCTTCATTATATAGTGTCACCCATTTGCTCATTACATCACTATTGAGCACACAAAAACTATTTAACTTACGAATTCTTCTTTTGTTAGCACTTTACTCATTCCTTTTCCTTGAGGTACTATAGAGGTCATCCTCAAGTCTTCATCATCTTTCCATAGTCGTGGTTGAGGGGGATCCACTTCAGCAAGATATTCAGAAATATAAACAAGGGATGATTGCACTAACCAACCCTCAGCCATGCTTCCCTCAGGCCGTGATTTTTGCCTCACAAAATCTTTTAAGGTTTTCATGAAGCACTTAAGAAAAAACATCCACCTTGCATGAACTGCCCCACAAAGTGCGATCTCATCAATCAAATGTACGAGTAAATGTAATTGAGTAGTCAAAATGGATCGAGGAAAAATTTCCTCCACCAAACAAACCACCTCAATAGATAATACTCGAGCATCTTGCAATGTGTTTGGATCAATTTCCTTTGAGCTCACATATCTGTTAGGATGTATTTGAGAATTTTTTATTTTTGTGTAGAAATTAAAAGATATATAATGAAAAAATACAATGTATAGACACCTCACAAGCTCTCCCATCTTGTAAATGATATCACGTACATCTTGTCAAGATTGTGGGAGAGAAGGAAGGAGTCTCACTTGTATCTTTCTTGCTTGCACAATGGGGGAATACACACAAGGGTGGAGGCTGAAAACAGTTTTCCTCTTCTTAGTTGTGTAAGCCAAAAGAACTCTCTTACAAAGAGATAGAAGAACCCTATATATGGGTCTCAAACCAAACTCAACTAACTAAGGTGGCATACTAACTGAGCCACGAACTAGAGTAGATAAGGATAGCTATCATGTAGCTATTATTCATGGGCGGTGTACCAACCGTGTCTGCAACTGACAAGTCGGTGACATAAATACACAACGGTCACCCTGGCGTATCACGAGTGGAGCTCGATATCTCAACACTCCCCCTCGAGCTCAATCCCAATTCCTGCACACCAAGCAGGTCTCTGAACTTGCGCAGCTTCTCTGCGCCCAATGCCTTCGTGAATATGTCAGCTACCTGATCCTCTGTGCTGACATAAACTAGATCAATAAGACCTAGTAAAACCCTCTCCCGCACATAGTGATAATGCACCTCAATGTGCTTTGTTCTAGCATGATAGACTAGGTTATTTTCCAAGTGTATACTACTCATGTTGTCACAATAAATGACAACTGGCCCATCTGTAGATTGATGCATATCATAAAGTAGCTTATGCAACCAAGCTACCTCACATGCAGCCATTGCTGCACCCCTGTACTCAGCCTCTGTGCTCGACAAGGCAACTGTAGGCTGTTTCTTGCTGCTCCAAGTGACTGCAGCACTCCCAAAAGAGAACACATATCCACTAGTAGATCGTCTATCATAGATACTACCAGCCCAATCAGCATCAGTGTATCCATGCAACTGTATCTGAACCCCAGTCTCATAAAATAGTCCATACTGCAATGTGGACTTCACATACCTGAGTATGCGTCTAGCCGCATCCAAATGTGGTTTCCTTGGAGCCTGCATAAACTGACTTACCAATCCAACAGCATAGCTCAAATCTGGCCTGGTAATAGTCATATAAATCAAGCTTCCTACTATGCGTCTGTACATAGTAGGGTCTTCTAGAAGCTCACCTGCATCTGTGCTCAGCTTCACATTCTGCTCCAAAGGAACTGAAATAGGCTTACAGCCTGTCATCCCATATTTGGACAGCATGTCCAATCCATACTGCCTCTGCAAGAGTTGTATCCCACTTGGTGATCTAATCACCTCAATGCCCAAGAAATAACGCAGCTCTCCCAAATCCTTCATCTCAAACTTCTGCTTCAATAGCATTTTCACATGAAGGATATCTTCATCACTGTCACCTGTCATAATCAAATCATCAACATAAATGACAAGTAGCATAATACCTTTCTCTATTTTCCTCACATAAAGTGAGAAATCTACCTTGGAAATCTGAAAGCCAATAGTGACAAGATACTGCCCTATCTTGTCAGACCATGCTCTAGGTGCTTGCTTCAAGCCATACAAGGATTTCTTCAACCTGCAAACAAACTCAGGATGAACAGCATGCACATAACCTGGTGGCTGCTCCATATAGACCTCTTCTTGCAAATCACCATGCAAGAAGGCATTCTTTACATCCATCTGATGTAAAGACCATCCCTTTGATGCAGCCATAGCAATGACTGCTCTTACGGTTGCCATCCTTGCAACCGGACTGAATGTTTCTTCATAGTCAATGCCATATGTTTGTGCATACCCCTTGACTACTAATCTTGCCTTGTATCTGTTCACAGAACCATCTGCATTGTGCTTCACCTTATAAACCCACTTACAGCCAATTGCATTTTTACCTTTAGGCAAAGGTACCAATTCCCATGTAGCATTTGCTTCCAAGGCATCCATTTCTTCATCCATGGCTTTCTCCCATTTTTCTTTTCCCATGGCTTGCTCAAAAGAAGTGAGTTCTGGTTCCTGTATCACCTTGACCATATATGCATAGTGAATGGCTGTAAATCCATCATATTTCAGCCTATCCACAGGATACCTAACTCTGGTAGACCTGCGCAAAGTAGGCTCACTTCCAGGTGCTCTCAAAACATCCCTGGTCTTCCTTACTCCAGGTGTAACAATAGAGGGGATACCCAACTCATCATCAATGCTCTGTTCTGAGCCACTGGATTCACCATCCACATAAGAGTGACCTGCATTCACATCAAACATGGGCTGATCAACCTTCTCTTTTCCTTTTCGTGATACCTGCATACCACTATCTGCATTGCTTTGAGAAGATTCTCCTGATCTCAATTTGCCTGTCCATGGCGAAGAATGTGAACCACTGCTCAAAGACGCTCCAGGTCCACTAATATTTTGTGACTGCTGCTGTGAATTCTGTGTAGCATTACCATTTTGTGCATCTACATCATCAATCACATTTACTGGTTTATACCAACTACTCATCTCATCAAAAACAACATCTCTTCTCACTGTAAACTTACGAGTAGAAGGGTTATAGCATCTATACCCTTTTTGCTGCAGAGAGTAACCAATAAAGATGCACTTCTCAGCTTTTGGATCCAACTTGGATCTCAACTCATCTGGCACATGTACATAGGCAATGCAACCAAAAATTTTCAAATGAGAAATATCTGGTTTCCTACCAGTATACCTCTCCTCTGGAGTCATTCCATGTATTGCTGCAGTGGGAGTCCTGTTCATTATGTAGACTGCTGTAGCAACTGCTTCAGCCCAATAAAAATCTGGCAGGTCTTTTTCATTAAGCATGGCACGAGATACCTCTCCAATATGCCTATTTTTTCTTTCTGCAATTCCATTTTGCTGTGGGGTATGACTACATGAATATTGCTGCTTTATGCCATGCTCCTGCAGGAACCTTGCAAACTCATTTGAGAGGTACTCTCCCCCTCCATCTGACCTTAGGCATTTTATTTGCAGGCCTGTTTCTTTTTCAACCATAGCTTTAAGAGTTTTGAAATGCCCAAAAACTTCACTTTTCTTTTTCATAAAATACACCCAAACTTTTCTGCTATAGTCATCAATAAAACTGATAAAATAATGACAGCCTCCAAGAGATGCAGCTTTAGTAGTCCACACATCAGAGTGGATTAATTCCAATGGCTTCTTACTCTCTTGAACATGTCTAGGAAATGGTTTCCTTGCCTGTTTTCCAAACTGACAGGCTTCACATACCTTATGCATTTCTGCAACCTTGAATTTAGGCAATCCTGCAACAATATTTTGGGCCTGCATTGATTTAAGTCGCTGTACATTAACATGACCAATGCGTTTATGCCAGATATCAATATCTGCAACTACACCAGTCCCATGTGCAAACATTGCTGCACTCAATTCAGACATGTCTGCATCCAACGTAAACATTCTGCCTTTCTTCTTTCCTTTTGCTATCAAGCGACCTTTATTTTTCATATCCTCAACAAAGCATCCATGAGGATTAAATCTGACCTGCAAGCCCTGCTCAACCATTTGACCGACAGAAACCAGATTCTTGGTGATATTCGGGACATGAAATACATCGGACAGGTATTTCTTTTTCCCATCCTGCATAGACAAGGGAATTTTTCCAATCTGCACAATAGGATGTGCAGTATCATCACCAGTCTCCACAAATCCTGGTTTTTCCATTTTCCTTGCATCCTCCATCCATTCTGCATGACCTGTCATGTGGTTTGATGCACCTGAGTCAACATACCATACATCATTGCTTTCTTCTGCACTTGTCACAGAATTGTTCATGTGCTGCACCATAAACAAATGCTCATTTCTGTCATCACCCTGTCTACTAGAAGATGCATAATTTCCTTGTTGCAGTTTTCCATTCATGATGTCATTCTGCTTTTTGTAGCAGTCTTTAGCCATATGACCCATTTTACCACAGTAGTAGCATTCAACATTACTGTTTGCATTTTGGCCTCTTTGCCATCCACCATGACCTCTTTGGCTCCCCCTGCCTCTAGAGTTACCACATCCTCCTCCATAGGACTGGTTTTCTTGAGTTTGCTGCATATTCTGATTTCTACCACGGCCTCCAAATCGGCCTCCTCTACCTCTGCCTCTACCTCTTCCAGCATTTGAGTAGAAGACAGTTTCTTTTGAAGTTCCTCCTGAAGAAGATGCACCACCATTTCTCTACTCCTCAGAAATTAGAAGAGCAATCAACTCCTCAAAATCAGGAAATCTTTCACGAACTGAAATGGATGTCCGAAACTGTGCATAATCCTTTCCTAGACCATTCAAGGTCACAGAAACTAAATCGTCATCTTCCACTCGCGACCCAATGGAAGCAAGTGCATCTGCAATCTTCTTCACCTTCATGTGGTAGTCATTGATGCTCATATTTTCTCTTTGCACATTATGTAACTCTTGCTTGAGCTGCATTTTCCTGGCTTGAGTATTTGTGCTATACATTTTTGACAGAGTATCCCATGCCTCCTTTGGCGTACTTGCATCCTGAATATGCACAATCATAGAGTCTGAAATGCTGATAGACAGCCAGTACATAACTTTTCTGGCTCTCTCATGCCATGATTTAAATGCCTGCATTTGCTGTTGATTGGGAACATCAGGAAGAACTGGTTCTTCTTCATTTCCTGCAACAAATTCCCAATATCCTTTTCCCATAAGGAAATTCGTCATTCTAAACTTCCATGCCTGGAAGTTGTTCTTGTCAAGCTTTTCAGTGACAATCTGTGAAAGAGAATCAGACGCCATTACAGAATACTGCAAAAAATTCTGTCACTGCAAAAAACACAGCTTCACCCTCACAAGGGCAAATCTGCAAAACTGGCGAAAGTGGTATTTGACCACACAGTCACTTCCTAGTGACGATTTTGCATCAACAGGCAACAGGGATGATTCTGTAACTCCCAATGTCTCTGCACACAAGCATACGATGCAATCTCTGTGGTAACTTTTCACCGACCTGTAGGACAGTGGTCGCACAACATAAAACAGGGCCTTTTCCTGAGTGCGTGCAGAAAACTTCTGCCTTCAAAACAGGCCCTGAAATGGCCTCAAATAAAAAAAACAGGGTCGCCAAGAGCTAAATCTCTTTCCCGCAGCATATTCTACCCTCTTGCTTCAACGCGAAGGGCGTCTCAACCTGAGACAATGCACTCTTGCAATTTTCGGCTGTGCTACCTGCAGAGATCTGCTCCCAAAATAGAAAATGAAAGCAACACTGCTCCTCTTACCAGAACACCGTGAGATTGGCTTGCTTTCTTGAGCTCCTTACCACGAACAAGGCTTTGATACCATGTCAAGATTGTGGGAGAGGAAGGAGTCTCACTTGTATCTTTCTTGCTTGCACAATGGGGGAATACACACAAGGGTGGAGGCTGAAAACAGTTTTCCTCTTCTTAGTTGTGTAAGCCAAAAGAACTCTCTTACAAAGAAATAGAAGAACCCTATATATGGGTCTCAAACCAAACTCAACTAACTAAGGTGGCATACTAACTGAGCCACGAACTAGAGTAGATAAGGATAGCTATCATGTAGCTATTATTCATGGGCGGTGTACCAACCGTGTCTGCAACTGACAAGTCGGTGACATAAATACACAACGGTCACCCTGGCGTATCACGAGTGGAGCTCGATATCTCAACACATCTTTGGATACACAATGGGATATGCTAGTAGGAAGTACGAACTGAATGTAAATAATATTCATAGATCAAATGATTAGTTGCTCCATACCTCTTTTCTTTTTCTTTATGAAGACTCCCTTGAGACATCTCATACATCCTGTGGGTGTTTGAAAGCTATATATTTGTTCGTTCACTATTTTTTCCTCGTTCTTTGATAACATCCAAGGTGCATGGGGTAGCTCAATCTTTCCTCTGGGTCCAATGCATGGCCAGGCTCGTCTCATGCGACCAATGTTACGTAAATCCTTCCTTACATTAATTGAATCACGAGCCCCTATCAAGTGATCCCATAATGTAGATACACCATTTTTGAATATGTGCATGGGGTCCAACAGGTGATTGCTCTTGAGTTCAGTCCAGTACGGAATACGAAAAAATATAGAGAACCTAACAAACAAACAATGTATTATGTAAACAATTCATCATGCTAAATACTTTAAAGTCAATCGAGAGAAATGCACTTCTTACCGACTCATGCCGCGAGTGGAGGGTGGCTGTCAGCATTAATCCATCTCTCCTTCCAATCTCGAATGGTTAAAGATTGTGGAGTCATTCCATTAGTAGGGAGAACATATTTGGGATGGTCAATAGGAAGAAATTGATGATGATTGTTGTAGATAACCTTCTTTAAACGTGTCGGCCTAGAGGAAACTAGAGAGGGACCGCAAATAGGACATGCATGATATCCTGATGTGGTTAAACCTGGAAAAACAAGTGAATTAATAAAATGCAATTGATTCAAGTCTTGAATTTCAAATATAGAGTTATATACATGTACCTAAATACTCTCCGTATCCTGGAAAGTCATGCATGGTCCACAACAACATGGCCTTCAATGTGAAATCTCTAGAGGATGCTGATGCACTTGTATCTTGCACCTCAATACCTTTCCATAGCATTTCTAACTCTTCAATCAAAGGCTCTAAGTAAATGTCCATGTTTTTTACCTTGTGCTTTCCAAGAATCAGAAGGGACAGCATTACATGTCCCTTTTTAATTGCCATGGATGGAGGAATATTATAGTTCACCAATACCATTGGCCATACACTGTATAATGTGCTTTTGATGCCAAATGGATTGATTCCATCCATACCTAAACCAAATCTCAAATTTCTTGGCTCTTCTTTGAAAACGGGCCACAAATTATCTACATGTTGCCATGCCGGTGTGTCTGCAGGGATCCTCCATTTTCCATCACTTGAACGATGACTAGCATGCCATGACATGAGCTTTCCAATAGACTTACACTTTAACATAAGCTTTATACGTGGAAAAATTGGAAAATGTCGCAAAACCTTACGAGGCACATCCATTGACTTCATCTCCACTTCATATCTTGATTCGCCACAAACAGGACACTCTCGTGTGAACTCATGAATCCCACAAAATAAGACACAATCATTGACACATGCATGGATCTTGACATAATTGAGGCCTCCCAGAGATGTCAAGTAATGTCTTTCTTGCTCTCTCTTAGTTGGCAATTTGTTTCCTTTTGGAAGCATTTGTGATAATAACCTACATATATTTTTAAAAGTGAGTTAAAAAACCACCAACATATATTTCTGTCTGATTTCAAAATAGAACAATTAATATTATGATTCATAAGCCAAACTGAATTGATACCTACTTCAATAACTCATCCAAATTGACATTACTCCATGCATAAATTGTTTGCAAGTTAAGTATCTCGAGGGACGCACGAAGAACGGAGTACATACAACCTTCAGACAACGGAGTAGATGATGCTACATATAGTGGATCATCTGGCTTCGTAGAGTGACCTTCTCCCTGAACTGGTTGTGAAAATAGATGGTGTACCATGTTGTCCAAAACTTCATCCTTTACGACTTGATGGGGGCATTTCATGAGGGCTACTATCATGGTCGTGAGTCTCTACTCTTCTTGAAGACTCTGCCTCCTCGCGTCGACGTTTTGTAGCCTCTCGACGCCCCGGAGGGAGCATCTGAGGATGTGGCACCGCATCCTGCTCAACCACAAAAGGGAGTTTCATGTACGTTGATATATAATTCCCGTAACATAGACTAGCAATCTTAGTGGTAAAAAAAAACAATGAATACCGGTGATTTTTCTCGGTCCCATTCTCCATACAAGCTGAGGTGTGACATTGCAATTTGACGTGCTCGAAAAATACACCCTCGACAATGATCACATATGCATTTAATTTTCATCGTAGCCATGCATCTCGATTATGAAGATGAAATGTTTCATCCTCACTTGAGGATGTGCTCATTGACACATCAGCATGCACCGCACTAGGTGATGAAGACGACATGATTAAACCTAATTCATGACAACATCAAAATATTTGTCATTCATATGTTTACATAAAAACTTAAAGCTAGCATATTAATTATTCTAAGATCTCAATTTTAAATACACAAAATCATCATAAATACATTAAAACTTACGATAAGAATTCACTATCAAAACTTATCTTAAAAACAAAAAAATTATGATAAAGCCTAAATGCACGTCTATATCCGCATTTACGTACGCGTCTATATTAGCGTCTATTTGTGTGTCTATGTTCGCGTCTATACTCACGTCTACATGAACAATAGACGCGCATATACACTCCAAAATAGATGCACATGTCAAAATTCAAACCATACTTAAATCATTTCTTTTAAAACTGCGCCTTTCTTTCCTACATTTTTTGTAGTTCTGAAGCTTGAGTTTAGCCGACATGCAGTCTCTTCATGCCTCACCTCCTCATGACTCACCTCTTCTTTCATTTCAAACACACAAGAAGGGAAAAAGGAAAGCCAAGGAGAGGAAGAAAGAGAGAACAAGAGAGAGGAGAACAAGAAGAAGTAGCAAGCAAGCATCAAGGGAGGGTACCTTACCAAGGAAAGGAAGAAGGAGAAGGAAGAAGCGCCACCACCTGCCACACCAAACACCCAAGGTGAGTCTCTCTCTCTCTCTCTCTCTCTCTCTCTCTCTCTCTTTGTCTCTCTCTTTCTCTCTCTGCTCTGTCTGATTATTAGGATTTATGATTCCATTATGTATTGCATTTTGTAAATCATCAATGGCGGTCGTCGTACTAAAATCAGCCAACTGAGCGGGTCTACTAGCATGTCTACATTTCAGTGTAGACGCAAGTATAGACGCGAAAAAATGTTTCCTCTCATTGCATCTGAGGACACGTCGTGTGTGCTGGTGCATGTGCTGTGCAGTCTACACGCAATGATACACGTGCGCACAGAGCATTGACCTGGAATGCGTCTGAGCGCGCGTCTAACCTGCAATTTAGACGCGGTTATACACGCGCCAGATCTCCCAGCTCTGATAGAAAACAATATATTTTTGCAATGATGAATGTGACCCATCCCATGTTTGTATTTATCAATTTTCTTGTTTATGAGAAGCATTAGCACTTAAGTTTTATGCTAAATGTCTAAAGAAAGCTCTTTGAAAATGTAGGTAATATATGATTTTTTTTATGCAAACAAATTTGTCTTTTTCCTGCGTTTTTTTGGCAGATGTCGTATCCTGGTTCATCTAGCAATGACCCAGATTTGGATTGCATGAATGATACATTGGCCTCATTTGGCAGGGGGTCAATGCATTTTTTGGAGGTTTTCCTAGTAGGGAAGACTTCATGGGAGAGATGACCAGACACCTTGGCCGCTCTCCCACAGCGGACGAGGTGTTTAGTGTCATTTCTAGAACGCCTCTGACATCTTTGCCTGGCACTACTTCCCAAATTCCAATTGCAGGTACTCCATATGCAGGTACTCCACGTGTAGCACCTGTACATGCATGGGCTGAAGCACAAGCATCAGCCGACACACGTGCATCTGCAGAAGCACATGCATCTAGTGAGGTAGAGGGTAGTTGATAGAGAGGGAGGAGGGAGAGTCGAGGGGGAGGACAAGGCTTGTGTGGGGGTTGCCTAGGAGGTGGTGAGCGATCACCCTCACCAGTAGATCACGTAGAGGAGCTTATATGCTAGTACTATAGAGTTACAGATACTGGTGGCATCTTCCATAATGATAAAGAAAGGGATGTAATGGCGTACATGAGGAGCATCGTGCATGCGACGTATAAAGATTGTTTCATTGCCTTCAAAAATCAGAAAAGCGGCTTGTGGCAGGAGGTGTTGAGGGTAGTCCATAGGAGGTATCCAAATCTTGAGGGTCAGCGATTCTCGGATGATTGGGGACGCACAAAAGTGAGGGATTTGCTTCACAACAAAAGATCCCACCTCATGACACGCGCCAAGGACTCACTGCGGAGGCAGGAGGAGGGGCGTGGAGCCTATAGCCAACCACCTATGTGCCACCGCATAGAGTGGAAGAAAGCCAAGAAGAAAGCATCAGAGAAAGTGAAGAGTCGCCAGCACGCAGAGGCGCGACAGATACAAATGGAAACCATGGGATCATGCATTACGGGTCGGGCGGCACAGAGTCGTGGGAGGCAGAGTTTGTAAGTATATTTTGATTTCTAGTTTTTTAAATTTTATATTTCTTTCAATTCTTTATATAATTTGTTCTAATACATTGTGTCTCATAATTTTTTGTATATACCATAATTGTTTTGCAGACTACTATCGTTGGTAGGATACCTACTCCTAGAGAGGTAGGTTACCATTGAGGCCATAACCGCGTAGCCACATGGCTTCACTTCTATGAGGAGGGTCTCATCACTGAGGACCAATACAACCGGGCTATGAGGATTCGATAACCACCAGAGGAGGTATGTTTTTCTTACTTTCCTATTAAAAGTATAGCTAATTATAACTTTTTCTCCACCATGTCTATGTAAGCAACCTTGATCTTTTGTGTGTGTAGGCGAACCCGGATGTGGAGCATAGCGAGGGGGGGGGATAGCGACACTAGTAGCCATGGTGGTACTAGCGAAGATGTTTCTTCTTGAGATTCGTAGAGGAGCACCATACCTCCTCTATGGCCTTGTTTTCTTGTATATGTATGATCTATCTTTGAGCCTACTGCTTGCGGCCATGCTTTAGGTTGCAAGCACTTAAACTTCCCATGTAAATGCTTTTGATCTATAATGAATACATGGATTTTTATTTTCAATTCTCATGCTTTTAGATCCATTGTCTTTTTCCCAAATGCACAATTTGATGTATGATGATGGGTTTTTTTTTCCAATTCTTTTTTGCGCGTCTATCTGCGCGTGTAAATTGCAGAAAATGCGCGTTTCTAAGCGCATCTACAATGCAGAGTACACGCGCTTATACACGCGCTGGATAATTTAAATTTACAAAATAAATTAAATATATATATTTTTTTAAATGAGATTTACACGGGTGCTTGTAAAAGCACGTCTATAAGCATGTCTATATGCCCGTCTAACTGCCAAATAGACGCGCTAATATACGCACAAAATGAATTAAATAAATAGCAATTTTGGTTTATTATGCACTTGTATTCACACGTCTGTATGTACGTCTATCGCGCGTCTTATTTTGCGTGTAAATTCGTTCATACATGTGATTATAGACACGACATGGTAGACGCGCAAATAGACGGGCAGATAGACGCGCCCATAAGGTTTTCTCTATATCAAAAATCGCATCTAAAAGTGCGTCTATGAGGCCTTTTTGTTGTAGTGAGTGAGTCTTTCTTTCGAAATGCATCCAGCACTCGATCTGGGATCAATTGTGACTTGGCAAGATCCCCAAGAGTTTGACTATTAACCCTTGTATCCTTAGGTTAGGGTTGTACCCTATTAACCCAACTTAACCAAAACCTTAACTATTAGCAGTGAATATGTTATTCCAATTTAGTGATTGGTCTTTTGCTTCAAGAAAATATCTAATCACCGTATCTTGGTCACTTTACCCAAGAAAGGTACTATATCAGGACAATTATTCATCCTCCTGCAAGATAAACTTGCGTAAGAATCTACCAATCTCATTCCAAGGAATTGGCAATTCCCTTGTGATCAATTCACAAGATCGTGCAACTCTAAAACTTGTTGCACAAGTGTCGCATCAAATTATGGGACTATTTACCCATCGAATGGAGTCACGAAACAATCTGTTCCTGATTGCATTAGGCCGACATTGTCAGTCCTAGGGTTCCAAGTTCAAACTGAGTTTCATCTTATTAGCGAGAGATCCTTAGGGTAAAAACCCTAGATCTTTTCTCGCAATTATGTCCTACTATCCCTACATTCCGTGAATGTGGGCAAGTCTTTAGGGTATAGGAGTTTCAGCTTTGGCAATACGAGCGACTAGGTAAATGTCCTTAATGTGCTAACCCTAGTTAGCTCTTTGAGCCCGAATGCCGATTTATGATGTTGGTCGTCTGCTTTGCACGTGAAACTCCCTTTATGATTTCACAATCCTTTAAAATTGAACCTTAGAAATGGAACTTAATAATTTCCCCTTTTTTTTGTAGAAGCTCCGGGGTGCAAATTGTCTACACGGGAAGGGGTTTAGCACTTGGGCTAATTGGGAGATTGTAGAAAATCCAAGGGAGAAAGAAGGGCTTAACTCCAGGGTTAGATGAGTTTGTAAAGGGCCTTAGGTGGAATGAAAAAGGGAAAAAAAAAAAGGTGTTTGTGAAGGCCAATAAAACGGATTCTAAGGGACTCGAGATTAAGAGGGACTTTGTAAAAAAGGGCTTAAAGGACCCTAAAAAGATATGTGGGGGAAAAAACCTACAGGGAGGGTTTTAAATCTCGGGGAGGGGGTTTTAAAATCTTTTGAGGGTAAGGCTTAGTAAACCCACGGGACATGGCTTAATGGAATTCTTCAAGATCGGTTGAGACCCCACAGGGAAGAAGGGGGAAAGTAAGGGGTGTGAAAGACCTACTAAGGAAGGCTTTAAAGAGGCCACATGAAAGGGGGCTTCTTAGGAGGCTTTAGAAGCTTCTTAAGAAGCTTCTCAACTTCTAGGAGTTGCCGTGGAGCCCCCACGTGGAGGATGGAAAAGGCGACGGATGGCGACGTGATGGCTGCAGCTGATGGAAGGAAGTGGCACTTGGCTCCTCCCTCTCGACGGCAGTGTCGATAGTCTAACGGCCTCCTCCTTCATGGCAACAAGCGTGGCTTTAAGCTCATCCTTTCTCACAGCCCTCTCCTCTTCTATGATAGCCACGGTAGTATCTCGGCAGCGTGGCGGCTTTACTCATGGGCAACGTCACACAGAATCCCTCTGGCTATCACCTCACACACTTGACGGCAATCTGGCCCTCTCCCACTCCTCAACAACAGCTTATATAGCTGAGGGGAGGGGATACTCCCTCTCCCATGCGGCATCAAAGCATGGTCTCCACCCTCTTGCGAGCTCCAGCAAGGAGCTTGATGACCCTTGCTATTCCCTTCTCCTCCAACACGACAGTCGGCTAGAGGAGAGAGGGATAATTAATTAAAAAAAATTACCATTATTAAATTAATGACCTCCTATTAAGCGGAGGTTCATGTGAAGAATATGTGCTTGGTAATCGGGAATGTTACACCTTCGATCCCACACCCTCACTCGCTCACACTCTCACACTCCGTCTCTCAAGCACACACAAGCAAGCAAGAAGGAGAGAAGAGAAGAAGAAGAGATTACTTTTTTGCCACACACCAAGGAATGAGATTCTCATTTCTTTTTGGAGTTTATATACCAAATCCTAATCCCTTTTGGGAAGTCATCCCCTTTTTAACATGACCAGCGCCCTCTTTCATATTGTCCTCCTAGCTTCCTTTCTACCTCCCATCTATCCTTACAATCTGCACACGAGGGAGCCTGGCAACAAAATTTTTAAGGGCTCCTTGCATTTAAAAATGTGCTTTTTCCTTTGACTTAGCTTTCAAGCCACCCTTGCACTTTCAGCCATTTCCCTTCCTGCTTCTTCCATTGTGTCTGATTTCCTTTTGGGCCACCTCTTTTGGCTCTCGACTTGCACTTTTTTACTTTTTTTGCTTTTTCTTGTGGATGAGGTTAACATTACCCCCTCCTAGCCAAGTGCCAATCTCATGGAATGAATGGATAGTAGCTGGAAAGTGGGATGGGTGTAGCCATATGGCTTTTTTAGTTTGTATACAAGCCCTTGTTGAGGATGGTGTTGGATCAATCTACCCTTGAAATTGAAGATAAAGTTGGGGGAGTTCCCTACCTCACGCTGAGGGTGAATGGATATGTACTTTGTGTTGAGAGAGAGAGAGAGTACGAGAGAGATACACAAGACATGCTCCCAAAGAATGATTCATATTGATGTAGAGTTAGTATATATAGGTGAGACCCAAGTCAAGTGAGAGATGATATATATAGTTGTAACATCCCCACTCAAACAAAGGTCTCTTGCTGCGAGTGAAAAAACCCTTTGGGAGAACAAGGGAAAAACCCGAGCCCCTACACATACCTACGATACAAAAATGATTTACTATAAAGTTTTCTTGAATACAATGATACATGCCTCAATTAGTGAGACAAGAACTTGGAACAATACCAAGTGCATATCTTAATGAGCTAAAGCGAGCTTCACTAAGAGCTTTTGTGAAGATGTCTGCAACCATTGCAACCATTTGATCACTGGGACAATGCTCCACCATAATGGAACCTTTCTTGACTTCATGTCGAACATAATGATAATGAATAGCAATATGCTTTGATTTACTATGTTGTATATAGTCTTTGGTAAGATTAATAGCACTTTGGTTATCGCATCGAAGAGGTATACTAGATGATGAAGGATGTCCCAAATCTGCAAGTAGTTGTCGAAGCCAAACTAGCTCGCGAGCTGCTAATGATGCAGCAACATATTCGGCTTCAGTTGTAGAAACCGCAACACATCGTTGTTTCTTGCTGGACCAAGAAACCAAACATCCATTTACAAAGAAACAATTTCCACTTGTAGATCGCATGGATAAGTGTGAACTTGCCCAATCAACATCTGTATATCCAATAAGGTCAAGAGAAGTTGAAGAAGATAAAGAAGAATCCTCTCGACGACGATAAATAAGACCAAATTCCTTAGTACCCTTGAGGTACTTAAGAATACGTTTTGCAGCACTCCAATGAATAGTGGAAGGGGAAGAAAGATACTGTCCCAAAAAATTAGCTGCAAATAAAATATCTGATCTTGTGTTTAAACCAATAAATTGAAGACAACCAACAAGATTAGCAAAAGGTTGATGAATGGATGATTCTTCATTGCGTGTTGTAGATGTACCCTTGGTAGAGCTTGAAAGAATAGGAGTGTTGGCAGAGTGCGCATTTGTCAACCCAAACTTCTTAACAATATCATTAATAAACTTTGTCTGGAAAAGAAGAAGAATGCCTTGTTGTCGATGTCGTTGAACTTGAATACCCAAACAAGAATGTATCTCACCAAGATCTGCCATTTCAAATGCAGTCGATAAAAGCTTCTTCATAGCATCCAAAAAAGTAATATTATTTGACACAAGAATAGTATCATCAACATATAGAGCAAGAATAATAAAATATTTGTCCTCCCTTTTGATGTAAAGATTTGGGTCAGCAAAACATGCAACAAAACCTTTAGATGTAAGGAACTGATCAATCTTAATATACCAAGCATGAGAGGCTTGCTTCAATCCATATAATGCACGATGAAGCTGGCATACAAGATGCTCCTTTCCTGCAATCATAAAACCTTCAGGTTGCTCCATATAGATTTCTTCTTCAAGATCTCCATTGAGAAAAGCCGTTTTAACATCCATTTGGTGAATTTCTAGATCAAATAGTGTTGCAAAAGCCAAAATCATACGAACAGTTGTGGAGTGCACAACGGGAGAAAATGTTTCTTGATAATCTACTCCTGCAACCTGTGAGTAATCTTTTGCAACAAGTTGTGCTTTGAACTTATCAAACGAGCCATCAGCTTTGGTCTTGGTTTTATAAACCCATTGACATTTGATAGGAACACGATTTGGGGGGAGTTCAGTAAGAATCCATGTACCTTTGGAGATTAAAGAATCGTACTCAGCTTGCATAGCTTCTTGCCATTGATCCCTTTGAGACGAATTGATAGCTTCCATATACGATATTGGATCCTCTTGGACAGACATTGCATCATCAAAGACATCATATTCAATAGAATAGAATCCATGCTCTATCTCAATAGGAAGATCGACATAGATCTCCAAATTTTCATCAATCTTCTTTGGAGGTGAAGGAGGTTTATGATCATCAGAAGTAGTAGAATCACAAAGCAAGTAAGGAAATGCACTAAGCAAAGACTGTGTATCATCTGAAACATCTGGCGACCATGTGCCACCCATAGTCTTCTCATCAGATATAGCATCACGACTAATGATAACCTTTTGAGAAGAAGGATCATAAAATTTGTAACCTTTGGAATGATCTGAATAACCAAGAAAAATAACCTTCAAACCTGGAGAATCCAACTTATGTCGAGTGTCCTTGGGCACATGAATATAAGCAATGCAGCCAAATGTGCGAAAGTGAGAGACTGAAGGTGTCTTCCCTGTCCAAATTGTTATAGGAATTTTACCAGCAGGTGTAGTAGTTGGAAGATGATTTTGAATAAAAACAGCTATTAGAAGTGCTTCAATCCAAAACTTTCGAGACAAAACAGAGTGTATAAGCATGCAATGTATAGCATTAAGAATGGTGCGATTTTTGCGCTCAGCAACACCATTTTGCTGAGGAGAATAAGGAACTGTAAACTCATGATGAATACCTTGATCCTTACAGAAGTCATCAAATAGATTGGATACATATTCACCGCCATTGTCACTGCGAAGCATCTTTATAGAGAATCCAGTTTGAAGCTCCACACTTATCTTGTATTGTTTAAATATAGGTAAAGCCTCAGACTTATGTCGAAGAAGATAGACATGTGTGTACCGTGAGAAATCATCAATGAAAGTTATAAAATATCGATATTGAGACTTTGAGGTAGGAAAAGGACCGCAAATATCAGTATGAACCAAATCCAAGAGAGCACAGGAATGTGATGAAGTAGAAGTGTGGAAAGGCGAACGATGGTGTTTTCCAAGTGCACAATACTCACATATTCCCATACGTGGATGAGATTTAAGATCCATATCTTGCACAAGACCATGACGATGAAGATCAAGAATTTTGGCAAAATCGGAGTGTGCAAATCGTTGATGCCATAATTTGCAATCTGCATCTGCAGGGGCAGTAACAACATTTGCAACTGTATCGTTCAATGATAGCTCAAATAGATTACCATGTCGAGGAGCCACTGCTATAGTATGCCCGTCTTTCTCTATACGACATTGATTATGATCAAAGCCAACAAACAAACCAAGATCAACTAGACGAGCAACAGAAAGAATATTTCTTTGCAAATCTGGAACATGAAGAACTCCTCTTAATATTCTAGTGGATGAAACAGTCCCCAGATATAAATCACCCACTCCTTTGACTTGACAAGTCATATCATCTGCAAGGTAAACAAACTTCTTGACAGGAAGGGAATGATAATTGTGAAGCCATTGCGATTGGTATGTCATGTTTCCAGTGGCACCTGAATCAACGATGAATATAGAATCATCATGAACATGAAGTACCTTTTCTGGAGAGATATCATAATGGACGAAATTGAGCTCCTGATGAGTATGATCATCATCAGTTATAGTTTGTTGAACAATATAAGCTCGAGAACGTTCTTCATCATATATGCGTTTATAACAATGGTGAGATGGATGATCTATATGTGCACAATAATTACAAGGAGGAAAACTTTTGGACGAGCGAGGTTGCTTTGTAGTAACTCCATGCTCCTCATCATATTGACGTGCCCAGCAATCAGAAGCCACATGACCTTTCTTATCACAATAAGAACAATGTTTGTTAGGATAAGCAAGACGAGAAGATCTACTACCTGGATTAGGGCGTCCACCCTGCTGAAAACGTGAAGCAGGACGCTTGCGAGCAACAAAAGCAGCATCAAAATCCCTTTGTTCGCGAGTGACCAAAACAGCATCAGATTTTTCCAAATGATGCTCATGACGTTGAGAATATTCAATAAGAGATATACATGCTTTGTCAAAGTGGATATCATCCTTGTTAGACAAAATAGTGATGATATTGTCATATAAAGGATCTTTGATGGTATGAAGAAGTTGAGTAACAATCTGATTTTTAGCAACAGGAGCGCCGGTAGCACCAAGCTGATTGATAATGTCTTTAAAAGCCTCGATATGAGAGTGCATAGAAGTACCAACCTTATATTGAAGATTCTTCAAACAAGTTTGGAGATATAAAATTTCGGTGACCGATATCTTCTCAAACGTTGAGATAAGATACTCCCAAATAGCATGAGAGGTTTCCAGATGAAAGACATCCAACATAAGTGAGTCAGGAAGTGCAGACAATATATAACGACGAGCCGCTTTGTCACGACGAATCCAATCAGTATGATCAATTTTCCATTGTTCAAATAATGGACCATCAGTAATCACAGAATTGTTATTCATCACATCAATAGGTTGAACTGGGCAAGACAGGTCGCCCAAAACAATATCAAATAATTCGTCACCTTCAAGAATTAGCATCATCTTTGCTTTTCACCCAGGAAAGCCTTTTCCTTGGAAGAAGGGAACCGAACATTGGCCAGACGGATATCCATTAACAATTACACAATTGGCCATGCCTGTATGTCGAGAGAAAACAAATAAGATGAGATCGCAGAATCTGCAAACCATGATCAAGACAAGCGTAGTTGAGACGCATGACAATCAAAATAGGAATATGCACGTAAGAACGACGAAAAGTATTGAGTGACTAAAAAGAAAGCCCGAAATAGAGAGGCGTAACGTGCAAGATGAGATGACGCATATAAGAAAAGTGCTATTTCGGTCGAGCAAAGAACGTGAACGATAATAAAACATCGCTAAAAATAGCAAGATGTTTGCTTGTCGTAATCAACATCATTAACCAAGACGAGCGATTAATAAACTGTAATTGGGGATTAACGAACGGTAATTATGTAATATTCCCACCCGTGAATATTGACTTCCCACACACCGCGTAAACCTCGTGCAAAGGTTATCCTTCTTGTTGGAATTATCGGCGGTGTAATAAGTGACCTGCACGCGAGAAATGGGGTCCTCCGCATTGGTAAATCAAAACCGAAAGTTCGAAACCGCAAGTCTCACAAAAACACCCTCTTGGGAGGGGCAATTTGAATATTCAAGGCAAATTTTTTTATTTTTATCCCTTTTTCTCCAGCCGATGCACGACTAGAGAAAAGGGAGTGTGGGGGGGATGGGACATGGGAAAGTCGTGGCCTGCATGGGAGGGGGGAACCCATGCAAGGGGGCCACGTGGTGGAGGCCTTCTCTCACCCCCCCATGCCTATAAAAACATCCGTTACGTGCTGAGGAAAGAGGCTGGGGATTACACATCGCCATGCTGAGAGGGGGATGCTAGTCGTGCAGAAGGAAAGGCTGCGTGTTGGAGAATCGAAGGAGGAGGAGGCTGCCGTGACCACCGACTGCTGCGCCACCAGAAACGCCGCCAATGCTGCCGTGACCACCGACTGATGCGCCACCAGAAACGCCGCCAAGGACTGCCGTGACCACCGACTGCCGCGCCACCAGAAACGCCGCCAAGGCTGCCGCCATACTTCCCTACCATCATCCTAATCACCTCCTCCTTCCTTCGACATTCCCTCCTTCCATCATTGGTCACCCTCTCTTCCACGTGGTTTCCAGAAAGTCAAAAGCCTATTAGAAGCTTCTTAAGAAGATTCTAAAGGGATAAGGTCCATAGGCCTTGTTCATATGTGCCTTCCCCGATTTAAAACCGCCGATTAAAGAACCGGGTGCATTAAGCTCCTATTCTTACGCGAGGAGAAGGTATCGACTCCTGACCGTCTCGAAGAGCAAGAGTAAAGGCTAGAGGGAATCTGCGGGGTCTGTAATCACGTCTACAATGGCTCCCAAGAAGACGCAAGGCGCGGCCGCGGAAGGTTCTTCCCCGGACTTACACGTGGATATCACCGCGGAGCCACAAATCCAGGTTCCGTAAATATATTTCCACATGAAGAGATGTTTTAAATACGCTTAACTCCATAGGGAAATTCATACTACGTTATCATTAATTCATGGGTAGTGTTAATAGTACATTCGATAAAATATAGATAAAGGGTCCGTGCATATCATGCATCTATAAAGTTATGAAATGAAAGCACCTAGGCATGTTCAAATTTACCAAGCCAAATTAAAAGGCAATTGGGGAAAATTTGTCTATTTGATCGATTACTAGAATTATTTCATGACATGAAGTGGAGCTATTAACATTTTCAAAATGATGAACGTGAGTTGTCTATCCATCGTACGACCTTAGTATTATGTTGCCTTATCATGCACTTCAAATAGCAAGTCTAGAACACCTACCGCTTATCATTCTATGGTTGAAGTTATTAAGTGTATTTTTGACTAGTCATGGAAAGAATAAGCATATGTCGCAATTTAGGAAAAATCTTTATTGTAATGGTTCATGGGGAAAAGTTGTTAACACCGTAGAAGGTTATCCGAAAAGTAATGGTGGTGTATCAAAAAAAAAATGAATCTATGGATTGGCATGCGGCGTGTGCATGCAAGAAAGAATATACCAACACCAACTCTACAATAATCTCATTTAACTACGTTGTAGTTATGAAAGGGTTGCATGTTGCACTTTCATCGTGCATAAAATTCATTCATCAAGTGTTGCATTTGGGAAAGGTTGCAGAATTTAAACAAAGCATAAGATTCTAAAGTGTAGATAACAAGGTAGTAGTCATGATTATTTGAAGTAAGTCCTAGTAGGTCCTAAGAAAGTTGGTATCCAGCTTATCATGTATTTTTACTTTACCAATAAAAGATAGAGTGAGTCGCATGTTTACATGTATTGTGGTAGTCGAAACCATTTTTCTTCTTTAGATTTAGTTTATTGTCTCTAGGGAAGGATTCATCCTTGTCGCGAGACAAGCATAGTGAATTATCCAAATCACCTAGCCGCAAAGGATTCGTATGGGCATGGTTCAGTCAATACGATAGATACCCCAAACACTAACTAGGGGATTAGCACGTTAAGGATTCGGCCAAGTTTTCCAATTGTCGCTAAGTCGAAACCTTCATGCCCAATAGTCCTAACCACATTCCCAAAATGTTGAGTTAATTGGATGCTCATGCAAACAATAATCTAGGGTTCCTACCTTAAGGACCAATCGCTCAAAATGATGAAACTCAAATTGAGTTGGAACCCTAGGACTAAACGTTGTTGATCTAGTGAAATTAGGGATGGGACGGGTAAAAAGACACCCTAAACCCTGCTTCTCGTCTGAAGATAATTCCGTGACCAAAAAATGCCATTCAATAGGTGAAATGATCTCTTGGAATGGAGGCGACACTTGTGCAACTAGTTGCAACGTCGCATAGCCTTGTGGTTTGATCGTAAGAAAGTTTTGCCATTCCTTGGAATGAGGTTGGCAGGTTCTTGCGCAAGTTTAACTTGAAAAGGGATGGGTAGTCATCCTGTTACATCGCCCTCATTAGGGAAAAATTGCCAAGTTAAGGGAAGTTAAGTAATTGCTCGGCGCAAATGATTAGTCAATAAATTAAAGCGACATGGTCACCAGGATCTACTATTAATAAAACCTAAGGTATTGGTTAAGTTGGGTATGACCCTAACCCAAGGACGATAGGAATCTTGCCAAGTTGCAATTGATTCCGGATCGAATGCGGGACGCATTCGGTGAGAAGGAGTCACTCCTTAACAGTTTGCCAACTAAACGACCACTGGAATTGATTGTGCTTGTAACAGTTTAGAAAGCACTGTTTGCATTGTTTGTTCAAGGAACTAAAGGATGAAAGATATATAAATGCGTCAGGTTGAAGGCCTGAAGGGAGTGGCAGCTCAGTTACCCCCGACTGCCTGCCTGACCCTAACCAAGGGGGTTGTTGACCGCGCCGGGAACGTGGACCGAACCCGCCGCGAGAGGTCTTTCCGTTGAGCTCTACTTGGAGCAGGAGGACGCTTGGGTGCCAGGGGGGCTCTGGCCGTAAATCCCCCGCCTTCCGGGTCCTGCACAAGAGGCTAACGTGACTCGGGATTGGATCTCGAGGCCCGCATACTAGTCTACGGGCAGAAGCTTGGAATAGTGATCCCTAGCGGATTACTGGATAGCCTTCGGGCGGATTATAAACAAGCCTACGGGCGGAACCTCTGTATTTCAAAGATAAAATAATGTTATGATAATAAAGAAGTTGTTTGATATTATTTTTCTATGTCACGTGATAAGATTACGTGAAGGAACCAGTGCTTAACAGGGCTAATCAAAGAAGCTGTTTGTTATATGTCAAATTAATGTGTTAGGTAATTACATAACTAAAACAAACCGAGGAAAGTGCGGAGGATGGGCCATGGGTCCGTCCTATGGATGGGTGGTCCCGGTTAGCCGGGAACTTTTCTCAAAGTCCTCGACGAACAGAGGGATGATCAGCATCACCAAAACAAATAACGAGAACGATGACTTAGAATTACCTATTACCCGATTCACGCTGTTTTAGGGAAACGGAATGGGACTATGCCTTATGGCAGAGAGGTCGAGCCTTGCATCCCTCTTGTTTCCCATTCTCCTTGAACCAAGTGCGGCATGAATCCGCTTTAGACTGGGCGTTTCTGCGTAAAGTAGTTCGATCGGGTCTGACGCTAGCTGCTGTTAGTTAATGACCGAACAGGAAAACCTTAATTCCGGTTGATCCTAAGTGGGAAACGGCCAGGACACTTCCGCTACGTGGCAGACACGGGGAGACCTAGATTACAAAACCCGTAACATTCCACGGGAGTGCCGGGTGGAGTTCTCTAGACAGCCTTTCCGATGGACTGCCAAGACGTGTCCTAGAGGATTCTAGTGGACACGTTACAGTTGGTATCAGAGCCGACCAACAACGGAATTGTTTTCGTGAGATCTCAATAAAATGAAATAAAGAAATTGTTGCTGTCCAAACATTTCCTCATCTTCAATACTGTCTTGCAGAACTATGAAGCGTGGAACAAGTTTTTGGTGTTCCGGATCATGTTTATGACTGCAATGCATTCTCCGCATTATAGGCAGAGAATTGAAATGATGAACATCTTGGAGCAGATTTATAATCCATCACCTTTATATATAGAACGAAGATGGACTGGGTCTTCAGGAATCTACTACATAGCTGCCCACCGGTTCACTTATTTACAAACCAACCTAAAGAGGATCAAGTGGTTGGAAGATTTGAAAGTCGTGAAGCTGTTCATTTTTGTGGAAGCTCACGTAAATTCGACTTTGCATATTCGAGGTTGGAGGGTTGAATTGAACTCATATGTATATGAGGAAGTAACCCGTGTAATTCCAGCTGATAGGATTAAGGTGTTGGGCCGCCATGGGAAGTATGGATTCCAGCGGAAAGGATATCCTAAACTTCCAATGAGTTATCGATTCCTAAAGATTCATGATCCAAAACCCTACTATTACACAGTTCCTGTAGACAAATCCAATACAATGTTGTTCTCCCCAAACTAAATGTAATGACTGGATTATCATCACACGAGATGTTGTATAAGGCTACGCCCATGTAAATATAAATAAGGACTTCTTTTATCAATATCCGATTGTGCATCAGGGTTGTTATGAAAAGTTAAGTAGCTTCATGATTTACGAGATAGCTGAACTGAAGATAAGCTAATGTCAATTATCATACAATAATGGTAAGAAAACTTTTACTCAGGCACAACCCCAGGCACATGTTCCAAATTCGCCCCCTACATCAAGTACTACTGTGATCCAGGAGAAGAAGTTCCTCCTCAAACAGATAAAGCCACCCGAGTTTGACGGGAGAGGCAGATTCGTCCAGTCGGATGCTGAGATTTGGATTGAATCTATGGAGGATTACTTCGAAGCAGCTGGTACTGCTCCCACCAATCAGGCCATGCTCGCCAAATTAAAACTCACCGGTGAAGCCAGACTATGGTGGAAACAATGGTGCAGGGATCAAGGGATTTCAGAGGGGTCCGTTACCTGGGAGAAGTTAAAGCAAGCCCTGCAGGGGAGATATTTGCCACCTGCATATCGTACACAGAAAATGAATGAGTTCTATGAGCTAAAACAGTTAGGACTCACCCTTGACGCATACTACTCTAAATTTGTCTCACTCTTAAAGTATGCGCCACAAATGGACACAACACAGCAGGTGTCCAAATTTTGCGCGGGCTTAAATCCACCTGTAAATACTCGTCTCGAATCTATGCGTCCATCAGATCTTCAGGATGCACTCATTCGAGCGGCACCTATAATTCAGGAAATGCAAGCTAGACCGAGGGGTAACAAGAATTGGTCTTATAGCGACCCGAACAGAGGGGCATTCAGACCCCAAGTTAAGAGAGTTCAAGGCCACAATCAGGGACAAAGGAAGAAAGCAAGGACAAATAACGTCAATAACTTTGTTCCTACTCACAGTAATGGCCGAAACCTCCGATGTTTCCACTGCAATGAACTTGGTCACTTCAAAAGGCAATGTCCCAAGCTCAGCGAGGGACACCGTCAAGGTGCAGGCCGCGGTCAGGGAGCCGCCACCCGTGGAAGAGGAAGAACTGCCTGCATTACCAATAGGCAAAGATGTGAAGCAGAAGAAGAGGAAGATCCGACTATGGAAGCGGAATTCGAAAGAGCGACAGTCCATGCCGCTCTTCACAAGAAGGGGCCGAATCGCCAGTTCTCGGTAATTCAAACACCGTCGGACTATCAAGGTAAAGGTTTCAAAACCTTGATTGATTGTGGCAGTACACATTCCTTTATCTCACCAGCGTGTGCTAAGAGATTAGGAATAGCCACATTAGAAGCACCTACCCTACTTGTGGAATTGGCAAACGGTCGTGAGGTAACTTGTACCAGGCAAACTGCTAAGGAGGAGTTCTATCTGGGAGGAAAGAAAACCTCAGTCAAATTCAGAGTCATGAGTTTAGGTATCCATGAGTGTCTACTCGGGATGGATTGGCTTAAGCCTAATGACGCTCACATCCACTGTGGGAAGGGTCAAGTTTCCTTTCGGAACTCTGAAAAAGAGTTTGTTATGACTCAAGGTGAAGCGGGAGTGCCAAGAATCCAGTTAGCCAAAGTATCACGGATCATAAAAGGGGCTAGAAAAGGACTACCTGTGTACCTGATCAAACTCAACAAATTAGATCAAAGCCAAAAGTCTCATGAGGGACCCTCTTGGCTAAAGGAATACGCTGACGTATTCCCTGAGGAATTAACTGAACTTCCACCTCCAAGGGAAGTTGATCATGAAATAAGGCTAATACCTGGAGCTGCGCCAATTGCAAAGAGACCTTATAGAATGTCCATTCCGGAAGCTATTGAGTTGAAGGAACAACTCAAGCAACTGTTAAACCAGGGTTACATCCGGCCTAGCAACTCACCATGGGGAGCTCCAGTACTATTCCAGAAAAAGAAAGATGGGACACTTCGACTATGTATTGATTACCGTGGGTTGAATCAATCAACAGTCAAGAATAAGTATCCTATTCCTAGAATAGATGAGCTTCTTGATCGTCTTCAAGGTGCAAAGATCTTCTCCAAAATTGATCTCAGGTCAGGTTACTATCAAATCAGGATCAAGGATGAAGATATTCCAAAAACGGCCTTCAATACAAGATATGGGCACTTCGAATTCTTGGTTATGTCATTCGGGCTTACAAATGCACCTGCCACCTTCAATAGATTAATGCAAGATATTTTTAGACCATATCTTGATGATTTCGTGCTTGTCTTCTTCGATGACACTTTAGTCTATTCTAAACAGGAAGAAGATCATGAATCTCAACTTCGGATTGTCCTTGAGACAATGAGGTCTCATAAGCTATATGCAAAAATGAAGAAGTGTGCATTCTTCAAGCGTCAGATTGAATATCTGGGATTCATAGTATCATCAGAAGGGATATCAGTAGACCCAGCCAAAGTCAGAGATGTGCTTGAATGGCCAATACTAGTATCCGTCAAAGAAATACGCAGTTTTCTTGGCCTGACAGGATGGTATAGGGTCTTTATCAAAAACTATGCTTTGATTGCAGCACCCCTTACCGACTTACTAAAGAAGCAGGCTTCTATTACATGGTCAACTCCCGAGCAAAATAGCTTCGATCAATTGAAGCAATGTTTGATATCAGCACCTATTCTGAAACTTCCTGACCTTAATAAGGAGTTCGAGGTAGTAACTGATGCCAGCATTCTTGCCTTGGGGTGTGTACTTATGCAGGAAGGTCATCCAGTAGCATATTCTTCAAGGAAATTGAAGAGTCATGAAAAGAATTATGCCACGCATGATCTGGAGTTATTAGCTGTCATCCATGCTCTAAAGCTTTGGAGACATTACCTGTTGGGTAACAAGTTTACTCTAGTAACCGATCATAAGAGTCTCAAATGGATTTTTACCCAGAACGAGCTCAACATGAGGCAACGTCGATGGATTGAAGTACTGGAGGAGTATGATTTTGAAATCAAGTATCGACCAGGGAAAGAGAATGTAGTTGCCGATGCACTCAGTCGCAAGGCATTCCTAAATTCCCTAATCTTGCAGAATCCATCAACGGCCAGATCTCTGGCCACAAAGGTATCTATGCCAAGCAACCCTATACTCGAACTAGCTAGAGAGGAAGCATGCCATGATTTGGCCTACCAAACCATGATAAAAGAAATATCTACCAAGGAGTAGAATCTGAAGTCACAAGCTAAGTATCGGGAATTTTCCATTGATAATGGACTTGTCTATTACAGAACAAGGCTATGTATACCAACAAGCCAGTCACTTAAGCAGAAGATATTATGGGAAGCTCATGATTCCCCTTTCGCACGACATCCTGGCTATGCAAAAACTCTTAATGCAGTTAGGAAGAGCTACCATTGGGAGAGGCTCAAAGGTGACGTTCTCAAATATGTCACTGAATGTTTGTCTTGCCAACGTATCAAGGCTGAACATGTCATGATGCCAGGAAAATTGCAACCACTTGATATTCCCCAGATGAAATGGGAATTCATCAGTATGGATTTTGTGGTGGGCTTACCTCAAGTCCAAGGAGGATACAACTCCATTATGGTTGTAGTTGACATGCTTACTAAGGTTGCACACCTGATTCCAGTAAAGACAAACTATAAAGCCTCCGACATTGCAAGAGTGTTTATCAAGGAGATATTCAAGTTACATGGGTTACCTAGAAGGATCATTAGCGATCGAGATTCTCTCTTCACTTCACACTTCTGGAGAGCTATCTTTGAAGCTATTGGAACTCAACTCTGTTTTAGCACCGCCTACCATCCCCAAACGGATGGACAAACAGAGCGAGTAAATCAAATCATTGAGGATATGCTTAGGGCTTACTGCTGTCAAGAGCCGAAGAGGTGGATTCAGTACTTGCCGTTAGTGGAATTTGCCTACAATGCTTCTTACCAGCAGAGCATTCAAATGACCCCTTTCCAGGCATTGTATGGTCATGATTGTCGAAGTCCCCTAAATTTTTCTGATCCTACCCTGAGAGTGGAAGCTTCAAGACAAATGTTGGAGGACATGGATGACCAAATAAGGTCAATAAGACAAGACATACAAGCAGGCAAAGATAGACAAAAGGCATATGCGGATTTGAAACGCCAAGAGAGGGTCTTCGGAGAAGGAGACATGGTCTTCATTCGTGTACGGCCGAAAAAGAGTTCTCTATCTCTAGGACAAACTGTAGGCTGTTTCTTGCTGCTCCAAGTGACTGCAGCACTCCCAAAAGAGAACACATTGTTGAGATATCGAGCTCCACTCGTGATACGCCAGGGTGACCGTTGTGTATTTATGTCACCGACTTGTCAGTTGCAGATGCGGTTGGTACACCGCCCCTGAATAATAGCTACATGATAGCTATCCTTATCTACTCTAGTTCGTGGCTCAGTTAGTATGCCACCTTAGTTAGTTGAGTTTGGTTTGAGACCCATATAGAGGGTTCTTCTATTTCTTTGTACTTGAGTTCTTTTGGCTTACACAACTAAGAAGAGGAAAACTGTTTTCAGCCTCCACCCTTGTGTGTCTTCCCCCATTGTGCAAGCAAGAAAGCTTCAAGCGAGACTCCTTCCTTCTCTCCCACAATCTTGACATGGTATCAGAGCCTTGTTCGTGGTAAGGATCTCAAGAAAGAAAGCCAAGCTCGCGGTGTTCTGGTAAGAGGAGCAGTGTTGCTCTCATCTTCTGTTTTGGGAGCAGATCTCTGCAGGTAGCACAGCCGGAAAGTGCAGGAGTGCATCGTCTCAGGTTGAGACGCCCTTCGCGGTGAAGCAAGAGGGCAGTATATGCTGCGGGAAAGGGCTTTAGCCCTTGGCGACCTTGTGTTTTTTATTTGAGGCCATTTCGGGGCCTGTTTTGGAGGCGGAAATTTTTTGCACGTACTCAGGAAAAGACCCTCTTTTATGCTGTGCGACCACCATTCTACAGGTCGGTGAAAAGTTACCGTAGAAATTGCATCGTATGCCTGTGTGCAGAGACATTGGGAGTTACAAAATCATCCCTGTTGCCTGTTGATGCAAAATCGTCACTAGGAAGTGATTGTGTGGTCAAATACCACTTTCGTTAGTTTTGCAGATTTTCCCTTGTGAGGCTGAAGCTGTGTTTTTTACAATGACAAATTTTTTTGCAGTGTTCTGTGATGGCATATGATTCTCTTTCACAGATTGTCACTGAAAAGCTTGACAAGAACAACTTCCAAGCATGGAAGTTTAGAATGACGAATTTCCTTATGGGAAAAGGATATTGGGAATTTGTTGCAGGAAATGAAGAAGAACCAGTTCTTCCTGATGTTCCCAATCAACAGCAAATGCAGGCATTTAAAGGATGGCATGAGAGAGCCAGGAAAGTTATGTATTGGCTGTCTATCAGCATTTCAGACTCTATGATTGTGCATATTCAGGATGCAAGTACGCCAAAGGAGGCATGGGATACTTTGTCAAAAATGTATAGCACAAATACGCAAGCCAGGAAAATGCAGCTCAAGCAAGAGTTGCACAATGTGCAAATAGAAAATATGAGCATCAATGACTACCACATGAAGGTGAAGAAGATTGCAGATGCACTTGCTTCCATTGGGTCACCAGTGGAAGATGATGATTTAGTTTCTGTGACCTTGAATGGTCTAGGAAAGGATTATGCACAGTTTCGGACATCCATTTCAGTTCGTGAAAGATTTCCTGATTTTGAGGAGTTGATTGCTCTTTTAATTTCTGAGGAGCAAAGAAATGGTGGTGCATCTTCTTCAGGAGGAACTTCAAAAGAAGCTGTCTTCTACTCAAATGCTGGAAGAGGTAGAGGCAGAGGTAGAGGAGGCCGATATGGAGGCCATGGTAGAAAACAGAATATGCAGCAAACTCAAGAAAACCAGTCCTATGGAGGAGGACGTGGTAACTCTAGAGGCAGGGGGAGCCAAAGAGGTCGTGGTGGATGGCAAAGAGGCCAAAATGCAAACAGTAATGTTGAATGCTACTATTGTGGTAAAATGGGTCATATGGCTAAAGACTGCTATAAAAAGCAGAATAACATCATGAATGGGAAACTGCAACAAGGAAATTATGCATCCTCTAGTAGACAGGGTGATGACAGAAATGAGCATCTGTTTATGGTGCAGCACATGAACAACTCTGTGACAAGTGCAGAAGAAAGCAATGATGTATGGTATGTTGACTCAGGTGCATCAAACCACATGACAGGTCATGCAGAATGGATGGAGGATGCAAGGAAAATGGAAAAACCAGGATTTGTGGAGACTGGTGATGATACTGCACATCCTATTGTGCAGATTGGAAAAATTCCCTTTTCTATGCAGGATGGGAAAAAGAAATACCTGTCCGATGTATTTCATGTCCCGAATATCACCAAGAATCTGGTTTCTGTTGGTCAAATGGTTGAACAGGGCTTGCAGGTAAGATTTAATCCTCATGGATGCTTTGTTGAGGATATGAAAAATAAAGGTCACTTGATAGCAAAAGGAAAGAAGAAGGGCAGAATGTTTACGTTGGATGAAGACATGTCTAAATTGAGTGCAGCAATGTTTGCACATGGGACCGGTGTAGTTGCAGATATTGATATATGGCATAAACGCATTGGTCAAGTTAATGTACAGCGACTTAAATCAATGCAGGCCCAAAATATTGTTGCAAGATTGCCTAAATTCAAGGTTGTAGAAATGCATAAGGTATGTGAAGCCTGTCAGTTTGGAAAACAGGCAAGGAAACCATTTCCTAGACATGTTCAAGAGAGTAAGAAGCCATTGGAATTAATCCACTCTGATGTGTGGACTACTAAAGCTGCATCTCTTGGAGGCTGTCATTATTTTGTCAGTTTTATTGATGACTATAGCAGAAAAGTTTGGGTGTATTTTATGAAAAAAAAAAGTGAAGTGTTTGGGCATTTCAAAACTCTTAAAGCTATGGTTGAAAAAGAAACATGCCTGCAAATAAAATGCCTAAGGTCAGATGGAGGGGGAGAGTACCTCTCAAATGAGTTTGCAAGGTTCCTGCAGGAGCATGGCATAAAGCAGCAATATTCATGCAGTCATACCCCACAGCAAAATGGAATTGCAGAAAGAAAAAACAGACATATTGGAGAGGTATCTCGTGCCATGCTCAATGAAAAAGACTTGCCAGATTTTTATTGGGCTGAAGCAGTTGCTACAGCAGTCTACATAATGAACAGGACTCCCACTACAGCAATACATGGAATGACTCCAGAGGAGAGGTATATTGGTAGGAAACTAGATATTTCTCATTTGAAAATTTTTGGTTGCATTGCCTATGTACATGTGCCAGATGAGCTGAGATCCAAGTTGGATCCAAAAGCTAAGAAGTGCATCTTTATTGGTTACTCTCTGCAGCAAAAAGGGTATAGATGCTATAACCCTTCTACTCGTAAGTTTACAGTGAGCAGAGATGTTGTTTTTTATGAGATGAGTAGCTGGTATAAACCAGTAAATGTGATTGATGATGTAGATGCACAAAATGGTAATGCTGCACAGAATTCACAGCAGCAGTCACAAAATATTAGTGGACCTGGAGCGTCCTCTAGCAGTGGTTCACATTCTTCGCCATGGACAGGCAGATTGAGATCAGGAGAATCTTCTCAAAGCAATGCAGATAGTGGTATGCAGGTATCACGAAAAGGAAAAGAGAAGGTTGATCAGCCCATGTTTGATGTGAATGCAGGTCATTCTTATGTGGATGGTGAATCCAGTGGCTCAGAGCAGAGCATTGATGATGAGTTGGGTATTCCTTCTATTGTTAAACCCGGAGTAAGGAAGACCAGGGATGTTTTGAGAGCACCTGGGAGTGAACCTACTTTGCGCAGGTCTACAGAGCTAGGTATCCTGTGGATAGGCTGAAATATGATGGATTTACAGCCATTCACTATGCATATATGGTCAAAGTGATACAGGAACCAGAACCCACTTCTTTTTAGCAAGCCATGGGAAAAGAAAAATGGGAGAAAGCCATGGATGAAGAAATGGATGCCTTGGAAGCAAATGCTACATGGGAATTGGTACCTTTGCCTAAAGGTAAGAATGCAATTGGCTGTAAGTGGGTTTATAAGGTGAAGCACAATGCAGATGGTTCTGTGAACAGATACAAGGCAAGATTAGTAGTCAAGGGGTATGCTCAAACATATGGCATTGACTATGAAGAAACATTCAGTCCAGTTGCAAGGATGGCAACCATAAGAGCAGTCATTGCTATGGCTGCATCAAAGGGATGGTCTTTACATCAGATGGATGTAAAGAATGCCTTCTTGCATGGTGATTTGCAAGAAGAGGTCTATATGGAGCAGCCACCAGGTTATGTGCATGCTGTTCATCCTAAGTTTGTTTGCAGGTTGAAGAAAGCCTTGTATGGCTTGAAGCAAGCACCTAGAGCATGGTCTGACAAGATAGGACAGTATCTTGTCACTATTGGCTTTTAGATTTCCAAGGCAGACTTCTCACTTTATGTGAGAAAAACAGAGAAAGATATTATGCTACTTGTCATTTATGTTGATGATTTGATTATGACAGGTGACAGTGATGAAGATATCCTTCATGTGAAAATGCTATTGAAGCAGAAGTTTGAGATGAAGAATTTGGGAGAGCTGCATTATTTCTTGGGCATTGAGGTGATTAGATCACCAAGTGGGATACAGCTCTTGCAGAGGCAGTATGGATTGGACATGCTGTCCAAATATGGGATGACAGGCTGTAAGCCTATTTCAGTTCCTTTGGAGTAGAATGTGAAGCTAAGCACAGATGCAGGTGAGCTTCTAGAAGACCCTACTATGTATAGACGCATAGTAGGAAGTTTGATTTATATGACTATTACCAGGCCAGATTTGAGCTATGTTGTTGGATTGGTAAGTCAGTTTATGCAGGCTCCAAGGAAACCACATTTGGATGCAGCTAGATGCATACTCAGGTATGTGAAGTCCACATTGCAGTATGGACTATTTTATGAGACTGGGGTTCAGATACAGTTGCATGGATACACTGATGCTGATTGGGCTGGTAGTATTTCTGATAGACGATCTACCAGTGGATATGTGTTCTCTTTTGGGAGTGCTGCAGTCACTTGGAGCAGCAAGAAACAGCCTACAGTTGCCTTGTCGAGCATAGAGGCTGAGTACAGGGGTGCAGCAATGGCTGCATGTGAGGTAGCTTGGTTGCATAAGCTACTTTATGATATGCATCAGTCTACAGATGGGCCAGTTGTCATTTATTGTGACAACATGAGTAGTATACACTTGGCAAATAACCCAGTCTATCATGCTAGAACAAAGCACATTGAGGTGTATTATCACTATGTGCGGGAGAGGGTTTTACTAGGTCTTATTGATCTAGTTTGTGTCAGCACAGAGGATCAGGTAGCTGACATATTTACAAAGGCATTGGGCGCAGAGAAGCTGCGCAAGTTCAGAGACCTGCTCGGTGTGCAGGAATTGGGATTGAGCTCGAGGGGGAGTGTTGAGATATCGAGCTCCACTCGTGATACGCCAGGGTGACCGTTGTGTATTTATGTCACCGACTTGTCAGTTGCAGATGCGGTTGGTACACCGCCCCTGAATAATAGCTACATGATAGCTATCCTTATCTACTCTAGTTCGTGGCTCAGTTAGTATGCCACCTTAGTTAATTGAGTTTGGTTTGAGACCCATATAGAGGGTTCTTCTATTTCTTTGTACTTGAGTTCTTTTGGCTTACACAACTAAGAAGAGGAAAACTGTTTTCAGCCTCCACCCTTGTGTGTCTTCCCCCATTGTGCAAGCAAGAAAGCTTCAAGCGAGACTCCTTCCTTCTCTCCCACAATCTTGACACACATATCCACTGGTAGATCGTCTATCAGAAATACTACCAGCCCAATCAACATCAGTGTATCCATGCAACTGTATCTGAATCCCAGTCTCATAAAATAGTCCATACTGCAATGTGGACTTTACATACCTGAGTATGCATCTAGTCGCATCCAAATGCGGGTTCCTTGGAGCCTGCATAAACGGACTTACCAATCCAACAGCATAGCTCAAATCTGACTTGGTAATAGTCATATAAATCAAACTTCCTACTATGCGTCTATACATAGTAGGGTCTTCGAGAAGCTCATCTGCATCTACACTCAGCTTCACATTCTGCTCCAAAGGAACTGAAATAGGCTTACAGCCTGTCATCCCATATTTGGACAGCATGTCCAATCCATACTGCCTTTGCAAGAGCCATATCCCACTTGGTGATTTAATCACCTCAATGCCCAAGAAATAACGCAGCTCTTCCAAATCCTTCATCTCAAACTTTTGCTTCAATAGCATTTTCACATGAAGGATATCTTCATCACTATCACCTGTGATAATCAAATCATCAACATAAATGACAAGCAGCATAATATCTTTCTCTGTTTTTCTCACATAAAGTGAGAAATCTGCCTTGGAAATCTGAAAGCCAATCGTGACAAGATACTGTCCTATCTTGTCTGACCATGCTCTAGGTGCTTGCTTCAAGCCATACAAGGCTTTCTTCAACCTGCAAACAAACTCAGGATGAACAGCATGCACATAACCTGGTGGCTGCTCCATATATACTTCTTGCAAATCACCATTCAAGAAGGCATTCGTTACATCCATCTGATGTAAAGACCATTCCTTTGATGTAGCCATAGCAATGAGTGCTCTTACGGTTGCCATCCTTGCAACCGGACTGAATGTTTCATCATAATCAATGCCATATGTTTGTGCATACCCCTTGACTACTAATTTTGCCTTGTATCTGTTCACAGAACCATCTACATTGTGCTTCACCTTATAAACCCACTTACAACCAATTGCATTCTTATCTTTAGGCAAAGGTACCAATTCCCATGTAGCATTTTCTTCCAAGGCATCCATTTCTTCATCCATGGCTTTCTCCCATTTTTCTTTTTCCATGGCTTGCTCAAAAGAAGTGGGTTCTGGTTCTTGTATCACTTTGACCATATATGCATAGTGAATGGCTGTAAATCCATCATATTTTAGCCTATCCACAGGATACCTAGCTCTGTAGACCTGCGCAAAGTAGGTTCACTCCCAGGTGCTCTCAAAACATCCCTGGTCTTCCTTACTCCAGGTTTAACAATAGAAGGAATACCCAACTCATCATCAATGCTCTGCTCTGAGCCACTGGATTCACCATCCACATAAGAGTGACCTGCATTCACATCAAACATGGGCTGATCAACCTTCTCTTTTCCTTTTCGTGATACCTGCATACCACTATCTGCATTGCTTTGAGAAGATTCTCCTGATCTCAATCTGCCTGTCCATGGCGAAGAATGTGAACCACTGCTAGAGGACGCTCCAGGTCCACTAATATTTTGTGACTGCTGCTGTGAATTCTGTGCAGCATTACCATTTTGTGCATCTACATCATCAATCACATTTACTGGTTTATACCAGCTACTCATCTCATCAAAAACAACATCTCTGCTCACTGTAAACTTACGAGTAGAAGGATTATAGCATCTATACCCTTTTTGCTGCAGAGAGTAACCAATAAAGATGCACTTCTTAGCTTTTGGATCCAACTTGGATCTCAGCTCATCTGGCACATGTACATAGGCAATGCAACCAAAAATTTTCAAATGAGAAATATCTAGTTTCCTACCAGTATACCTCTCCTCTGGAGTCATTCCATGTATTGCTGCAGTGGGAGTCCTGTTCATTATGTAGACTGATGTAGCAACTGCTTCAGCCCAATAAAAATCTGGCAAGTCTTTTTCATTGAGCATGGCACGAGATACCTCTCCAATATGTCTGTTTTTTCTTTCTGCAATTCCATTTTGCTGTGGGGTATGACTGCATGAATATTGCTGCTTTATGCCATGCTCCTGCAGGAACCTTGCAAACTTATTTGAGAGGTACTCTCCCCCTCCATCTGACCTTAGGCATTTTATTTGCAGGCCTGTTTCTTTTTCAACCATAGCTTTAAGAGGTTTGAACTGCCCAAAAACTTCACTTTTCTTTTTCATAAAATACACCCAAACTTTTTTGCTATAGTCATCAATAAAAGTGACAAAATAATGACAGCCTCCAAGAGATGCAGCTTTAGTAGTCCACACATCAGAGTGGATTAATTCCAATGGCTTCTTACTCTCTTGAACATGTCTAGGAAATGGTTTCCTTGCCTGTTTTCCAAACTGACAGGCTTCACATACCTTATGCATTTCTGCAACCTTGAATTTATGCAATCCTGCAACAATATTTTGGGCTTGCATTGATTTAAGTCACTTTACATTAACATGACCAATGAGTTTATGCCATATATCAATATCTGCAACTACACCGGTCCCATGTGCAAACATTGCTGCACTCAGGTCAGGCATGTCTGCATCCAATGTAAACATTCTGCCCTTCTTCTTTCCTTTTGCTATCAAGCGACCTTTATTTTTCATATCCTCAACAAAGCATCCATGAGAATTAAATCTGACCTACAAGCCCTACTCAACCATTTGACCAGCAGAAACCAGGTTCTTGGTGATATTCGGGACATGAAATACATCCGACGGGTATTTCTTTTTCCTATCCTGCATAGACAAAGGAAATTTTCCAATCTGCACAATAGGATGTGCAGTATCATCACCAGTCTCCACAAATCCTGGTTTTTCCATTTTCCTTGCATCATGCATCCATTCTGCATGACCTGTCATGTGGATTGATGCACCTGAGTCAACATACCACACATCGTTGCTTTCTTCTGCACTTGTCACAGAATTGGTCATGTGCTGCACCATAAATAAATGCTCATTTCTGTCATCACCTTGTCTACTAGAAGATGCATAATTTCCTTGTTGCAATTTTCCATTCATGATGTTATTTTACTTTTTATAGCAGTCTTTAGCCATATGACCCATTTTACCATACTAGTAGCATTCAACATTGATGTTTGCATTTTGGCCTCTTTGCCATCCACCACGACCTCTTTGGTTCCCCCTGCCTCTAGAGTTACCACATCCTCCTCCATAGGACTGGTTTTCTTGAGTTTGCTGCATATTCTGATTTCTACCATGGCCTCCAGATTGGCCTCCTCTACCTCTGTCTCTATCTCTTCCAGCATTTGAGTAGAAGACAGTTTCTTTTGAAGTTCCTCCTGAAGAAGATGCACCACCATTTCTCTGCTCCTCAGAAATTAAAAGAGTAATAAACTCCTCAAAATCAGGAAATCTTTCACAAATGGAAATGGATGTTCGGAACTGTGCATAATCCTTTCCTAGACCATTCAAGGTCACATAAACTAAATCATCATCTTCCACTGGCGACCCAATGGAAGCAAGTGCATCTGCAATCTTCTTCACCTTCATGTGGTAGTCATTGATGCTCATACTTTCTCTTTGCACATTGTGCAACTCTTGCTTGAGTTGCATTTTCCTGGCTTGCGTATTTGTGCTATACATTTTTGACAAAGTATCCCATGCCTCCTTTGGCATACTTGCATCCTGTATATGCACAATCATAGAGTCTAAAATACTGATAGATAGCCAGTACATAACTTTTTTTGGCTCTCTCATGCCATCCTTTAAATGCCTGCATTTGCTGTTGATTGGGAACATCAGGAAGAACTGGTTCTTCTTCATTTCCTGCAACAAATTCCCAATATCATTTTCCCATAAGGAAATTCGTCATTCTAAACTTCCATGCTTGGAAGTTGTTCTTGTCAAGCTTTTCAGTGACAATCTGTGAAAGAGAATCAGATGCCATTACAGAACACTGCAAAAAAATTTGTCATTGTAAAAAACACAGCTTCAGCCTCACAAGGGAAAATCTGCAAAACTAACGAAAGTGGTATTTGACCACACAATCACTTCCTAGTGATGATTTTGCATCAACAGGCAACAGGGATGATTTTGTAACTCCCAATGTCTCTGCACACAGGCATACGATGCAATTTCTACAGTAACTTTTCACCGACCTGTAGAATGGTGGTCGCACAGCATAAAAGAGGGTCTTTTCCTGAGTGCGTGCAGAAAATTTCCGCCTCCAAAACAGGCCCCGAAATGGCCTCAAATAAAAAAAACAAAGCAACCGAGCTTTCTTGAGCTCCTTACCACAAATAAGGCTCTGATACCATGTCAAGATTGTGGGAGAGAAGGAAGAAGTCTCACTTGTAGCTTTCTTGCTTGCACAATGGGGGAATACACACAAAGGTGGAGGCTAAAAACAATTTTCATCTTCTTAGTTGTGTAAGCCAAAAGAACTCTAGTACATAGAAATAGAAGAACCCTATATATGGGTCTCAAACCAAACTCAACTAACTAAGGTGGCATACTAACTGAGCTAGAACTAGAGTACATAAGGATAGCTGTCATCTAGCTATTATTCATGAGCGGTGTACCAATCGCATCTACAGATAACAAGTCGGTGACATAAATGCACAACGGTCACCCTGGCATATCACGAGTGGAGCTCGATATCTCAACAATCAGCAGCAGCCGGACGTGGCGTAGTGAAGGCGGAGCCGGTGGATTGGCAGGGCTAGCGAGCCTTAGCGGCGGCTCTTTTGCAGCAACTCCTTCCTCCTCACGGCACAGCACGGCACTCTCTTCCTTCCTCCACACATAGCAGTTAATAATGGCAGCAGTGACGTAGCTCTCCCTCTTCCTCACATTCCCCCTTAGAGGGTGTATATATAAGCCAAGGGGGGAGAGGGCTCCCTCCCATGTGGCCCCCTTGCATGGTATCCTCCCTTCCACCTCCTCCATTTGCCCATAATAGCCCATCCCCTTCCCTCAGCCACGCATCGGCTAGGGAAAGGTGAATAAAAAAATTTGCAATAATCCCATCATTATCCTCTTGACCTGCTCCCAAGAGGGAGTTCACCTGCAGTTATGCGGGTTTTGATCCTTGGTTTAGATTTGCCAATGGGGAGTTCATTATTTCTCGCATACGATTTATAGATTGCACTATCGGTAACTCCAATGCTGGAATTGACCTTTGCATGAGTTTCATGAGGTGTATGGAAAGTCGGACTAGTAATATTTTTTAAACAAAAATATTACACAAAGAGGGCTCGATGAGCTAATGAAAAATCCCTATTGTTGCTAAGCAGTTAGACAAGTACCAACCAAATGACAATCCCTATAGTTTTTGTAGAGTAGTTCAAGCATGTTTATGAGGCCAACGGCCTAATCGATCTCACCCAACACTCACAAGCCTTGGGTCTGTGCTTAGGCAAAAAGGGAAGGACTTTATACAATAGCTTAGATGCCACAGAATGTAATGACTTTAACCATCTCAAAAACCTCTTCATTAAGAGATTCTCAAAGGTTGAGTACTTTGACAATCTAATTGTACGGCTCATGAATGTGAAGTAGAGAGATAAGGAGAATATCAGGGATTATGTGACCCATGTGAGGAGCCTCCTTAAGAGAATCCTGACAAACAAACGACTCATAGAAAAATAAGTGTCTACAGTCCACGAAGTGAGCAACTCTATAAGGCCTTGGTAGGAAACTCAAGCTTGCAGCAAGACATGCTAACTAGGGTCAAAAGAAGCTATTTGAGTGGATGACCAACTCAAGGAGAGAAGCTCCAAGTGCTCAAACTGAGATGAGGCTTGCTCGAGAACCTTAGAAAGGGCAACCAGATTCAGCAAACGGTCAGTTCCAAGTAGCTAGGATAAGGGAAACAATGCTAATGAGAACAAGGAGAGAGCTGGCGGAGATGAAGATAGAGATAGAAAGGCTAGAAGAAATGGTGAGGAGACCAATGCGTACACACATCAAGTGCATATATTATGGAAAAAACCACTTGTTAGCCAAGTGTTAGGATTCTAGGTCATGACCTTGTGCCAATTGTAATAGGTTCGGTCACAATGCTATGCATCGCAAACTACTGAGACGACTCATATACTTGTAACCTTACAACTAGCCTTACCTAGGGAATAGACCGCTAAATTTCTTCGAGAGGGGAGCCCCATTGACTCTCTTGGTACCTAATGATGCTAAACTAGCCATTCTTGGGAGGGAGATAAATCCCACAGGCATACCTTGGCCACTTGGACCGTACGTCACCCATCTATCGAGCAACACTCTAGCCCATTATGTAGAGGAACCAAACAATGAGGAGCCTTACGTGAACCCTTACGTCTTGTACACAACGAAGAGGGAAATCCAATCCTAATGGATTATCGAGTGGTACTAGTGATGGCACTAGGTATAGGGGTAGAGGCAAAGGCTTAGGGGGGTAGATGTAAGAACCATTTGCAATCACCCAAGACACATCTCCTCATGTTGGCCCAAACGAGAGCAAGCTAATTAAGAAAAGGCCGATCTCAGGTGCATAGAATGTGGAATCACTCGTTTGTAGAATTCCCTAGATAAAAGCCACCCTCTAGTGCAGTGAATGAGCCATCAATACCATTGGGGCTATTTAGAGTGGAGACATTTGATAGAGAGGACATACCCATCGCGTTACATGTCGTGAATCGGGCATAGATGAAGTAGGAAAATATATTGTTGCCTTGACGTAGCAATATAGATGCAGCCTTGATAGGAAAAATGAGCCATAGGCGAAGGAAGAAGAGGACAAAGACCAAGGTCACACTTAAAACAAAGGGTGCTACAACACTGCGCCACTCCATGGAAGCCTGCAAAGCCATCAGTAGAGCAACCCACCACCCAGCCTAAGGAGGGGGTGGTGACTTGTCACAATCTGCCAAACCTCAAAGTCGGCAAACTACTAAAATCAAAGCTAAGGCCCATGTACCATAAATCAAATGGATGCCTAAACATCAAGGGTTGCCTGGAAGCGCATGATCACGACCTTGCAAGGCTAGGAACTCATATTTGAAACCTAGGAGGCATAGAAGGAGCTACAGAAATTGATGAATAGTCAAGCAAGGATGGGTTCCCAAGACATTATTGCAAGCGCAAGGCTACTACGAGGGTAATGCCTGGATCTCGATACCTAAAGCCAAGACGGCCAAGGGCACTACTCAAATGCGACCTTGAAACTTGACCACACAAAGCCATGTGATATAAAATGCCCCAATGCCACAAACGACTTAGGATGCGAAGCTCATAGAACCTCAAATGCATAAGCAAACATGATTATCAGCCAAAGCCACAGCCTGTTACTCACGCACTACCTCAACCTAGTCATGCTAGTGTCCCTAAAACCTCACTAGGGTCTAGTAGCTCGACATATGCATTAGAAGCCAAGCCAAGTGCACCAATGACTCAACTACACAATCAAGAATAGCCTAAGCTGCAACCATCAGCTAGCTGAATTATCTACTTTCGTTAAAACCCAAACACCTACGCAGGCCTTAGAACCTCTTACAAATGAAGATAAATTCTCATTTTGACCATGGACTTCATTGAAAATATGGGGGATGACTTGGTTGACTGCCTTTGACAATTGGATGCCACATTTACCACACTTGCTAAAAGCTATGATCAACTAGATCTGGATCTTTTGGACGAGCCTTTAGCAACAAACGTACCTATGCTGCCTTGCTCATGGGGCCAATACAAATTCCTATTTGTTTAAGCTCCTTAGGTAGCCAAGGTAAAAATTGCCACTGAGATATCTCAAGAACACAAAAAAACAACGTCTCATTACGTCTTATGACAAGAGCACAATCTTTGCCACGAGAAAATCGAGGAGTTGAAGCAGCTTGCTAACAATAACTCCTCTTAATTGAGGAAATGATATGCTCTCCAACTTCAATGGGAGCTAGAGGGCTACCAAATCATGACTCATGCTGAGCAACGCCATACCATCAAAACCTTGGAGTATGACCCCACTTATGTAGCTCCAACCTCTTATAGGGTGCTAACCACCATTCATAACCAATCCTTAGAAGAGCACCTCTTGATGCATTGCCAATTGAATAGACTCCGATGACTTCCTCACAGATGTTCTCACCTACATCACTCAAGTAGGCATTTGCCCTTTTGACATGGACCATTATGCTAATCTAGAATACAATCGGAACTTCTATGCTTAGCTCATGGGAAAGTAAAACACCACAAGTATGTGCTAAATGCCCTTAAACTCTCAAGTAAAACACCGCGAGTACGTGCTGAATGCTCTTGACCTCTCAAACATTAATCCTAGGAAGGATCCTTCTCAATTTCAAAGGGGAGGGGGTAAGGTGAATCAAACTTGTAAGGTGAATGAGACATGCAAGGAAAAGAAAGCCTCAATCAATGTCCAAAAGCAAAAAAGAATGGATGAAAATCAAATTGTGATTGGGGAAAAGTGTCACAAATTTTTTGGAATGAATGGAATGCTTGAAGGAAAATTCTGTTTTTGTACTTAAGGATGTTATTCTTTCCATAAAAGCATAATCACTTCCTGCTTACCTTTCAGTAAGAAATTATCTTAAGGACACTAATGGTGAACTATGGTATCATGGAAAGAACTCAAAATGGAAGCACAATAGGATCGGGCCGATTGACTTCCATTCATAGAAGAAGAAAAGGCAAAGTACCACATCTGCCTCAAGAATCGCACCTACAACCAGCTAAAGTTTAGGACTGTTCACAACATTGGAGAAGTCATGGCCAAGGAGGAGGCTGCCAAAAGGGTCATAGAACAGTGTAATCTAGCAAAATATGTCAAGAAATTTGGGCATGAGACTCACCACACCAAATGTGTAGAGTTCTTGAGAACTTATGACCCTGACGATAGAGAATGTGGCATCGTTACAGTTGGAAGAGGAGAAGGATTCAAGCACGTGTTGAGATATCGAGCTCCACTCGTGATATACCAGGGTGACCATTGTGCATTTATGTCACCGACTTGTTAGCTGCAGATGCGGTTGGTACACCGCCCATGAATAATAGCTAGATGACAGCTATCCTTATCTACTCTAGTTCGTGGCTTAGTTAGTATGCCACCTTAGTTAGTTGAGTTTGGTTTGAGACCCATATATAGGGTTCTTATATTTCTCTGTACTAGTGTTCTTTTTGGCTTACACAACTAAGAAGAGGAAAATTGTTTTGAGCCTCCACCTTTGTGTGTATTCCCCCATTGTGCAAGTGAGAAAGCTAGAAGTGAGACTCCTTCCTTCTCTCCCACAATCTTGACATGGTATCAGAGCCAAGAAAGCAAACCAAGTTCGCGGTGTTCTGGTAAGAGGACCAGTGTTGCTTTCATTTTTTGAGGTTGGGAGCAAGTCTCTGCAGGTAGCACAGCCAGACAGTGCAAGAGTGAATTGTCTCAGATTGAGACGCCCTTCACGGTGTAGCAAGAGGAAAGTATATGTTGCGGGAAGGGCTATAGCCCTTAGTTGCCCTGTTTTTTTGATTTGAGGCCATTCCGGGGCCTGTTTTGGAGGCGGAAGTTTTTCGCACGCACTTAGGAAAAGGCCTTGTTTTTTGATGTGCGACCACTGTTCTATAGGTCGGTGAAAAGTTACCATAGAAATTGCATCGTATGCTTGTGCCCAGAGATATTGGGAGTTACATAATCATCCTTGTTTCCTGTTGATGCAAAATCGTCACTAGGAAGTGACTGTGTGGTCAAATACCACCTTCATCAATTTTGTAGATTTTCCCTTGTGAGGCTAAACCTGTGTTTTTTGCAGTGACAGAATTTTTTGCAGTGTTCTGTAATGGCGTCTGATTCTCTTTCACAGATTGTCACTGAAAAGCTTGACAAGAACAACTTCCAAGCATGGAAGTTTAGAATGACGAATTTCCTTATGGGAAAAGGATATTGGAAATTCATTGCAGGAAATGAAGAAGAACCAGTTCTTCCTGATGTTCCCAATCAACAGCAAATGCAGGCATTTAAAGGATGGCATGAGAGAGCTAGAAAAGTTATGTACTGGCTGTCTATCAGTATTCAGACTCTATGATTGTGCATATTCAGGATGCAAGTACGCCAAAGGAGGCATGTGATACTTTGTCAAAAATGTATAGCACAAATACGCAAGCCAGGAAAATGCAGCGCAAGCAAGAGTTGCACAATGTGCAAAGAGAAAGTATGAGCATCAATGACTACCACATGAAGGTGAAGAAGATTGCACATGCACTTGCTTCCATTGGGTCGCTAGTGGAAGATGATGATTTAGTTTTCTGTGACGTTGAATGGTCTAGGAAAGGATTATGCACAATTTCGAACATCCATTTTCGTCCGTGAAAGATTTCCTGATTTTGAGGAGTTGATTGCTCTTCTAATTTCTAAGGATCAGAGAAATGGTGGTGCATCTTCTTTAGGAGGAACTTCAAAAGAAACTTTCTTCTACTCAAATGCTGGAAGAGGTAGAGGCAGAGGTAAAGGAGGCCGATCTGGAGGCCGTGGTAGAAATCAGAATATGCAAAAAACTCAAGAAAACTAGTCCTATGGAGGAGGACGTGGTAAATCTAGAGGCAGGGGGAGCCAAAGAGGTCGTGGTGGATGGCAAAGAGGCCAAAATGCAAACATCAATGTTGAATGCTACTACTGTGGAAAAATGGGTCATATCGCTAAAGACTGCTGTAAAAGGCAGAATGACATCATGAATGGAAAATTGCAACAAGGGAATTATGTATCTTCTAGTAGACAGGGTGATGACAGAAATGAGCATTTGTTTATGGTGCAGCACATGAACAATTATGTGACAAGTGCAGAAGAAAGCAGCGAACTGTGGTATGTTGACTCAGGTGCGTCAAACCACATGACAGGTCATGCAGAATGGATGCAGGATGCAAGGAAAATGGAAAAATTAGGATTTGTGGAGACTGGTGATGATACTACACATCCTATTGTGCAGATTGGAAAATTTCCTTTGTCTATGCAGGATGGGAAAAAGAAATACCTGTCAGATGTATTTCATGTCCCAAATATCACAAATAATCTGGTTTCTATTGGTTAAATGGTCGAACAGGGCTTGCACGTCAGATTTAATCCTCATGGATGCTTTGTTGAGGATATGAAAAATAAAGGTCGCTTGATAGCAAAAGAAAAGAAGAAGGGCAGAATGTTTATGTTGGATGCATGCAGACATGCCTGAATTGAGTGCAGCAATGTTTGCACATGGGACCGATGTAGTTGCAGATATTGATATCTGGAATAAACGCATTGGTCATGTTAATGTACAACGACTTAAATCAATGCAGGCCCAAAATATTGTTGCAGGATTGCCTAAATTCAAGGTTGCAGAAATACATAAGGTATGTGAGGCCTGTCAATTTGGAAAACAGGCAAGGAAACCATTTCCTAGACATATTCAAGAGAGTAAGAAGCCATTGGAATTAATCCACTCTGATGTGTGGACTACTAAAGCTGCATCTATTGGAGGCTGTCATTATTTTGTCACTTTTATTGATGACTATAGCAGAAAAGTTTGGGTGTATTTTATGAAAAAAAAAAGTGAAGTGTTTGGGCATTTCAAAACTCTTAAAGCTATTGTTGAAAAAGAAACAGGCCTGCAAATAAAATGCCTAAGGTCAGATGGAGGGGGAGAGTACCTCTCAAATAAGTTTGCAAGGTTCCTGCAGGAGCATGGCATAAAGCAGCAATATTCATGCAGTCATACCCCACAGCAAAATGGAATTGGAGAAAGAAAAAACAGACAGAACCCACTTCCTTTGAGCAAGCCATGGGAATAGAAAAATGGGAGAAAGCCATGGATGAAGAAATGGATGCTTTGGAAGCAAATGCTACATGGAAATTGGTACCTTTGCCTAAAGATAAGAATGCAATTGGTTGTAAGTGGGTTTATAAGGTGAAGCACAATGCAGATGGTTCTGTGAACAGATACAAGGCAAGATTAGTAGTCAAGGGGTATGCACAAAGATATGGCATTGATTATGAAGAAACATTCAGTCTGGTTGCAAGGATGGCAATCGTAACAGCAGTCATTGCTATGGCTGCATCAAAGGGATGGTTTTTATATTAGATGGATGTAAAGAATGCCTTCTTGCATGGTGATTTGCAAGAAGAGGTCTATATGGAGCAGCCACCAGGTTATGTGCATGCTGTTCATCCTAAGTTTGTTTGTAGGTTGAAGAAAGCCTTGTATGGTTTGAAGCAAGCACCTAGAGCATGGTCTAACAAGATAGGACAGTATCTTGTCACTATTGGCTTTCAGATTTCCAAGGCAGATTTCTCACTTTATGTGAGAAAAATAGAGAAAGGTATTATGCTGCTTGTCATTTATGTTGATGATTTGATTATCACAGGTGATAGTGATGAAGATATCCTTCATGTGAAAATGCTATTGAAGCAGAAGTTTGAGATGAAGGATTTGGGAGAGTTGCATTATTTCTTGGGCATTGAGGTGATTAGATCACCAAGTGGGATATGGCTCTTGCAGAGGCAATATTGATTGGACATGTTGTCCAAATATGGGGTGACAGACTGTAAGCCTATTTCAATTCCTTTGGAGTAGAATGTAAAGTTGAGCGCAGGTGCATGTGAGCTTCTCCAAGACCCTACTATGTACAAATGCATAGTAGGAAGTTTGATTTATATGACTATTACCATGCCAAATTTGAGTTATGCTATTGGATTGGTAAGTTAGTTTATGTAGGCTCCAAGGAAACCGCATTTGGATGTGGCTAGACGCATACTCAGGTATGTGAAGTCCACATTGCAGTATGGACTATTTTATGAGACTGGGGTTCAGATACAGTTGCATGGATACACTGATGCTGATTGGGCTAGTAGTATTTCTGATAGAAGATCTACCAGTGGATATGTGTTCTCTTTTGGGAGTTCTGCAGTCACTTGGAGCAACAAGAAACAGCCTACAGTTGCCTTGTTGAGCACAGAGGCTGAGTACAGGGGTGCAGCAATGGTTGCATGTGAGGTAGCTTGGTTGCATAAGCTACTTTATGATATGCATCAGCCTACAGATGGGCCAGTTGTTATTTGTTGTGACAACATGAGTAGTATACACTTGGCAAATAACCCAGTCTATCATGCTAGAACAAAGCACATTGAAGTGCATTATCACTATGTGCGGGAAAGGGTTTTACTAGGTCTTATTGATCTAGTTTATCTCAGCATAGAGGATCAGGTAGTTGACATATTTACGAAGGCATTGGGCACAAAGAAGCTGCGCAAGTTCAGAGACCTGCTTGGTGTGCAGGAATTGGGATTGAGCTCGAGGGGGAGTGTTGAGATATCGAGCTCCACTCGTGATATGCGAGGGTGACCGTTGTGCATTTATGTCACTGACTTGTTAGCTGCAGATGCGGTTTGTACACCGCCCATGAATAATAGCTAGATGACAGCTATCCTTATCTACTCTAGTTCGTGGCTTAGTTAGTATGCTAGCTTAGTTAGTTGAGTTTGGTTTGAGACCCATATATAGGGTTCTTCTATTTCTCTGTACTAGTGTTCTTTTTGGCTTACACAACTAAGAAGAGAAAAACTGTTTTCAGCCTCCACCTTTGTGTGTATTCCCCCATTGTGCAAGTGAGAAAGCTACAAGTGAGACTTCTTCCTTCTCTCCCACAATCTTGACAGCATGTACACATCTAGCTTAGTAAAGCTTGAGCAGAGAAGACACATTGACAATTGGAAGAGGAGAAGGAGCCAAGCAGATACACGCCTAGCTTAGTAAAGCCTTGGTAGAGAAGGCACTAGAGCTTAAATCTAAGGTGGAAAGGAGGCCGAAAAGATATGTCTATGCCATGTTGAACATGAGGGAGGACCAGGTTCCACCAACCAATAATGGCATCAGCATCCAAGACATCCCTGGCCCAAAGATAAGGCTCTAGCAAGGATTATCCAGTCCCTATTCTCTAGCCAAAGGTATAATTCACTAATGCACAGAATGAGTGTGCCCACATTAGAGAGCATCAGTCCATCACTCATTGGATGAGATCAATTGGAATGGGTATGTGAGAAAGAAAATAGACCAATTAGCCAAGGTACTGGCCCTCACAAGGACAGATGGAGAATTCTCGGCATAAAAAGGTGGAGCTAAAAGAAATAAACCATCATCAAAAGCCTCATTCATTGGGTATGGGGATGTTTTGATGGCTCTTATCCAAGAGGCAGTGAAAGAGATGTAGAAGGATGGAGAGGAAGGAGGTCGACGGGACACTAGAAAGGTTTATTCTCCACCATGAATGAGAGCAATCCAACGAAAGAATGTTGAGTGAGAAAGAAGGTGAGAGGTAAGCACAATCTAGACGAGGAGGGACCAAGAAATGGAAGAAAAAGGCTCCACAAAAGAAGGCTGAAGGAGAGAGAATGAAGAAAGAAAAAGTAGATCTGGACAAAAACCCAAAGGGATCCCAAGAGTGCAGAAGAAAAAAGAAAACGGAGAGAGACAGAGGAGACCAAAAGAGTAAAAGAGAAATCTAGGTAGGCTGTTGAAGAGGAAAGGAGGAGGAAAGCAAAGCAGTAGGCCAAGGAGTTAAGGAGGAAGGAAGAGGAAGACAGCCCTTGCCATCCGCCTCTCTCAGTGGAGAAGCCTTCAAGGGAAAAAGAGCTTGTTTCCATGAGTCCACCGAGATGCGAAGGCCAAGCACCAGCTCTCAAGCACCCAGAAACCTACCACCCCCAGTAATCAGGGGTAAGGGTAAGGGTCTGATCAACCCTATCCCACCTCTCCTATTGCCCACCACCCCAATTAGTACACCCACCCAAGGCTCTTCTACTACAGTAGACGCAAATAATCTTGTGGCATGGGTGCTATTTTTGGTTAATAAATAGGAAAGTAAAGGCGCAAGTGGAGGAACCACCGTGACGGGAGCAAAAAGAAAAGCAACTGCAGATGGAAAATCCAAATGGGGCACCAAAAGGCAGAAGATAGAAGCATATACAACCACTAATCCCATTGCACTACTGTTGTCTGCAAACTATGATGACTATGTGCAAGAACTCCTGTCACAACTATAGCAGTGGGAGAAAGAAGACAAGAAAATAGCCATTGTTGAGCTCGAGGCCGAAAGAGAGATGATGGCAATCTCTCAATTAGAAAGGACTCGTTAAGTTCCCATGTATTAGAAAGAGATCAAGGAGCTAAAGAAGAAGCTTGAGGCCAAGGGAGGAGAAGAAGAGAGGTGGTAAGTGTTAGCTATATATAGTTAGCTATATATAGTTTGTCTATATATAGCGCTCAGTTCTATCTTCTGGGGTTCCACTTCTGGTGTCTCATATCTATCTTCTCTTCTCTCTTCCTTTCGTCTCTCGTCTTCCTCCCAGTTTCTAACATGGTATCAGAGTGCACAAATACGACCGAGCTGGAGGAGAAGGAATGGGTGCTCTCCATCAAGGGCATGCTCGATGCCTGCTTGTGCGGGCTGTGGGACTCCTCCCCCTCCATCATCATGGCCTCCCTTTGCCTCGACCTCAGAACGGCTTCCCCAGGTGCCTTATCACCTTCTCTTACATAGCAGTGGCAGCCTGCCTTCATGTCCATGCCTTACCATGTGCAAGATGAGGCCCTAGTGGCTTTGCCTGTAGATGCCTTCAACGTTGCTATCGATGAGTGTGCCGCTACTCTCAAAAGGCAGGTTCTTGAATTGTCGGTCACTATTTTTGATGGGGCAAGGTTCTTGAATTGCCCTTCCGTGGATTTGTGGAGTCCCGCCAGGCTGCGGTGGAAGATGCCTTTGATGCGTATGAATAGGCTCTTGTAAGTTCAACTTTGTAATTTTATATTTTGAATATTAATATAATGGTAGGCCTATATAGATCTGTGGGTTTTTCCCTTGAGCCCTCAAGGGTTTTTTCATCCATAGTAAGGGACCTTTATTTGAGCGGGGGTGTTAGCTATATATAGTTAGCTATATATAGTTTGTCTATATATAGCACCCCAGATTCCTTCTATATATTCCTATCATGTGTGCTCAGTTGACACACTTCTGGAGTTCCACTTCCGGTGTCTCATATCTCTCTTCTCTCCTCTCTTCCTTTCGTCTCTCGTTTTCCTCCCAAATTTCTAATAGTAGTAAGCAAAGCTTGCGGCAGAAATGCATAGCCTCATGAGCCTAAAATGCCATTATGATGACCGAGTAGTGTTGTATAACGACATGCAAAAGGAAAATGAAAAGATCCAAAATGTCGCGAAGCAGCTACTAGCAGTGTGGTAGAAGAAGAGAGAAGGCAACGACGACACCAAAAGCACATAGAAAATCTAGGAAAGAGGATGGCCTTTGAGCTTGGAGAGCAACAACGCTTGGAAAGAGAAATCAAGGAACAAGAGAGGAGGCTAAGGGCATTAGCATGCATGCACAATGAAATCCTAGAAGAAATGAAAAAAAAAGTTGATGAATGGGTGGACATGAGCAAAGAAAAAGTGAGAGACTTAGCACACCGGGATGGTCCTTGTTGCAGAAGGCAACAAGATGTTAGCACAAAGTAGGGCAAAGGCCACACAAGTGACTTTGGAAGCCCAATAATGTGCCTTCCTCCACACTCTCTTGGACACCACACAATCTGATGGAATGCAAGCTGTTGAGTCATTAAGAAGAAAGATGGAAATAACTCGCAAGGCTCTAAGACACAGGCTGCAATAGATATCTATGCAATAGCTAGGTCAATGATGCATTTTTTTTTTTTTAAAGCACTTCATGTAAGTCATTGTCACTGCACTTAGGGGTTCTTAAGTTAGTAATGCTCAGTGGCTTTGGTTGGCCAGCTCCATCTCTAACTCCCTAGCCCATTTCAATTTCCCACATCACACTTAAGGCACATCAAGGGCAAGACATACCTAGTGAGGTCACCCTCACCTATGGTTAGTCCGATGTCCCTAAGCCACATTCACCATACAACCCTTATGTACAAACTCGGTCCTCAAGTGTGGGACAACACTCAGGCTTGTCGACCCAACTCCCAGTTCCACTAGCACGAGCACAATGCACCACACAGTAAGATAGATACACCCCAAGGTAGTGCACCTTCTTTTCTTTCTAGATAAATACAAATTCTGCAACCCACCAACCTCAGAGGCTCCATCATCCACTCAATTCACTCTCAGTCTCGACTATCTCAACTGGTTGCCTAGTTTCTTCCTTGGACCAATCCCCACAAGACCCCATCATCACTCACATGACTACCTTATAAATCAGCAAATCTTCATAATCTCAAAACCACAAGTGCAATGAAACTAGCACTCATCTAGGAGGGGGGTAATGCTACATGACATGTCACCATGCGGCCAAAACAAATCAGAGGAAGACCAAAACCAAGTAAAACAGTGAATGAAGAAGCTCATCCCGCTCAGGAGGCAGGAAAACAAGAGGAGAAGGAAAGATGATAAGAAACATGGGAGAGCTCCAAATATTTTAGGGAGGTGCTCTCAATGATAAAGGAGGTCCTGTCAAGGATGAAGGATGTTCTCTCAAGGATAAATGAGGTCTTCTTAACAAGGATGAAGGAGAGCCTTGAAGGGCTCTAGCAAGGAAAGCGCAAGGCACAATGTAATTCATTTTATAAGATTTCTAGGCTCTCTCCTGGTGCTATTTCTAAAGTCTAAATGAACATAGGGAAAGGGATAAGGCAACTTGAAGGGAATAGGGAAAAGCCGGGTTAAGATCACCTAGTATCGACCTTGGAGGGAAAGAGGAGGGTTCCGTCCAACACCATTGTCAATTTCAAGGACAGATCCACCCACCCACGATTCTCTAAGGGTATTTGTCCAAATTCATCTTCAATTTCAAGGACAGATTCACCCACCTACCATTCTCCAAGAGTAAGAGTGCTAGGCTTCCTCCTGTGCAATTTGTAAATTCTAAGTGAACATAGGGGAAGGGATAAGGAAACTTGAAGGGAATAGGAAAAACTAGGTTAAGATCGCATCATGTCGAGCTTAGAGGGCAAGAGGAGGGATCCAACACCATCTTCAATTTCAAAGTATTACAACTATATATATCATCTCTCACTTGACTTGGGTCTCACCTATATATACTAACTCTACATCAATATGAATCATTCTTTGGGAGCATGTCTTGTGTATCTCTCTCGTACTCTCTCTCTCTCTCCCAACATGGTATCAGAGCTATGGATGCGTAGCAACAACAAGGAAGATAAGTTGTTTCATTGTTTATACTTGATTGAATTCTTTGCACAAGTGATGATTTGATACATGAACTTGTTCAAATTAGAAGTATTAGTTAATTTTGTCTTTGAAAACAAAACCAGGTCCAGGTGCGTAGCTCTCGTCGTGCTCTCGAATCCTATCAAAACCGCATGTCAATCGGAGTTTTGGATCAAAAGTTATGACAGTTCAGGATTCAAGACACCAATTCTGCTTGAATCTACGATTCTTTATTTAAAACTGTATTTCTAATTTGTAACGTGTCCACTAGAATCCTCTAGGACACGTCTTGGCAGTCCATCGGAAAGGCTGTCTAGAGAACTCCACCCGGCACTCCCGTGGAATGTTACGGGTTTTGCAATATAGGTCTCCCCGCATCTGCCACGTAGCGGAAGTGTCCTGGCCGTTTCCCACTTAGGATCGACCGGAATTAAGGTTTTCCTGTTTGGTCATTAACTAACAGCAGCTAGCGTCAGACCCGATCGAACTACTTTACGCAGAAACGCCCAGTCTGAAGCGGATTCATGCCGCACTTGGTTCAAGGAGAATGGGAAACGAGAGGGATGCAAGGCTCGACCTCTCTGCCATAAGGCATAGTCCCATTCCATTCCCCTAAAACAGCGTGAATCGGGTAATAGGTAATTCTAAGTCATCGTTCTCGTTATTTGTTTTGGTGATGCTGATCATCCCTCTGTTCGTCGAGGACTTTGAGAAAAGTTCCCGGCTAACCGGGACCACCCATCCATAGGACGGACCCATGGCCCATCCTCCGCACTTTCCTCGGTTTGTTTTAGTTATGTAATTACCTAACACATTAATTTGACATATAACAAACAACTTCTTTGATTAGCCCTGTTAAGCACTGGTTCCTTCACGTAATCTTATCATGTGACATAGAAAAACAATATCAAACAACTTCTTTATTATTATAACATTATTTTATCTTTGAAATACAGAGGTTCCGCCCATAGGCTTGTTCATAATCCGCCCGAAGGCTATCCAGTAATCCGCTAGGGATCACTATTCCAAGCTTCTGCCCGTAGACTAGTATGCGGGCCTCGAGATCCAATCCCGAGTCACGTTAGTCTCTTGTGCAGGACCCGGAAGGCGAGGGATTTACGGCCAGAGCCCCCCTGGCACCCAAGCATCCTCCTGCTCCAAGTAGAGCTCAACGGAAAGACCTCTCGCGGCGGGTTCGGTCCACGTTCCCGGCGCGGTCAACAATCCCCTTGGTTAGGGTCAGGCAGGCAGTCGGGGGTAACTGAGCTGCCACTCCCTTCAGGCCTTCAACCTGAAGCATTTATATATCTTTCATCCTTTAGTTCCTTGAACAAACAATGCAAACAGTGCTTTCTAAACTGTTACAAGCACAATCAATTCCAGTGGTCGTTTAGTTGGCAAACTGTTAAGGAGTGACTCCTTCTCACCGAATGCGTCCCGCATTCGATCCGGAATCAATTGCAACTTGGCAAGATTCCTATCGTCCTTGGGTTAGGGTCATACCCAACTTAACCAATACCTTAGGTTTTATTAATAGTAGATCCTGGCGACCATGTCGCTTTAATTTATTGACTAATCATTTGCGCCGAGCAATTACTTAACTTCCCTTAACTTGGCAATTTTTCCCTAATGAGGGCGATGTAACAGGATGACTACCCATCCCTTTTCAAGTTAAACTTGCGCAAGAACCTGCCAACCTCATTCCAAGGAATGGCAAAACTTTCTTACGATCAAACCACAAGGCTATGCGACGTTGCAACTAGTTGCACAAGTGTCGCCTCCATTCCAAGAGATCATTTCACCTATTGAATGGCATTTTCTGGTCACGGAATTATCTTCAGACGAGAAGCAGGGTTTAGGGTGTCTTTTTACCCGTCCCATCCCTAATTTCACTAGATCGACAACGTTTAGTCCTAGGGTTCCAACTCAATTCGAGTTTCATCATTTTGAGCGATTGGTCCTTAAGGTAGGAACCCTAGATTATTATTTGCATGAGCATCCAATTAACTCAACATTTTGGGAATGTGGTTAGGACTATTGGGCATGAAGGTTTCGACTTAGCGACAATTGGAAAACTTGGCCGAATCCTTAACGTGCTAATCCCCTAGTTAGTGTTTGGGGTATCTATCGTATTGACTGAACCATGCCCATACGAATCCTTTGCGGCTAGGTGATTTGGATAATTCACTATGCTTGTCTCGCGACAAGGATGAATCCTTCCCTAGAGACAATAAACTAAATCTAAAGAAGAAAAATGGTTTCGACTACCACAATACATGTAAACATGCGACTCACTCTATCTTTTATTGGTAAAGTAAAAATACATGATAAGCTGGATACCAACTTTCTTAGGACCTACTAGGACTTACTTCAAATAATCATGACTACTACCTTGTTATCTACACTTTAGAATCTCATGCTTTGTTTAAATTCTGCAACCTTTCCCAAATGCAACACTTGATGAATGAATTTTATGCACGATGAAAGTGTAACATGCAACCCTTTCATAACTACAACGTAGTTAAATGAGATTATTGTAGAGTTAGTGTTGGTATATTCTTTCTTGCAAGCACACGCCACATGCCAATCCATAGATTCATTTTTTTTTGATACACCACCATTACTTTTCGGATAACCTTCTACGGTGTTAACAACTTTTCCCCATGAACCATTACAATAAAGATTTTTCCTAAATTGCGACATATGCTTATTCTTTCCATGACTAGTCAAAAATACACTTAATAACTTCAACCATAGAATGATAAGCGGTAGGTGTTCTAGACTTGCTAATTTGAAGTGCATGATAAGGCAACATAATACTAAGGTCGTATGATGGATAGACAACTCACGTTCATCATTTTGAAAATGTTAATAGCTCCACTTCATGTCATGAAATAATTCTAGTAATCGATCAAATAGACAAATTTTCCTCAATTGCCTTTTAATTTGGCTTGGTAAATTTGAACATGCCTAGGTGCTTTCATTTCATAACTTTATAGATGCATGATATGCACGGACCCTTTATCTATATTTTATCGAATGTACTATTAACACTACCCATGAATTAATGATAACGTAGTATGAATTTCCCTATGGAGTTAAGCGTATTTAAAACATCTCTTCATGTGGAAATATATTTACGGAACCTGGATTTGTGGCTCCGCGGTGATATCCACGTGTAAGTCCGGGGAAGAACCTTCCGCGGCCGCGCCTTGCGTCTTCTTGGGAGCCATTGTAGACGTGATTACGGACCCCGCAGATTCCCTCTAGCCTTTACTCTTGCTCTTCGAGACGGTCAGGAGTCGATACCTTCTCCTCGCGTAAGAATAGGAGCTTAATGCACCCGGTTCTTTAATCGGCGGTTTTAAATCGGGGAAGGCACATAGGAACAAGGCCTATGGACCTTATCCCTTTAGAATCTTCTTAAGAAGCTTCTAATAGGCTTTTGACTTTCTGGAAACCACGTGGAAGAGAGGGTGACCAATGATGGAAGGAGGGAATGTCGAAGGAAGGAGGAGGTGATTAGGATGATGGCAGGGAAGTATGGCGGCAGCCTTGGCGGCGTTTCTGGTGGCGCGGCAGTCAGTGGTCACGGCAGTCCTTGGCGGCGTTTCTGGTGGCGCATCAGTCGGTGGTCACGGCAGCATTGGCGGCGTTTCTGGTGGCGCAGCAGTCGGTGGTCATGGCAGCCTCCTCCTCCTTTGATTCTCCAACACGCAGCCTTTCCTTCTGCACGACTAGCATCCCCCTCTCAGCACGGCGACGTGTAATCCCCAGCCTCTTTCCTCAGCACGTAACGGATGTTTTTATAGGCATGGGGGGGGGGAGAGAAGGCCTCCACCACGTGGCCCCCTTGCATGGATTCCCCCCTCCCATGCAAGCCACGACTTTCCCATGTCCCATCCCCCCCACACTCCCTTTTCTCCAGTCGTGCATCGGCTGGAGAAAAAGGGATAAAAATAAAAAAATTTGCCTTGAATATTCAAATTGCCCCTCCCAAGAGGGTGTTTTTGTGAGACTTGCGGTTTCGAACTTTCGGTTTTGATTTACCAATGCGGAGGACCCCATTTCTCGTGTGCAGGTCACTTATTACACCGCCGATAATTCCAACAAGAAGGATAACCTTTGCACGAGGTTTACGCGGTGTGTGGGAAGTCAATATTCATGGGTGGGAATATTACATTCTCTCTCTCTCCTCTGGAGTCATCCCATGTATTGCTACAGTGGGAGTCCTGTTCATTATGTAGACTGCTGTAGCAACTGCTTCAGCCCAGTAAAAATCTCGCAAGTCTTTTTCATTGAGCATGGCACGAGATACCTCTCCAATATGCGTGTTTTTCCTTTCTGCAATTCCATTTTGTTGTGGGGTATGACTGCATCAATATTGCTGCTTTATGCCATGCTCCTACAGGAACCTTGCAAACTCATTTGAGAGGTACTCTCCCCCTCCATCTGACCTTAGGCATATTATTTGCAGGCCTATTCTTTTTCAACCATAGCTTTAAGAGTTTTGAAATGCCCAAACACTTCACTTTTCTTTTTCATAAAATACACCCAAACTTTTCTACTATAGTCATCAATAAAAGTGACAAAATAATGACAGCCTCCAATAGATGCAGCTTTAGTAGTCCACACATCAGAGTGGATTAATTCCAATGGCTTCTTACTCTCTTGAACATGTCTAGGAAATGGTTTCATTGCCTGTTTTCCAAATTGACAAGCTTCACATACCTTATGCATTTCTACAACCTTGAACTTAGGCAATCCTACAACAATATTTTGGGCCTACATTGATTTAAGTCATTTTACATTAACATGACCAGTGCATTTATACCAGATATCAATATCTGCAACTACATCGGTCCCATGTGCAAACATTGCTGCACTCAATTCAAGCATGTCTGCATCCAACGTAAACATTTTGCCCTTCTTCTTTCCTTTCGCTATCAAGTGACCTTTATTTTTCATATCCTCAACAAAGCATCCATGAGGATTAAATCTGACCTGCAAGCCCTCCTCAACCATTTGACCAACAGATACCAGATTCTTGGTGATATTCGGAACATGAAATACATCTGATAAGTATTTATTTTTCCCATCTTGTATAGACAAATGAATTTTTCCAATCTGCACAATACTATTTCTTTTGTTGCTACAAATGGTGAAGTCAAAAAGCTTTCAAATGTGTTATATGTTCCCGAAATCAGGAGAAATCTATTATCAGTTGCTTCCATAACTGATCTTGGTCATGAAGTGAGGTTCAAGAAGACAAGCGCAGAAATTATTGATAGTGCTGGTACAATTGTTGGCAAAGGAGAAAGAAGGAACAACCTGTATGAGCTAAGTGCTCTTACAGCCACCGCTGGAGTGGGCACAAGTAAGCTTTGGCATGAAAGGTTTGGACACATTGGATTTGCAGTATTGAAGGAGATGCAAAAGCAAGGTATGGTTGCTCACCTACCTACAATAACTGAATTGAAGGAACCATGTGATGCTTGTATGATGGGCAAGCAACAGAGAAAGGCATTTCCACAAGAAAGCAAGAATAGAGCACAGGCTCCTCTAGAGTTGGTGCATGCTGACTTGTGTGGTAAGATGCCTACACATGCCTTGGGAGGATCTTCTTATTTTATGTTGATTGTCGACGACTACGGTAGGAAGATGTGGGTGTACTTCCTTCGTGATAAGGCTCAAGCTTTTGGTAAGTTTAAAGAATGGCTAATACTTGTTGAGAATGAAACAGGAAAAAGTGTGAAGAATTTTAGAACAGATGGTGGTGGTGAGTTCAACTCAAAGGAGTTTGAAGGCTTTTGCAAGAGCAAAGGGATCAAGTGTCAATTGACGACGCCTCACACACCTCAGCAGAACGGTGTTGTGGAACGCAGGAATCACATCATTGTGGAGATGGCAAGATGCATGCTAAAGGGCAAGGGATTGCCTAACCATTTTTGGGCTGAAGCTATTAATACTGCAGTCTACATTCTAGATCGGAGCTATACAAAGGCTCTCAAGGGAAAAACACCTCATGAGGCTTACACTGGTAAGAAACCATCTGTCTCACATTTCAGAATTTTTGGATGTGAATGTTATGCGCATGTTCTAGATGCGAAGAGAAACAAGTTACAACCAAAAAGCAGAAAATGTATCTTCTTGGGTTATAGTGATGAGCAGAAGGCTTACAAGTTATATGACCAAGAGGAAAAGAAGATCATCGCGAGTCGTGATGTGGTGTTCAAAGAGGAGCCACATACAGTGGAGGAGGAGAAGGCAAGTTCTTCCACTTTATCATCAGGCGAAGAAGTAGTCCACTATAAACCTGTCCCGAGAGCTATCCCTATCCTTAAGGAGGAGGAAGCATCATCTTCAGATGATGAGGAAAAAGTTCACCAACCTGACATCACCCCACTGGAAAGGCCATTGCCACGTTGGGTGAAGTAGCTCTATGACCACAATAATCCTATGCCTGCATCTGTTGAGGAGAAGGCAGACGGACCAAGGAGGTCTCAAAGAATAGAGGAGCAAAGGAGGGCTTCTGCTTACATAGTCAATATGGCCTTGATGGTTGAGATTATGAGAGAAGTAAAGGAGCCAACTGACTTAGAAGAACCACTTGCAGATCCATCATGGAAGGCTACTATGTAGGCGGAGTATGACAGCATAATGAAGAATGACACTTGGGAGCTAGTGGATCGACCAGCAAAGTGGAAGGTTATTGGCACCAAGTGGATCTGGAAGGTTAAGTACAAGGCTGATGCTACCTTAGAAAAGTACAAAGCTAGACTGGTTGCCCAAGGATTTTCACAAGTTGAAGGGTTTGATTTTTAAGAGTCATTTGCCCCAACTGCCAGAATGACCACTATTCGCACGGTACTTGCAGTGGCTGCCCACAAGAAGTGGCCAGTGTACCAAATGGATGTTAAGTCACCATTCTTAAATGGTGACCTCAAGGAGGAGGTGTACATGGCTCAGCCACCAGGATTTGAGGCCCCCCATTCTGAGAACAAAGTGTGTAAGCTAAAGAAGGCATTGTATGGGCTGAAACAAGCCCCCAGAGCATGGTACCAGCGGATAGATAGGTTCTTTTTAAACCTAAACTTCAAAAGATGTGCCTTAGATGCTAACTTGTATGTTTACAGGGATGGTAAAAAGTCTGTAGTGATTGTCATATATGTGGACGACCTTCTTATTATAGGTGACTATGAAGATATGATCAACCAAACTCGAAAGGCTTTGAGTTCTGAGTTTGAAATGACAGACTTAGGCTTGCTGCACTATTGTTTGGGGATTGAAGTCTGGCAAGAGCCAGGAAAGATCTTCATCTCTCAGAAGAAGTATGCATGGGAGATCTTGAAGGCATTTGGCATAACCGAGTGCAAGGAGATAGCTACACCTATGGAGGTGAATGCAAAGTTATCCATCGAGGATACATCAGCACTAGCAGACATTGGGAGGTATAGGAGGTTGGTCGGCAGATCTACTTGTGTAACACCAGACCAGATATTAGTTTTGCTGTTGGTGTTTTGAGCAAGTTCTCAAATAAACCTCGTGAGAGTCATTGGAAGGCTGGGATGCAAGTGCTTAGATACTTGAAGGAAACTCTTGACTATGGTATCACATACAGTTTCAGAATTTCTCTTGTGGGGAACTATGACTCAGATTGGGCAGGAGACATTGATTCCAGAAAGTCAGTTTCTGGTTATTGTTTCTCTTTGGGTTCAGGAATTTTCTCTTGGATTAGTAAGAAGAAACCAACAGTGGCATTGTCTTCTACCGAAGCAGAGTACAAGGCAGCTTATTTTGCTGCATGTGAAGCCGTATGGTTGAGAAGGATTCTATGGCATATGGGAGTGCAGGATGAAGAACCAACTGTGCTGAGATGTGACAATTAGAGTTGCATCACCATTGCTAAAAATCCAGTGTTTCATGCACGCATCAAACATATAGAGATCCAGTATCACTATGTGCGTGATTTGATGGAGGATGGGATAGTGGAACTAGTCTACTGTCCAACATAGGAGAATGGAGCAGATATCTTCACCAAAGCACTTACGAAGGATCTGCTTCAAGTTCATCTTCAGAGACTCGGCATTGGGCCGAGGAGATAGTTCACCTATGGGTGGACATTGAGGGGGGTGTTAGATATGATCAATGCCCCACCCTCATTAGGTGCTACCAATGATCCATGGTGCTCAAAGTTGTAAGGCCCCCATTATGAGGAGAAGCCAAATGTGAGCCCGGACATTGGTTGAGAGTCCTCACTTGTATATTAGATGAGATCTATGTGACTGGATGGCAAAAAGGTGACTGTTGTGGGTCTAATCTTTGGGTTAGACGGAGTGGTTAAGCTGGTAGCAACTCGAGGCACATTGCATCGAGTTGCGGTGTAAGGGAGTTAAAAGGGGCCCCTATTGTGGGGTCCGGGGGCAACGCCCCCGGCCCGATGGTAAAGGGAATATTCCCTAGAATATTCCCTGGCCGACTAGTGGAGGCTCATATGGTAGGTCGGCGGACAGCAGGCCGACCTAACGACCTTTGCGGGTTATAAAATCTAAACCCCTTCGCAGCGATCTCTCACTCATCTTTCACCCAATCGGAGTTGTTGTTCCAGCTAGCCTTAAGCTCTTCACCTATCTTCTATCTAGATCGCCATCTAAGCTTCACACAGTGGAAGCGCACGGGTGGACAGAGCCATCTTTGTATCAGTTGTTTGGAGTTAAAGAATTTGTTGATTCTCCTCTTATCTGTTGTGTACTCTCTATCTCTTTCTCAGATTCTGTTCGCTGCGCCGTGTAATATTTTACACAAACTCCCCACTATCCTCCTAAACATAGTAGGGTCTTCTATCTCATCCCCAACATTAGCACTCAACTTTACATTCTGCTCCAATGGGACTGAAAGTGGTTTGCATATTGGCATACCATACTTGGACAACATATCCAAGCCATACTATCTTTGGGATAGCCATATACCATCATCACATCTGATCACCTCAATGCCAAGGAAGTACCATAGCTCGCCTAAATCCTTCATCTCAAACTTCTTCTTCAAAATGTCCTTGACTTCAGCAATCCCACTATCACTATCACCTGTAATAATCAAGTCATCCACATAGATGACTATGATGACCAAACCTCCATCTCCCTTTCTCACATAAAGTGAGTGATCAGCATCAGAAACATAAAAGCCAATATTGACAAGATACTCTCTGATCTTGTCCGACCATGCTCTAGGTGCTTGCTTGAGCCCATAGAGCGCCTTCTTCAACCTGCACACATACGTGGGATGCTCTAAATCTTAATAACCTGCTGGTTGATCCATATTCACTTCTTCCTGCAAATCACCATGCAAGAAGGTATTCTTCACATCCATTTGCTGCAACCTCCACCATGCAAGAAGGCATTCTTCACATCCATTTTCTGCTGCCAAAGTAATCACACATCTGATGGTTGCCATCCTAGCAACTGGACTGAAGGTTTCTTCATAATCTATGCCATATGTCTGGGCATAGCCTTTTGCAACCAGCCTAGCTTTGTACCTACTAATAGAACCATCTGCATTGTGCTTAATCTTATAAACCCACTTACATCCAATAGCTTTCTTGCCCTTTGGCAATGATACTAGATCCCAAGTCTTATTAGCCTCTAATGTAGCCATCTCCTCATCTATTGCTACATCCCAATGAGTATGACCAACAGCATCCTCAAAACAAGTGGGCTCAACATCCTCAACTAGTTTCATCATATAAGCATAATGGTGAGCTGCATAACCTCCAAAACCAAATCTTTTAACAGGGTATCTGACCCTGCTAGATCTACGTACCACCGGATCACTAAATGGAGCCTTTACATTACTATGAGCTCTCTAAACATCTAGTGTCCTGATAGAAGGAATACCAAGCTCATCATCTAAGCTCTCTGAGCCACTGGAGTCTCTATCAAGAACTGCATCAATGTCATCTGACACTTTATTCTTTCCTTTGTCTTTACCTGTAGTGCTACTAGATGCACCTGAAGATGTAGAGCTACTCCTTAGTCTCCCAAACCAAGGACTACCAGATGATGTCTCTGGTCCACTAAGAGTCCGTGATTCTTGCTTTTTAGCCTACACATGAGTGTCATGATCATCATCATCATCCAATGCATCACCACTAGATGCATACCAACTGCTCATTTCATCAAAGATGACATCCCTGCTCACTCTGAACTTACATGTAACAGGGTTATAACAATGATACCCTTTCTGCTCTAAAGAGTATCCAATAAAGACACATTTTTATGTCTTTGGATCAATCTTCTTTCATAGCTCATCTGGAACACGAACATATGCAACACAACCAAATACCTTCAAGTGTGATACATCAGGCTTCTTGCAAGTAAATCATTCTTCAGGATTCATCCCATGAACTGTAGCTATGGGAGTTCTGTTTATAATATAAACAACAGTATGAAGAGCCTCAGACAAAAAATGCTTAGGCATATTCTTTTCAGCCATCAAGGCACGTGCAACTTCTGCAATATGCCTGTTTTTCCTTTCCGCAATCCCATTTTGCTATGGGGTATACCTGCATGTGAACTGTCTCTTTATCCCATGAGACCTCAGAAAATCACTGAACTCATTCGAGAGGTATTCTCCCCCTCCATCTGACCTCAAGCACTTTACTTTCAAGCGTGTTTCTCTTTCAACTACAACCTTGAAAGTTCTAAAGTGCTCAAACGCTTCACTCTTTTCCTTCATAAAATATACCCACAGCTTACTAGAACAATCATCAATGAATGTTACAAAGTATGAACTGCCTCCAAGAGATACATTTTGTGTAGGCCCCCAAATGTCTGTATGCACAACATCAAGGATATTTCTGCTTACATTTCTATCATGTGAAAAGGGTTGTCTTGCCTACTTACCAAACTGATATGCTTCGCATACCTTATGAAATTCTACAACTCTAAATGTAGGCAAACCTGTAAATCAACCCTTTGGACTGCATTAATTTCAGTCTTTGTACATTTGCATGTCCAATGTGTTTGTGCCAAATTTCAATATCTGCAACAAAACCTTTTCCTTTAGCATACATAGCAGCATTCATAGTAGGAATTCCAACATCTAGAGTAAACATACGTTCAACTCTACTTCCCTTTGCACAACTAACCTGCACTTCTCATTGAAGTCTTCTACAAAGCAACCCTTTACATTAAATCTGGCTTGCAACCCTTGCTCTATCATCTGACCGACTGACACCAAGTTCTTTGTAATAGATGGCACATGTAATATATCTAAAAGACTCTTTGTATTACCATCATGCAAGGACAAGGGGACCTTTCTAATGTGTGAAATTGGGTGGCATGAATCATCACCTCTCTGCACATAACCTGCATTTTGCAAATCTTGCATCTCTCCAAACCATTCTGCATGGTTGGTCATATGATTGGATGCACCTGAATCAACATACCAAACATCATCATGTGTTTCCTTTCCTATAACAGCATTTAGCATATGCTGCATAACAAACATACGTTCATTTTTTTCTTCATTTTGTCGTGAAGACGATGCATAGTTTTCTTACTGCAACTTACCACTATGAATATCATCTTTCTTAGCATAACATTGGGCTGCAATATGTCCACAATTGAGTTATCTTGAATGTAGGAGATAATCTAAATCTAATGGCTTTCATGACTCTAATTATGTAGTTGATTTGGTTGCATAATTTGCATTACTTTGTTTCTTGGGACTAGAGTCATTTCTTAGTGCTCTAAGAAGAAAATAGCCATTAGTCTTGCATCAATTAAGGCTAAATACCAAGCCTTAGCAACATTTGTAAGTGAAGTTGTACAACATTGACCAACAAATGCCCTTTGTAACAACACCTTAGCTAAAGCATTGGAAAAGAATCTAATTCAATATCAAAGAACCAAACACATTACATATTTACAACATCATAATAACAACATCCACAAGGATAGAACTAATCTTGGCATGATGTTCTTGATATCTTCACCAAACCTCTTGAAGTTGGGTTACATAACAAGCATATATCTATTTTTTGTATGATTGAGGTTTCTTTAAGGGAAGAAGTTTGCCACAATAGTGACACACAATACCAGAGTTGTTAGAACCTCTGTTTTGCCATCCACCTCTTCCTCTAAAGCTCCCCCTACCTCTAAAGTTACCATGACCTCCTGAAACTTGCATATCGCCAAATTTCTGATTCAATCTGTTTTGTTGGTTGTCATTACCACATCCTATACCACGGCCTCTTGAAGAGAACCTGCCATGTCCCCTTCCTGAACTGGAATAGAAAGCTTGGACCTATTCACCACTTCTTTCAGATGTCTCACTTTGCATCTTGATCTCTTCAGTGATCATAAGGGAGATCAACTCATCAAATTATGGAAATGGATTTCTAACATATACGGAAGTTACAAAAGACTTTCAAGCCTTTTCATTGTTCAGTCCACCCAAGGCAGATGACACCAAATCATCATCATCAGGCATTGCATCAATCGCTGCCAAGGCTTTTGCAATGCTCCTTAGCTTTAGTGCATACTCATTCATAGACATCTTCCCTTTCTTCAATGTATTTAACTCTTTCTTGAGTTGAATCTTTCGTGCCTTTGTATTTATAGAAAACATATTTTGAAGTATGGTCCAAGCTGCATATGAATTCTCTGCATTTCTAATATGTCCCAGCATATTATTGTTAATTACTGCAGATAGCTAATACATGACCTTTTTTTCTTTTGCATTCCATTCCTTTGGTGCCTTTGTCTCTTCTGCAGTTGGAGGATCACTCACATTCGGCTCCTTTTCTTCACTTGAAACAAACTCGTAGAGGCCTTTTCCAATAAGGAATTTCGTGACACAGAACTTCCATGAAGGGTAGTTGTTCTTGTCGAGTTTCTCAATGATGGGATTTCCACTGTTCTCTGCCATTATCACAAAACTAATACCAAACAACAAGCAAATATTCTACAACCCTCGACCTGTAGTGCACAACAATGTACCAGATAGCCTTTTTCACTATCTACTCAATAATACATGCAATCTGCAACAACCAATTTGCACATTAACCTTGTTTTTATTCACTGGTAAACACCTTTGAGCTTACAAATCTGAAATCTGTAACTTGTGCACCTGTATACGGCAGACATAATTGAAATTGCAGGGTATCTCGAACTGTTGTCCGCAACCTTGTGGCTCTAAAACGAGGCCTGAAATGACCTCGGATGGCCAAAATAGTAGTGGATGTCCCTAACGGGCTTATTTGCAGAATACACAGCGCTCTTCGCGCACACCAAATCTCACTGCAATTTGATATTTTTGCTCTGCTCTGCTTCTGGTGCCTTCATAGGCACTGTCCAAGAGAAAGAGTGGAAGAATGGGAGAGCCTCTTACTTGTGGCTTGCTTGCTCGAACCTTGCTTCTTCTCCTTCACTTTAGCCTTTGAAATCAGCCTCTCTCAGTGGCCCAGCTCTAATACCATGTCAAGAATCGTGTGATGGGGGGACTTGCTCAAGATGCTGCACCAAACACACACAGAATGCACAAGGAGAAGCTCACTCAAGAGACAAGAAGAGAGATGGAGGCCAAAACGTTTTCTTACTGGTTTCTTCTTCTTCTTCCACACACTTTACAATATAAACAAAGTATAGATAAGATACAACATAAAGAAAAGTGGCCTACTAAGTCAAACAATGCATAATCGACTACACTAGACGACTGGCGCTATAGCTATGCTAGTTGTAAATAGGTGTAACAATTGAAATATAATAAGTAATGAGCCAATGGCCATGTGAGAGTCATAATGACCACTAACGTGCTAAGTGTAGACATGTGGACCCATCTAACCAGGTGGCCCATCATTAATATCTGCATGTGTTGAGCTTTTCATCTCAACAATAAGGCCCTAAGCTTGGGATTTAGAGTTCCCTTTTTGTGCAAGTCGAAACTTTGGTCAAGGAAGCCATACCTCAAAGGGAATTGCGCGCATGAGGGAGACAGGCCGCGATCATAAGACTGCAAGCCAAGGCAAGAAGTTCGAAATCCACGAAGGCAAACCAGAAGCCGAATTCGCTATGGCCCCTAAAAATTCACAAGGCACAACTGCATGAGGATCATCTCCTAACAATTATGTGGACATTTCACCAAACCCACAAGTCCAGGTTTTCTTCCTATTTTTGATTTACGTCAAAAATATTGCAATTATGCATGGTTAATTCATGGAATTAGGATGCAGTTTTGCGATTGAAATGCATTGGCTATTTTTAAAACAAGTAACTCAGGATTGAAGATTGGTCATTTGTATTTCTCAATGGAACGAACGAAAAAAAGAACATAAGATGTCTATGCATTCTTAGCAAGTTGTTTTTGTGCATTGCAAAGTAACGAATCTAGATCAACTAATGACCATCATTACAAAGTCAAAATTATTGTAGTACACCTTTGATTATGCACAGAAAGATTAAATTGCATGTCACAATTCAAGACAAATCTTCTTCCTAATGATTCATTAAAAAGTCGTTATCAATCATAGGAAAACTGCAAACCATAGAAAGATTCTAAAGTTGCATAAAGTAGGTTAACTCTAGTCAATTGGCATAAATCTCATTCAACTACGTAGTAGTTAGGAAAGGTTGCGTAATCCTCAATTATTGTACGGATATTTCATTCAGAAATGAAGTTAGGGAAAGGCTGCATGGTTTGTTTAACATAAAACCTTAAAAGCTTAGTAGCATGAGTCATGAATGCATGTCCTAGTAGGACCAATGGAAGTTATGCGAATTTTAACGTGTGCTTGGTCTTAACAAGAAAAGTTAGGGATTGCGAATCTAGAGGAAATGAATTGCATGCTTACATGAATTATGACATAATGCAACTAGTTTTTCCCCTCTTTGATCAAGACAATATCTTTAGGAATAGTTCGTCCTTATCATAAGGCAAGTAAATTGGTTTACCCAAAACACCTAAACTGCAAAGGATTCATTTAGGATGGTTAAGTCGATACAACTCACTCCAACTGCTAACTAGGGTTCATTTAGGATGGTTAAATCAATACAACTCACTCCAACTGCTAACTAGGGTTTAGCACGTTAAGGACTTGACCTAGGCGCACTTATTGCCAAGTCGAAACTCTCATACCCTAAAGTCATGCCCACATTCATGGAATGTAGGGACAATTGGACGTACTTGCAAGAAAAAAACTAGGGTTTCTCCCTTAAGGACCACTCGTTCAAAAGATGGAACTCGAATTGAGTTGGAACCCCATGATCTTGTGGTTTGATCACATGATCTTGTGCTTTGATCACAAGAGAATGGCCAATTTCTCAGAATGAGATTGGCAAATTCTTGCGCAAGTTTATCTTGCAAGAGGATGAGTAGTCGTCTTGATATAGCACCTTTCTTGGGAAAAGTGACCAAGATAAGGGAATTAGATATTTTCTTGGAAGCAAAGGACCAACCAATAATTTGGAGCAACATATTTATTGTTAATAAAACTTAAGGTATTGGTTAATTTGGGTTAATAGGGTAACGGCCCTGACCCAAGGGCATAAGGGTTAACAAACAAACCCTTGGGGATCGTGCCGAGTCACAATGGATCCTGGATTGAATGCTAGATGCATTCGGAGAGAAGGATTCACTCCTTAGAAGATGGCCAATTAATGACCACTGGAAATGATTGTGCTTGTAACAGTTTAGAGAGAACTGTTTTCTTTGTTTGCTCAAGGAACTAAAGGATTAAAAGATATCTAATGCTTCAGGTTGAAGACCTGAAGGGAGAGGCAGCCTCAGAAACCCCCGACTGTCTACCTAACCCTAATCAAGGGGGCTATTAGCTGCGCTGAGAAGGTGGACCGAACCCGCCGCTTGAGGTCACTTCGTGAGCACTACTTGGAGCAAGAGGATGCTTGGGTGCCAGGGGGGCTCTGGCCATAAATCCCTCACCTTTCGGACCCTGCACAAGAGGCCATCGTGACTCAGGATTGGATCTTGAGACCCGCATACTAGTCTACGGGCGAAATCTTGGATTAGTAATCCTTGTGGATTGCTGGATAGCCTTCGGGCGGATTATGGATAAGCCTATGGGCTGGACTTTATGAATGTATTCCAAAGATAAATATGATAACGTATTGAAAAGGAACTTGTTTGACACTGCTTTTCTATGTCAAGTGCTAAGATTATGTGAAGGAACCGATGCCTAACGGGCTAATTAAGGAAGCTGCTTGATGCATGTCCAGCTAAATGTGGTAGCTAATTAGACAACTCAAACAACTTGAGGAAAGTGCGGTGGATGTGGCCATGGGTCCGTCCTACGGATGGGTGGTCCCGGTTGGCTGGGAACTTTTCTCAATCATAAAGGACTGAAAGGAGATCTTCTCAAAGGAAACGAATAGCAAGGGAACTGACCTAGAGTCTAGGTTATAATAATCCCGGTTTACGCTGTTTTAGGGGAACGGAATGGGACAATGCCTTATGGCAGGGAGGTCGAGCCTTGCATCCCTCCCGTTTCCCATTCTCCTTGAACCAAGTGCAGCGTGAATACGCTTCGACCTTGACATTTCTGCATAAAGTAGTTTTCTCGCGGTTCGACGCTGGTTGCCGTTTAGGAAATGACCATTAGGGGAAACCCTGATTCAAGTCGATCCTAAGCGGGAATGGCCACAATACTTCTGCTACGTGGCAGACGCGGAAAGTCCTAGATGGCAAACTTCGTGAGATTCCAAGGAAGTGCCGGGCGGAGCTTTCTAGACCCCCTTTCCGATGGACTGATAAGACGTGTCCTAAAGGGAATAGGTGGACACCTTACAGTTGGTATCAGAGCGAACCAATGAATGATTTTTTTTAAAAAAAATCTTAATAAGAAGAAGTAAAGAAAATATTGCTGTTGAGAATATTTCCTTACTTTCGATGCTGTCTTGCAGAATTATGAAGCATGGAATAGGTTCCTAGTGTTCCGAGTCATGTTTATGACTGCAATGCATTCCCCAGATTATCGACAAAGGATCAATATGATGAACATCTTAGACCATATTTATAATCCATCGCCTTTGTATGTGGAACGGAGATGGACGGGTGACTCAGGAATCTACTATATAGCTGCCCACCGGTTTGCGTACCTTTGAACCAACCTAAAGAGGATCAAGTGGTTGGAGGACCTCAAGATCGTAAAGTTGTTAATTTTTGTGGAGGCTCACGTAAACTTAACTTTACATATCGAAGGTCAGAGGGTTGAGTTGAACTCATATGTATACGAGGAAGTGACCCGCGTAATCCTCGCTGACAGGATCAAGGTGTTGGGGTGCTATAAGAAGAATGGGTTCCAAAGGAAAGGATACCCTAGTCTTCCAATGACTTACCGATTCCTGAAGATCCATAACTTGAAACCATACTATTATCCAATTCCTATAGCTAAATGTAATACGACATTATTCTCCTCGAACTAAATGTCACAATTGCTCTAACATCCCAGGAAGTATTGTCCTCCGAAAGGGCCATGCCCATATAAATAAAATAATACTTCTTTTTATCAATGTTTGTCTTGGCTATGAGAGTTGATAAAAAGTTAAGTGTCTAGGTTTCTTGGTTGATAGCTGAATTGGGTATGAAATATAAATCATAACGATTAGCAAGTTATAACGTTAAGAATCCTCTATCGAGACACAACCCCAGGTGCAGATTCCCAGTTCACCTCCTACATCAAGTACGGCCGTGATCCAAGAGAAGAAGCTTCTTTTCAAGCAGATCAAGTCGCTTGAATTTGACAGGAAAGGTAGGACTGTCCAAGCGGATGTTGAGATTTGGATAGAGTCCATGGAAGTTTACTTTGAAGCAGTTGGTACTGCACCCGCCAACCAGGCTATGCTCGCCAAGCTGAAGCTCACTGGGGAAGCCAGGCTCTGGTAGAAGCAATGGTGCAAAGATCAAGGGATCTCGAAAGGATCCGTTACCTAGGAAAAGCTGAAGAAAGCTGTGCAAGGAATATAATTACCACCTGCATATCGCACGCAAAAAATGAATGAGTTCTACGAGCTGAGATAGCTGGGACTCACTCTTAACGCATACTACTCAAAATTTGTCTCACTTCTTAAGTATGCGCCACAGATGGACATGACACAGTAAGTGTCAAAATTTTGTGCTGGTTTAAATCCACCAGTGAATACCCGCCTCGAATCTATGCGCCCAACATATCTACAGGACGCACTCATTTGAGCTATGCCCATAATTCAAGAGGTGTAGGCTAGGCCAAGAAGTAACAAAACTTGGTCTTATAATGACCAGAAAAGAGGAGCATATAGGCCCCAAGTGAAGAGAGTTCAAGGTCAAAACCGAGGACAAAGAAAGAATGCAAGGACTAATAATGCCAACAGCTTTGTCCCTACCCAAAGCAATGGTCGAAATCTCCATTGTTTCCACTGCAACGAGCCCGGTCATTTCAAGAGGCAATGTCCCAAGATTGGTGGAGGACATCGTCAAGCATCTTTCCAAGGAATTGGCCATGGCCACGGAGCCGCCACCCGAGGCAGAGGAAGAACCACTTGCATTGCCAACGGGAAAATGTGCAAAGAAGAAGATCCGACCATGGAAGCAGAGTTTGAAAGGGTGACAGTCCATGCTGCTCTTCACAAGAAAGGCCCAAATTGCCAGTTTTCGGTGATTCAGACACCATCAGACTATCAAGGTAAAGGTTTCAAAACCTTGATTGATTGTGGCAGTACACATTCCTTTATCTCACAAGCTTGTGCAAGAAGATTAGGAATAGCCACAATAGAAGCACCTACCTTGCTTGTGGAATTGGCAAATGGTCGTGAGGTCACTTGTACCAGGAAAACTCCTAAGGTGGAATTCTTTCTGGGAGGAAAGATGACTTCGGTCAAATATAGAGTCATGAACCTAGGTATCCATGAGTGTTTACTCAGAATTGATTGGCTTAAACCTAAGGATGCCCACATTCATTGTGGAAGGGGCCAAGTTTCCTTTTGAAATTTTGAAGGGGAATTGGTTACAACTCAAGGTGAGGCTGGAAAGCCGAAAATCCAATTGGCCAAAGCATCTCGGATTATAAAGGGAGCTAGAAAGAGACTACATGTCTACTTGATTAAGCTCAATAAGTTAGATCAGAAGCAAGAGTCTAGTGAAGAACTTTCATGGCTAAAGGAGTACGTGGACGTATTTCCTGAAGAGTTGAAAGAACTTCCACCTCAAAGAGAAGTGGATCATGAGATCAAGCTAGTGCCAGGAGCTGCGCCAATTGCAAAGAGGCCCTATAGGATGTCCATCCCGGAAGCAATTGATCTAAAGGAGCAACTCAAGCAATTGCTAGATGAGGGCTACATCCGTCCTAGCAGTTCACCATGGGGAGCTCCAGTACTGTTCCAGAAAAAGAAAGATAGAATGCTTCGACTATGTATTGATTTACAGACGGTTGAATCAATCAACTGTTAAGAACAAGTACCCTATTCCTAGAATAGATGAGCTTCTTGATCGTCTTCAGGGTGCAAAGATCTTCTCCAAGATTGATCTCAGGTCTGGTTACTATAAGATAAGGATCAAGGAAGAAGATATCCCAAAGACGGCCTTCAACACAAGATATGGACACTTTGAGTTCCTAGTTATGTAATTCGGGCTTAGGAATGCGCCTGCCACCTTCAGCAGGTTAATGCAGGATATCTTTAGGCCATATCTTGATGACTTCGTACTCGTCTTCTTCGGTGACACTTTAGTCTATTCTAAACAGGAAGAAGATCATGTCAACCCCAGTTTCGTATTGTCCTTGAGACAATGAGGGCACACAAGCTCTATGCTAAGATGAAGAAGTATGCATTCTTCAAGCGTCAGATTGAATATCTGGGATTCATCGTATCAGCGGAAGGAATCTCAGTGGATCCGTACAAAGTCAGAGATGTTCTAGAATGGCCAATACAAAAAACTATCAAAGAAATACGCAGTTTTTTTGGATTGACAGGATGGTATATGGTCTTCATAAAAAACTATGCTTTGATTGCAGCACCTCTGACGGACTTATTGAAGTAGCAAACATCCATTGCATGGTCAACTACCAAAAAATCTAGCTTTCATAGATTAAAGAAAGTTTTGGTATCATCACTTATCCTAAAACTTCCAGACCTCAGTAAGAAGTTCAAGGTAGTAATTGATGCTAGCACGCTTGCCTTAGGATGTGTGCTCATGCAAGAAGGTCACCCTATAGCATACTCTTCAAGGAAACTGAAGTTCCATGAGAAGAATTATGCTACCCATGATCTAGAACTGTTAGTTTTCATCCATGCTCTTAAGCTTTGGAGACACTACCTGTTGGGTAACAAGTTTACTCTAGTGACTGATCATAAAAGCCTCAAGTGGATCTTTACCTAGAACGAGCTCAACATGAGGCAACCTCGGTGGATTGAAGTGCTGGAGGAGTATGATTTTGAAATCAAATACCAACCTGGAAAGGAGAATGTAGTTTTCGATACACTCAGTCGCAAGGCATTCCTTAATTCTCTAATCTTGCAAAATCCGTCATCAACAGCTAGATCTCTAGATACAAAGGTATCCATGCCAAACAACCCAATACTTGAGCTAGCGAGAGAAGAAACATGCCATGATCCAGCCTATCAAAAGATGATGAGGGAGATCCCTATCAAGGACTAGGACCAAAAGCTATAGGCTAAGTATCATGAATTCTCTATCATTAGTGGACTTGTCTACTATAGAATGAGATTATGTATACCAGCAAGCCAGTCATTTAAGTAGAAGATACTGTGGGAAACTCATGATTTCCCTTTCTCAGGACATCCTGGCTATGCCAAGACTCTCAATGCAGTTAGGAAAAGCTACTATTGGGAGAGGCTTAAAGGTGACGTTCTCCAATATATCATTGAGTGTTTATCTTGTCAACATATCAAAGCCAAACATGTCAAAATGTCTGGAAAGTTGCAACCACTTGACATTCCCCAAATGAAATGGGAATTCATCAATATGGATTTTGTTGTTGGCCTACCCCAAGTTCAGGGAGGATACAACTCCATCATGGTTGTGGTTGACATGCTTACTAAGGTTGCACACCTTATTCTAGTTAAGACAAACTATAAAGCCTCAGACATTGCAAGGTTGTTTATCAAGGAGATATTCAAGCTATATGGGTTACCTAGAAGAATCATTAGTGATCGTGATTCTCTCTTCACATCACACTTCTAGAGAGATATCTTTGATGCCATTGGGACTCAACTCTATTTTAGCATAGCCTACCATCCCCAAACTGATGGCCAAATGGAACGAGTCAATCAATTCATCGAGGATATGCTAAGGGAATACTATTGTCGTGAACCAAAAAGGTGGATTCAATACTTGCCCTTGGTTGAAATTTCTTACAATGCTTCTTTCCAACAAACCATTCAAATGACCCCTTTTCAAGCATTGTATGGTCATGACTATCGAAGTCCCCTAAACTTCTCAGATCCAACCTTGAGGGTTGAAGCTTCAAGGCAGATGTTGGAAGAGATGGATGAACAACTAAAGTCAATAAGACAAGACATCCAAGCCACCAAGGATAGACAGAAGGCATACGCAGATTTGAAGCGTCAAGATAGAATCTTCGAGGAAGGAGACATGGTCTTCATTCACGTACGCCCAAAGAAGAGTTCCCTATCCTTAGGAGATTGCAAGAAGCTAAGTCCAAGGTATTGTGGACCATACAAGATCCTCAAGTGCCTAGGACCTAATGCTTATAGATTGCAACTCCCTGAGAACCTAAAGGTTCATAATGTATTCCATATTAGCCTATTGAAGAAGTATGTACCTAATCCTAGCCATGTACTTGATGACCAACAAGTTGTAATGCCTAGCCAAGGAGTCCTTGAGCTATGGCCTGACAGGATCTTAGATGTTAGGGAGAGACAACTGAGATCCAGAACCTTGAGAGAATGCCTTGTCCAGTGGAAAGATTATCCCGGGATGCCACTTGGATGGATGAAAACACTCTCAACAATATCCCCAGTTTATCTCGAGATGAGGTCATCTCGATTCCTCCAAGGGGGAGAGAATGTAATATTTCTATTAAAAAAATATTACTAGTCCGACTTTCCATACCCTGCGTGAAACTCATGCAAAGGTCAATTCCAACATTGGAGTTACGGACAGTGCAATCTATAAACCGTACGCAACGAATAATGAACTCCCCATTGGCAAACGAATAATGAACTCCCCATTGGCAAATCCGGACCAACGATCAAAACCCGCATAATCACAGGTGAACTCCCTCTTGGGAGGAGGTCAAGAGGATAATGATGGGATTATTGTAAATTTTTTTATTCACCTTCCCCCAGCCGATGCATGGCTGAGGAAAGGGGATGGGCTATTATGGGCAAATGGAGGAGGTGGAAGGGAGGATACCATGCAAGGGGGCCACGTGGGAGGGAGCCCTCTGCCCCCTTGGCCTATATATACACCCTCTAAGGGGGAAGGTGAGGAAGAGGGAGAGCTACGTCACTGCCATTGTTAACTACTGTGTGTGGAGAAAGAAAGAGAGTGCCATGATGCGTTGTGAGGAGGAAGGAGTTGCTGCAGAAGAGCCGCCGCCGCTGAGGCTCGCTAGCCCTGCCAATCTGCCAGCTCTGCCTTCACTATGCCACGGCCGGCTATTGCTACTACTGACGTCGCCCTTCCCTTGTCCACTAATCGCCTTCCTCCTTGTCCATGTGGGTTCAGTAGCCCAAAAGGTCCTTAGAAGCTTCTAAGGGGGCTTCTCCAAGCCCCCTTTCCATTGCAACTCCCATAAGTCCATATTAAACTCATTTTTTAAAGCCCCCTTCCCATTGCATTCCCACACAAGCCATATTATCCTCGGTTTTAAAACCCCCTTCCCGTGGAGTCCCCATAAAGCCCAGTGTACCTCGGGATTTAAGCCCCCTTCGCCTTTGGATCCCACACAAGCCGTTTGCCTAGGCAGGTTTTAAAGCCCTTCCCTTTAGATTCTCAATAAGCCCATCCCGGGCATTGAAGCAAAGGAAGCTACTAAGGTCCTAGGCTCCGGTCTTGTAGAGAAGAAAAGGGTATCTTTAAGCCCCTTTTTCAAGAATCTTTACCCCAGGATTTTGAAGAAATTAAGCATAAGGGCCTTTCCACCAATCACCCATAAGACCCTAGGCTTGGGATTTAGAGTTCCCTTTTTCTGCAAGTCGAAACTTTGGTCAAGGAAGCCATACCTCAAAGGGAATTGCGCCTACGAGGGAGACGGGCCGAGATCATAAGACTGTGAGCCAAGGCAAGAAGTTTGAAATCCACGAAGGCACTTTCACCAAACCCACAAGTCCAGGTTTTCTTCCTATTTTTGATTTACATCAAAATATTGCAATTATGCATGGTTAATTCATGGAATTAGGATGCACTTTTGTGATTGAAATTCATTGGCTATTTTTAAAAGAAGTAACTCACGATTGAAGATTGGTCATTTATATTTTTCAATGGAAAGAACGAAAAAAAGAACATAAGATGTCTATGCATTCTTAGCAAGTTGTTTTTGTGCATTGCAAAGTAACAAATCTAGATCAACTAATGACCATCATTACAAAGCCAAAATTATTGTAGTACACCTTTGATTATGCACAGAAAGATTAAATTGCATGTCGCAATTCTAGACAAATCTTCTTCATAATGATTCATTAAAAAGTCATTATCAACCATAGGAAAACTGCAAACCATGGAAAGATTCTAAAGCTGCGTAAAGTAGGTTAACTCTAGTCAATTGGCATAAATCTCATTCAACTACGTAGTAGTTAGGAAAGGTTGCGTAATTCTCAATTAGCGTACGGATATTTCAGTCAGAAATGAAGTTAGGGAAAGGCTGCATGGTTTGTTTAACAGAAAACCTTAAAAGCTTAGTAGCATGAGTCGTGAATGCATGTTCTAGTAGGACCAATGGAAGTTATGTGAATTTTAACATGTGCTTGGCCTTAACAAGAAAAGATAGGGATTGCGAATCTAGAGGAAATGAATCGCATGCTTACATGAATTATGACGTAATGCAACTAGTTTTTCCCCTCTTTGATCAAGACAATATCTTTAGGAATAGTTTGTCCTTGTCATAAGGCAAGTAAATTGGTGTACCCAAAACACCTAAACCCCAAAGGATTCATTTAGGATGGTTAAATCCATACAACTCACTCCAAGTGCTAACTAGGATTTAGGATGTTAAGGACTTGACCTAGTCGCACTTATTGCCAAGTCGAAACTCTCATATCCTAAAGTCCTGCCCACATTCATGGAATGTAGGGACAATTGGACATACTTGCAAGAAACGAACTAGGGTTTTTGCCTTAAGGGCCACTCGTTCAAAAGATGGAACTCGGATTGAGTTGGAACCCCTAAGACCAAACAATGTTGGCCTAGTGCAATTGGGAATGGATTGGATATGAAGACACCAAAACCCTATTTCTTATCTAATCATGATTCTGTGATTAGAAGACGTTGTTCAATGGGTGAAATAGTCCCATGGATTAGATGCGACACTTGTGCAACAAGTTGCAGCGTCTCATGATCTTGTGGTTTGATCATAAGAGAATGGTCAATTCCTCGAAATGAGATTGCTAGATTCTTGCGTAAGTTTATATTGCAAGAGGATGAGTAGTCGTCCTGATATAGCACCTTTCTTGGGAAAAGTGACCAAGATAAGGGAATTAGATATTTGCTTGGAAGCAAAGGACCAACCAATAATTTGGAGCAACATTTTTACTGTTAATAGAACTTAAGGTATTGGTTAAGTTGGGTTAATAGGGTAATGGCATACCGTCATACTTGAACTCATTTCAGTTAGTGGCCTTTCACACCTTCAAGGCTTCTCAAGCTCGATTTTAACTCTCGGCTTCTTGTATTTCTTCTTATCTTAGATCTGGGATTTCTTGTACCGCTTTGACAGCTTCAGCAATCTTCCTTGGCATTAGTTTTTTTTAATAAATATTTTTGACACGCACACACGCACAAGCATTCATTCACACACACACAGAGATAAATGCATACCGATAATATTATTTACAATGGAACGAAGTCCCAACACACACACGGGTTTGAGACGATAAGTGGAAACACACTTACGAGAAAGCTAGGGTTAATACACACACAAACACAAAAGCCACACGCAGAACAAAATGCAAACACAATGATTAGGTATACACGAAACACGAATGTCACACACACAAACTTTTTGGTGGATTCCACACCTTGGATGTGCAGCAGCACGAGAACATGGAGCATTCAAGAGGTGAAGAGAGGGTAAAAAGAAGAGTGGTGGGGTAAAATGAATGGGGAGATATTAATGTTAAGGGGGGGATTAAGGTTAGGGGGGTAGGAAATAGGGGAGTGGGCGGGTAGGGTTGGTAGGGGGTAGGGGGGAAGGAGGACAGGGGGATAGCAGGGTAGGAGGGCGGAGGAGGCATGCAGAGGTGAGCTGGAGGAGGCATAGGGTGGAGGAGACTGCCGGGGAAGGGTAAAGAAGCCAAGGTTGGAGGCGAGGGTGGAGGAGACATAGGGCAAAGGAGACTGGCGGCGAGGCCGCAAGGGAGAAGGGTGGGGAGAGAGGGAGGAGGTAGGATGAGGAGGGAAGGTGGAAGGGGGGGAGAAGGAGGGAAGGGGAAGGAGCGAAGGCAAAGGAGGAGAAAAGAAGAGGGAAGGAGGGAGAAGGGAGCGAAGGGGGGAGAAAGGAGGGAGGCATGGATGGTGGGAGGGGAGGGGAGGGGAGGGAAGAAGCACGCAGGAGGAGAGAGAAAGAGAGGGAGGGGAAGAGAGAAGGGGAGAGACGAGGAGGTGGTTGGGAGGCTGGGATTTTTTTGTTGGTTTTTTAAAAGTATTTTTTTGGTAAAAAAAGAGACGTAAAGCATACTCCCCATCTTGCGCACAAGAACACAGATAGGGGTATAAAAATTTGCATTGACCGGAACAACCAGGAGTGGGTGAGAACTTGGGTGACTGAACACCACATAGCAAAAGTCAGGCACACATATCGAGGCAAAAATCGATCGTTTACGCAACATGCGGGGGTGAAAATTAGAAAATGAAACGAGAAAATTAATTCAAAGAGATTCAAGCATCAAATGAAGATACAGTAAAAAGAAAAAATGGGTAGGGCAACAAAAGGAATGGCAAGACACCACCCCACATTTGTCAGCAAATAGTGGGCTCACATGGAAAAAGATGAAAACCCAGCCATGAAAAATCACACAAAATCTAATTCCACAAAATCCATCAGTTGGAATGAAATGCCAAAAAAAAAAATCCACTAATGAGGAGCAAGATAGGGCTATCACATCAAAACACGGTTCCGATAAGAATAGGACATGTGCATATAGAGAAAATGAGAAAAACACACCCAAAAATTGAATTAAAAATTAATATGGAAAGATTAATCAATTGAAACTAAATGAAATGAAAACAAAAGTGTCTACAGTAGGAAAGTGGCAAATAGAATAGGTAAGGTAGAACATGGGTCTACGGTTGGTAAGACACATTCACATGGAAAAAATAGAAAAAATGAACATGAAAAAACACGTAAAAATTAATAACAAAAATTGATGGTCCATGATGGAGAAAAGAAAAACTATGCAAGGTAGCATGCCAAATAAGGCTATCTAATCAGAGTTCAATTCCGAGGAGAATAGGGCAGGTTCACATGGAAAAAGAGTAAAAATCACACACGAGAATACCTGAAAACACGCAGCAATTAATAATGGGCGAATCGTGCATCGAAATGACAAGCAGTAAATAGAAAAAATGTGTAGATTGGGCCTATCACATTAGGTCATTGTTTTGAAGTGAAAAAGACACATTCACATGAAAACACATCTAATTTACAAAAGAATCTTCAAAACTTAATAACTCAAAGACAATAGGTTCGGAAAAAGGGGCCATAAAAAGGAAGAATGGGCAAGTCCAAGAGATGAATAAAGCTATAAAGTGGGATATGGATTCCGGTGAATGTAGGATGTGTTCACTTAGAAAAACTGAAAAACAAAGGATAAAGACAAATGAACAAGGAACGGCCCTAGGGATGGGATGAAAATAGGACAAATGGATGGAAAAGGGACCCCAAGGAAAAATCAAGATATGGTATTCATGAATGCTTATATAGAAGCATTCCATGAGGGTATGCAGAACAAATGTGCACAAAAAAAATCCCCACACTCAAGACCTTACCAAGGAGGGGGTACTAAGCAACATGAACCTAAGACTTGACAAAAAACTAGACTCTAATGTCCCCACACTTAGTACAAGACTGGCACTTGTAAACAAAAGTGGTAGGGTTAGAAAAACTTGGTCGGATGATTTGTAGATGGTTGAGATGAACCGTCGTTGACATGTGAAGGGTTCTAGTCATCGGTAGGAGGTACCACGGCTCTCCACATCACACCACTCATCCAACATGGCAAGGACCATGCACTAGCACCCAAGAAGGTAGCATTTTCGATGAAGCTCCAATTCAGGTGTCGATGACAAAGAATACATCACTCATCTCAATAGTCACTCATGTGAAGATAATAGATCAGCCACCCACCCCATGACTCACGTCACTCAATGGATAATAATTGAAACCCATATCTCACTTGTGGTTTAGAAATGAACAAGAGGGATGGTTCAGAGGGAGTATGCCAGTGTGCACAATTGATGGTGCATCAATGTGTCCCAACCCATCTAGCATAGGTGCAAGAAGGAAGGTCAGGGGGCCTTATCATGCAGTGCACCAAAGAAAGTGAGGTGTATATTAATTATGGAGGCCCATCCCTTGTGTGCATAGGAAAATGATAACATACCTAACTCCAATTGTTGTAACTTCCCTCAAACATCACCTCTCAATAATTGATTGAAGAGAATACCAGTCATAGTCAACCTCCTCTCTGTCTCTCATGCTCTATTTATAAATACATGAGGATAACCCATTCCTAAATCCCATTGATGTAATCCTCATTGTCGCTTGTATAAAGGTCTTGTGTCTTGTGTGCAATTGATGGGGCAACAACTCATCCTACCCTATGTTGCCATATAGTGTGAGAAGAAAGGTTAGGGAGCCTTATAGTGCTGCGCACAAGAATAGATTGTGCTTTGTGCATTGAGAGGCCCATCCCATATATGCAACACGCCATTCACACATCTCACCTCTCTATTGGATTTAAAGGGAAAAGATTGGTCACTCACCCCACCCTCTATCTCATAGTCTTCTGAGAAATACAAAGAGCAGCCCATACTCACATCTCCATCCGATCAAGATGAAAGCTCACATCACTCAAAGGATTGTTGATAAAGATTGGCTTTATCTTGTTGATGATGTTTACTTGTACTGGTTGAAGAAAAGGCGTACCCAGGGAGGTAGCCAACAAATGTGAAACTTTCGTTAACAAGTGAAAGATGTCATCTATTGTAGGAGTCAGATCCATTGATAAAGTTGCAAGATACAACACACTAGGGACTTGGCTTCAAGACTGCAACCTACTTAGAAGGTCTATTAAGGAATCAATGGATTTGTATTGTAGCTCGGGGAAATTACTATATATATATCCTCTACATCACGTGTGTTAAAGGCCTATTTATAAATATCCTTATCTGTGAATTTTTCATGAATAAAATATAACCCTTTTCAATTCAATCTATAAATAACCCCTTTATATTACACCCTTTTGTATGTAAAACATGTATAAAAATGGTATTTTAAAAATGCCTTATTTTAAACCCACGTGATGCATACATATATTCATGAGTAACTTACCCGAGTACTGTGGGGTATGCTATGTTTTCCACAACAACTAGTTTCCTATCCAAGGAGGGTGCTTACTACATGTTTTTGGAATGAGGCCTGTTATGACAGGGAATTTCTTCTTTTCCTCCCATAATAATTTTGATTTTTTTATTTTTTATTTTTTTCAAAGAGGAGAATAGAAGGAATACCATGTATCAAAATTATCCTTGCCACCCCATCAGGATAAGCAGGAGCCATCAATAGCAATAGGTAAAGCCTTATCAACAATCAATGCACACGGAATGAAGGGGCTATTAGTGATGATTGTTAGGATCCCCAGGGAGGGTAATAATTCTTTAGGCAATAGCCATTAATTAAGAAGGGATCTCCAAAAGCATTGCTAGCCTGTAGTTGGTTGGACAAAGCCATTAGCGGGCCCACCATCCAACATTGTTGAAGCTTGCTTGGAAACTTACAAAAATGTGAATCCTAAGTAAGGACTAAGTCACCTTCCTTAAACTCCTACTTGATAAAGCTATCATGATAGGCCTTTCATTGAGCTTTCCTAGCTTCCATGTACTGCAAGGCCATCCTACGAGTCTAATCCAGACATTCCAAGTCTAAGAGGTGATGCTACAAAGACTCTTCATCTCTCAAGCCCTCTTTGATAGCTACACACAAAGAAGACAATTCTAATTCAATAGGTACCTATATGCCATACACCAGCTAGAAAGAGGTCTGTCCTCTACAATCTTATGGGAGGTTTTGTATGCCCAAAGGGCCTTTGTAAGTCAATCATCCCAACCATGGCGATGTGCAGTAATCATTCATTTCAAAATCGAACAGAGGATAGAATTGGTAACTTTGACTTGGCCATTGGCATTGGGGTAGTAAGACATGGACTTGTGATGGAAAATCTTGTACAGCTCGGTCAATTCTTCCATAATCTTGTTGAGGAAGTGAGTACCTTTGTCACTTACTAGCTCTAAGGGACTTCCAAAATGGGTGATGATGTTCTCATGCAGAAACAGGGCCACACCATTGCCATCATCCCATTTGAGAGCTTTGGTTTCACACCATTTTTTCACGTAGTCTGTATAGGCCAAAATGTATCTATTCTTAATCCTTTTGGTTGGTAAATCGATCAATCCCATGAAGTCAATTCTCCACTTCTCGAATAGCTTTAGGGAAAGTATGGGTTGTAGTAGCCTAGCACTAGATTTGATGAGCTTTCCCATCCACACTAACAAGTGTCACAAGGTTTGTAGCTGTCATAGGCATCCTTGTGGAGGGTTGGCCTGTAATATTCTCACTCATGAAAATTGACTTTCCGCACACTGCGTAAACCTCGTGCAAAGGTTATCTGTCATATTGGAATCACCGGCAGGGTAATCTGTGACCTGCACTCGAGAAATTGAGACCTCCGCATTGGCAAAGCAAGCCCGAGGGTTCAAATCCAAAATTCACACGTAAACACCCTCTTGGGAGGGGCAAAATGGATATAAATAAAGCAAATTTTTTTATATATTTATTCCTTTTCCCCAGCCGATGCACGGCTGGAGGAGAGGGAGTGTGGGGGGATGGGCTTGGTGGGGGCGTGGGCTGCATGGGGAGGGGGGGAACCCATGCAGAGGGCCACGTGGTGGAGCTCTTCTCTCCCCCCCCCATGCCCTATATATACACCCTCTAAGGTGTTGAAGAGGGAGGAGAGAGGGACGAATGCTGCTGCCATCGCCGTTGCTGAGGAAGGAAGGGAGGCCTGACATGCTGGGAGAAAGCGCCGTGAGGACGCCCTGATTCTGTCGCCGCTGCTGTCAGAAACCGCCGCCACCACGACCAGCCGTCGAACTGCCGCCATGACATCACGAATCCCCTCCCTGTTTCGACGTTAACTTCCCCCCTCCTCAACCTTTACCTTTAATCCACGTGATTTCATGGGGAGCAACAGCTTCCCAGAAGCTTTTGGAAGCTTCTAAAGTACAAGGCTTAAGGCCTTGTGCACCCGGGCTCCACCTCGGGGTTAAAAAAAACCTTCCCTTGAAGCCCATTTCCACATGCTTCTAAGGGATAAGGCTTTGGCCTTGTTCCTGGGGTCTTCTCGGGAATATCCTACGTACGAGGGAAAAAGGGGAAAGATCTTGAAGCTGCTCACAACGGTTGGAGAAGACTCACCGATCGCGTAAGAGTAAAGGCAAACCGAAAGTCCGTAAGCATGCTAGCGATGGCTCCCAAGAAGTCGCAAGGCGCGCCTGCGGGAGGTTCTTCTCCTAGCATTCACGTGGACATCTCCCCGAGCCCACAGACCTAGGTTTTTTTTCGATTGTGATTTCATACTAAAGTAATGCATTAAGCATGACAACTCCATGGATTAGGAAGCACCCGTGCATGTTCAAACTCAACTAGCCTAGCTAAATGCAATTGGGAAAAATTGGTATTTTCACTATAAACGCAAATTGTCCATCCATCTTACGACCGTAATAGTAAATTGACTTGTCGTGCATTTTCAAAGGAAAGCCACTTATTGCCTAGGGTTAAAAAGGAAATTGTTAAGTGCATTGGTCATGAAGGAAAGGAGTATTTTTTTTGCAATAACTCCCTTCGTTATGATTCGCATGAGGGAATTGTTAATTTTTGTTGCACGGCATGAAAAAGAACCCCGATCTTATATAAGTTGCATGGGAAAAGATGCTTGCAAATAGATTAAATCGACACTTGCCTTAGTATTTCATGAACTTCATTCACGATGTTGTTGTATGTAAGGGTCGCACTTATACTTTCGCAAATTTCATTTCATCAAGTTGCATTTAGGAATGATTGCATGGCTTATAAAAGCATGAAATTCAAATACTTAGACAAAAGGTTGTAGGCGTTATTCCTTGATGAAAATCATAGTAGGCCCTATGTAAGTTATTCTTCAAATTATCATGCCTTTTGACTTTAGCAAAAAGGGATAGGGCTATTGTGGATCTTATGGTGCGTAGAAGTAATGAATTACATGTTTACATGTATTGTAACATTTTGCAACTATTTTTCTACTTTATATCAAGTTTATCATCTCTAGGAAAGAATTGTCCTTGTCATAAGACAAGTAGGTCAATTTACCCAAGTCATTTGTGGTATCATGACTGTTAGGGTTTCGTATAGGCATAATTAGCCGATTCAATAAAAACCTCAAGTACTATCTAGGGCTTGGCACGTTAGAAATGCAGCCAAGTATCGTACTTGGATGCCAAGTCGAAGCCCTCAAACCCAAAGGTCCTACCCACCTTCCCGGAATGTTGAGTCAATTGGATGCTCACGCAAATAATGATCTAAGGTTTCTACCCTAAGGATCATTCGACCTAATGCTAGAACTTGGATTGAGTTGGAATCCCTAGGACCGAACGTAGTCGGCCTAGTGCAATTAGGATTGGGTTGAGTAAGAAGACACCCTAAACCTACTTCTAGCCTAATCATAATCCCTTGACCAGAAAACACCGTTCAATGGGTAAAATGATCCCTTGGAATAGAGGCGACACTTGTGCAAACAAGTTGCAACGTCGCATAGACTTGGGATTAGTTCACAAAAGAGTTTTGCCATTTCTTGAAATGAGGTTGGCAAGTTCTTGCGCAAGTTTAACTTGCAAGAGGATGAGTAGTCATCCTGTTACATCACCCTTATTGGGAAAATTTGCCAAGTTAAGGGAAGTTAGGTATTTGCTTGGAAGCAAATGATCAATCAATAAATTAAAGCGACATGGTCGCCAGGGTTTACTGTTAATAAAACCTAAGGTATTGGTTAAGTTGGGTTAATAGGGTATGACCCTAACCTAAGGACAAAAGGGTGAACAAATAAATCCTTGGGGGATCTTGCCAAGTCGAAATTAATCCCAGATCGAATGCTGGATGCATTCGGAGAGAAGGATTCACTCCTTAATAGTTGGCCAAATAAACGACCACTGAAATTGATTGTGCTTGTAATAGTTTAGAAAGCACTGTTTGCCTTGTTTGCTCAAGGAACTAAAGGATGAAAAGATATCTAAATGCTTTAGGTTGAAGGCCTAAAGGGAGAGGCAGCTTCAGTTACCCCCGACTGCATGCCTGACCCTAACCAAGGGGGTTGTTGACCGCGCCGGGAACGTGGACCGAACCCGCCGCGAGAGGTCTTTCCGTTGAGCTCTACTTGGAGCAGGAGGACGCTTGGGTGCCAGGGGGGCTCTGGCCGTAAATCCCTCGCCTTCCGGGTCCTGCACAAGAGGCTAACGTGACTCGGGATTGGATCTCGAGGCCCGCATACTAGTCTACGGGCAGAAGCTTGGAATAGTGATCCCTATCGGATTACTGGATAAGCCTTCGGGCGGATTATGGACAAGCCTACGGGCGGAACTCCTTGTATTTCAAAGATAAAATGATGAAATGATAATAAAGAAGTTGTTTGATATTGTTTTTCTATGTCACGTGATAAGATTACGTGAAGGAAGCAGTGCTTAACAGGGTTAATTAAAGAAGCTGTTTGTTATATGTCAAATTAATGTGTTAGATAATTACATAACTAAAACAAACCGAGGAAAGTGCGGAGGATGGATCATTGGTCTGTCCTATGGATGGGTGGTCCCGGTTAGCCGGGAACTTTTCTCAAAAACCTCGAAGAACAGCGGGATGATCATCATCATCAAAAGGAATAACGAGAACGATGACCTAGAGTTACATCTTACCCAATTTACGTTGTTTTAGGGGAACGGAATGGGACTATGCCTTATGGCTGAGAGGTTGAGTTTTGCATCCCTCTCGTTTCCCATTCTCCTTGAACCAAGTGCAGCGTGAATCCGCTTCGGATCTGGCGTTTCTGGGTAAAGTAGTTCGCTCGGGTCTGACGCTAGTTGCTGCTAGCTAATGACCAAACAGGAAAACCCAAATTCAGGTCGATCCTAAGTGGGAACGGCCAGGATACTTCCGCTACGTGGCAGACACGGGAGGACCTAGATTGCAAAACCCGTAACATTCCAAGGGAGTGCCGGGCAGAGTTTTCTAGATATCCTTTCCGATGGACTGCTAGGACGTGTCCTGGATGATTCTAGTGGACACGTTACAGTTGGTATCAGAGCCGACCAACAACGGAATTGTTTTTATGAGATCTCAATAAAATGAAGTAAAGAAATTGTTGCTGTCCAAACATTTCCTCATCTTCAATACTGTCTTGCAGAACTATGAAGCGTGGAACAAGTTTTTGGTGTTCCGGATCATGTTTATGACTGCAATGCATTCTCCGCATTATAGGCAGAGAGTTGAAATGATGAACATCCTGGAGCAGATTTATAATCCATCACCTTTATATATAGAACGAAGATGGACTGGGTCTTCAGGAATCTACTACATAGCTGCCCACCGGTTCGCTTATCTACAAACCAACCTAAAGAGGATCAAGTGGTTGGAAGACTTGAAAGTCGTGAAGCTGTTCATTTTTGTGAAAGCTCACATAAATTCGACTTTGCATATTCAAGGTCGGAGGGTTGAATTGAACTCATATGTATATGAGGAAGTAACCCGTGTAATCCCAGCTGACAGGATTAAGGTGTTGGGCCGCCATGAGAAGTATGGATTCCAGCGGAAAGGATATCCTGAACTTCCAATGAATTATCGATTCTTAAAGATCCATGACCCAAAACCCTACTATTACACAGTTCCTGTAGACAAATGCAACACAACGTTGTTCTCCCCAAACTAAATGTAATGATTGGATTATCATCACAGAGATGTTGTATAAGGCTACACCCATGTAAATATAAATAAGGACTTCTTTTATCAATATCCGACTGTGCATCAGGGTTGTTACAAAAAGTTAAGTAGCTTCATGATTTACGAGATAGCTGAACTAAAGATAAGCTAATGTCAATTATCATAAACACCATATTGAGGAATATGGGAATTTCCCATAAGTTTGGGACACATGGTCAAATCTTTGAATTTATCATAACTTGAACACTATATCTCCAAATCAAGCGTTCTATAGCTCAATAGATTCCATTTTTCAAGTGCTTTCCAATGATAGGTCACATCACATGACTTTGAGGAACTTATGGGCACGTTATCCGGGGGCCACCTTTCTAGTATTCAAAAAATGGGAATTGGGAGATTCCCAAACTTACTAATATTGTGTTCATACAATAACGTTAAGAAAACTTTTACCCAGGCACAACCCCAGGTACAGGTTCCAAATTCACCCCCTACATCAAGTACTGCTGTGATCCAGGAGAAGAAGTTCCTCCTCAAGCAGATAAAGCCACCCGAGTTTGACGGGAGAGGCAGATTCGTCCAGTCTGATGCTGAAATTTGGATTGAATCTATGGAGGACTACTTTGAAGCAGCTGGTACTGCGCCTACCAATCAGGCCATGCTCGCCAAATTAAAACTCACCGGCGAAGCTAGACTATGGTGGAAACAATGGTGCAGGGATCAAGGGACTTCAGAGGGGTCTGTCACCTGGGGAAGTTAAAGAAATCCATGTAGGGGAGATATTTGCCACCTGCATATCGTACACAGAAAATGAATGAGTTCTATGAGCTAAAACAGCTAGGACTCACCCTTGACGCATACTACTCTAAATTTGTCTCACTCTTAAAGTATGCGCCACAAATGGACACGACGCAGCAGGTGTCCAAATTTTGCGCGGGCTTAAATCCACCTGTAAATACCCGTCTCGAATCTATGCGACCATCAGATCTTCAAGATGCACTCATTTGAGCGGCACCTATAATTCAGGAAGTGCAAGCTAGACCAAGGGGTATTAAGAATTGGTCTTATAGTGAAGAGAGTTCAAGGTCACAATCAAGGACAAAGGAAGAAAGCAAGGACAAATAACGTCAACAACTTTGTTCCTACTCACAGTAATGGCTGAAACCTCCGATGTTTCCACTGCAACGAACTCGGTCACTTCAAAAGGCAATGTCCCAAGCTCAGCGAGGGACATCGTCAAGGTGCAGGCCGTGGTCAAGGAGCCGCCACCCGTGGAAGAGGAAGAACTGCCTGCATTACCAATAGGCAAAGATGTGAAGCAGAAGAAGAGGAAGATCCGACTATGGAAGCAGAATTCGAAAGAGCGACAGTCCATGCCGCTTTACACAAGAAGGGGCCGAATCGCCAGTTCTCGGTGATTCAAACACCGTCGAACTATCAAGGTAAAGGTTTCAAAACCTTGATTGATTGTGGCAGTACACATTCCTTTATCTCACCAGCGTGTGCTAAAAGATTAGGAATAGCCACAATAGAAGCACCTACCCTACTTGTGGAATTGGCAAACGGTCGTGAGGTAACTTGTACCAGGCAAACTGCTAAGGAAGAGTTCTTTCTGGGAGGAAAGAAAACCTCAGTCAAATTCAGAGTCATGAATTTAGGTATCCATGAGTGTCTACTCGGGATGGATTGGCTTAAGCCTAATGACGCTCACATTCACTGTGGAAAGGGTCAAGTTTCCTTTCGAAACTCTGAAAGAGAGTTTGTTACAACTCAAGGTGAGGCAGGAGTGCCAAGAATCCAGTTAGCCAAAGTATCGCGGATCATAAAAGGAGTTAGAAAGGGATTACCTATTTACCTGATCAAACTCAACAAGTTAGATCAAAAGCAAGAGTCTCATGAGGGACCCTCTTGGCTAAAGGAATACGCTGACGTATTCCCTGAGGAATTGACTGAACTTCCACCTCCAAGAGAAGTTGATCATGAAATAAGGCTAATGCCTGGAGCTGCGCCAATTGCAAAGAGACCTTATAGAATGTCCATACCAGAAGCTATTGAGGTGAAGGAACAACTCAAGCAACTGTTAGATCAGGGTTACATTAGGCCTAGCAACTCACCATGGGGAGCTCCAGTACTATTCCAGAAAAAGAAAGATGGGACACTTCGACTATGTATTGATTACCGTGGGTTGAATCAATCAACAGTCAAGAACAAGTATCCTATTCCTAGAATAGATGAGCTTCTTGATTGCCTTCAAGGTGCAAAGATCTTCTCCAAAATTGATCTCAGGTCAGGTTACTATCAAATAAGGATCAAGGATGAAGATATTCCAAAAACGGCCTTCAATACAAGATATGGGCACTTTGAGTTCTTGGTTATGTCATTCGGGCTTACAAATGCACCTACCACCTTCAATAGATTAATGCAGGATATTTTTAGACCATATCTTGATGATTTCGTGCTTGTCTTCTTCGATGACACTTTAGTTTATTCTAAACAGGAAGAAGATCATGAACCTCAACTTCGGATTGTCCTTGAGACAATGAGGTCTCATAAGTTGTATGCAAAAATGAAGAAGTGTGCATTCTTCAAGCATCAGATTGAATATCTAGGATTCATAGTATCATCAGAAGGAATATCAGTAGACCCAGCCAAAGTCAGAGATGTGCTTGAATGGCCAATACCAGTATCCGTCAAAGAAATACGTAGCTTTCTTGGCTTGACAGGATGGTATAGGGTCTTTATCAAAAACTATGCTTTGATTGCAGCACCCCTTACCGACTTACTAAAGAAGCAGACTTCTATTACATGGTCAACTCCCGAAGAAAATAGCTTCGACCAATTGAAGCAATGTTTGGTATCAACACCTATTCTAAAACTTCCTGACCTCAATAAGGAGTTCGAGGTAGTAACTGATGCCAACATTCTTGCCTTGGGGTGTGTACTTATGCAGGAAGGTCATCCAGTAGCATATTCTTCAAGGAAATTGAAGAGTCATGAAAAGAATTATGCCACGCATGATCTGGAATTATTAGCTGTCATCCATGCTCTAAAGCTTTGGAGACACTACCTGTTGGGTAACAAGTTTACTCTAGTAACCGATCATAAGAGTCTCAAATGGATTTTTTCCCAGAACGAGCTCAACATGAGGCAACGTCGGTGGATTGAAGTATTGGAGGAGTATGATTTTGAAATCAAGTACCGACCAGGGAAAGAGAATGTAGTTGCCGATGCACTCAGTCGCAAGGCATTCCTAAATTCCCTAATCTTGCAGAATCCATCAACGGCCAGATCTCTGGCTACAAAGGTATCTATGCCAAGCAACCCTATACTCGAACTAGCTAGAGAGGAAGCATGCCATGATTTGGCCTACCAAGCAATGATAAAAGAAATATCTACCAAGGAGCAGAATCTGAAGTCACAAGCTAAGTATCAGGAATTTTCCATTGATAATGGACTTGTCTACTACAGAACAAGGCTGTGTATACCAACAAGCCAATCACTTAAGCAGAAGATATTATGGGAAGCTCATGATTCCCCTTTCGCAGGACATCCTGGCTATGCAAAAACTCTTAATGCAGTTAGGAAGAGCTACCATTGGGAGAGGCTCAAAGGTGACGTTCTCAAATATGTCACTAAATGTTTGTCTTGCCAACGTATCAAGGCTGAACATGTCATGATGCCAGGAAAATTGCAACCACTTGACATTCCCCAAATGAAATGGGAATTCATCAGTATGGATTTTGTGGTGGGCTTACCCCAAGTCCAAGGAGGATACAATTCCATTATGGTTGTAGTTGACATGCTTACTAAGGTTGCACACCTGATTCTAGTAAAGACAAACTATAAAGCCTCCGACATTGCAAGATTGTTTATCAAGGAGATATTCAAGCTACATGGGTTACCTAGAAGGATCATTAGCGATCGAGATTCTCTCTTCACTTCACACTTCTGGAGAGCTATCTTTGAAGCTATTGGGACTCAACTCTGTTTTAGCACTGCCTACCATACCCAAACGGATGGACAAACAGAGCGATTAAATCAAATCATTGAGGATATGCTTAGGGCATACTGCTGTCGAGAGCCGAAGAGGTGGATTCAGTACTTGCCGTTAGTAGAATTTGCCTACAATGTTTCTTACCAGTAAAGCATTCAAATGACCCCTTTCCAGGCATTGTATGGTCATGATTGTCGAAGTCCCCTAAACTTTTCTGATCCAACCCTAAGAGTTGAAGCTTCAAGACAAATGTTGGAGGACATGGATGACCAAATAAGGTCAATAAGACAAGACATACAAGCAGCCAAAGATAGACAAAAGGCATATGTGGATTTGAAACGCCAAGAGAGGGTCTTCGGAGAAGGAGACATGGTCTTCATTCGTGTACGCCCTAAAAGGAGTTCTCTATCTCTAGGAGAATGCAAGAAGCTAAGTCCAAGGTATTGTGGGCCGTATAAAATCCTCAAATGCCTGGGACCCAATGCTTATAAATTGCAACTTCCTGATAACCTAAAAGTTCACAGTGTATTCCATATTAGTCTCTTAAAAAAATATGTACCCAACCCTAATCATGTACTTGATGACCAACAAATTGTAATGCCTAGTTAAGGAGTCCTTGAACTAAGACCGGAAAAGATTTTAGATGTTAGGGAGAGACAGTTAAGATCTAGAACCTCGAAAGAATGCCTCGTCCAGTGGAAAGATTATCCCGAAGAGGATGCTACCTGGATGGATGAAAGCTCTCTCAATCTTCAATATCCCCAGTTTATCTCGAGATGAGGACATCTCGATTCTTCTAAGGGGGAGAGAATGTAATATTCTCACTCATGAAAATTGACTTTTCGCACACTGCGTAAACCTCGTGCAAAGGTTATCTGTCATATTGGAATCACCGGCAGGGTAATCTGTGACCTGCACTCGAGAAATTGAGACCTCCGCATTGGCAAAGCAAGCCCGAGGGTTCAAATCCGAAATTCACACGTAAACACCCTCTTGGGAGGGGCAAAATGGATATAAATAAAGCAATTTTTTTTTATATATTTATCCCTTTTCCCCAGCCGATGCATGGCTGGAGGAGAGGGAGTGTGGGGGGATGGGCTTGGTGGAGTCGTGGGCTGCATGGGGAGGGGGGGAACCCATGCAGAGGGCCATGTGGTGGAGCTCTTCTCTCCCCCCCCCCATGCCCTATATATACACCCTCTAAGGTGTTGAAGAGGGAGGAGAGAGGGACGAATGCTGCTGCCATCGCCGTTGCTGAGGAAGGAAGGGAGGCCTGACATGCTGGGAGAAAGCGCCCTGAGGATGCCCTGATTCTGTCGCCGCTACTGTCAGAAACCGTCGCCACCATGACCAGCCGTCGAACTGCCGCCATGACATCACAAATCCCCTCCCTGTTTCGACGTTAACTTCCCCCCTCCTCAACCTTTACCTTTAATCCACGTGATTTCGTGGGGAGCAACAGCTTCCCAGAAGCTTTTGGAAGCTTCTAAAGTACAAGGCTTAAGGCCTTGTGCACCCGGGCTCCACCTCGGGGTTAAAAAAACCTTCCCTTGAAGCCCATTTCCACATGCTTCTAAGGGATAAGGCTTTGGCCTTGTTCCTGCGGTCTTCTCGGGAATATCCTGCGTACGAGGGAAAAAGGGGAAGGATCTTGAAGCTGCTCACAACGGTTGGAGAAGACTCACCGATCGCGTAAGAGTAAAGGCAAACCGGAAGTCTGTAAGCATGCTAGCGATGGCTCCCAAGAAGTCGCAAGGCGCGCCTGCGGGAGGTTCTTCTCCTAGCATTCACGTGGACATCTCCCCGAGCCCACAGACCCAGGTTTTTTTTCGATTGTGATTTCATACTAAAGTAATGCATTAAGCATGACAACTCCATGGATTAGGAAGCACCCGTGCATGTTCAAACTCACCTAGCCTAGCTAAATGCAATTGGGAAAAATTGGTATTTTCACTATAAACGCAAATTGTCCATCCATCTTACGACCGTAATAGTAAATTGACTTGTCGTGCATTTTCAAAGGAAAGCCACTTATTGCCTAGGGTTAAAAAGGAAATTGTTAAGTGCATTGGTCATGAAGGAAAGGAGTATTTTTTTTGCAATAACTCCCTTCGTTATGATTCGCATGAGGGAATTGTTAATTTCTATTGCACAGCATGAAAAAGGACCCCGATCTTATATAAGTTGCATGGGAAAAGATGCTTGCAAATAGATTAAATCGACACTTGCCTTAGTATTGCATGAACTTCATTCACGATGTTGTTGTATCTAAGGGTCGCACTTATACTTTCGCAAATTTCATTTCATCAAGTTGCATTTAGGAATGATTGCATGGCTTATAAAAGCATGAAATTCAAATACTTAGACAAAAGGTTGTAGGTGTTATTCCTTGATGAAAATCATAGTAGGCCCTATGTAAGTTATTCTTCAAATTATCATGCCTTTTGACTTTAGCAAAAAGGGATAGGGCTATTGTGGATCTTATGGTGCGTAGAAGTAATGAATTACATGTTTACATGTATTGTAACATTTTGCAACTATTTTTCTACTTTAGATCAAGTTTATCATCTCTAGGAAAGAATTGTCCTTGTCATAAGACAAGTAGGTCAATTTACCCAAGTCATTTGTGGTATCATGACTGTTAGGGTTTCGTATAGGCATAATTAGCCGATTCAATAAAAACCTCAAGTACTAGCTAGGGCTTGGCACGTTAGAAATGCAGCCAAGTATCGTACTTGGATGCCAAGTCGAAGCCCTCAAACCCAAAGGTCCTACCCACCTTCCCGGAATGTTGAGTCAATTGGATGCTCACGCAAATAATGATCTAAGGTTTCTACCCTAAGGATCATTAGACCTAATGCTAGAACTTGGATTGAGTTGGAATCCCTAGGACCGAACGTAGTCGGCCTAGTGCAATTAGGATTGGGTTGAGTAAGAAGACACCCTAAACCTATTTCTAGCCTAATCATAATCCCTTGACCAGAAAACACCGTTCAATGGGTAAAATGATCCCTTGGAATAGAGGCGACACTTGTGCAAACAAGTTGCAACGTCGCATAGACTTGGGATTAGTTCACAAAAGAGTTTTGCCATTTCTTGAAATGAGGTTGGCAAGTTCTTGCGCAAGTTTAACTTGCAAGAGGATGAGTAGTCATCCTGTTACATCACCCTTATTGGGAAAATTTGCCAAGTTAAGGGAAGTTAGGTATTTGCTTGGAAGCAAATGATCAATCAATAAATTAAAGCGACATGGTCGCCAGGGTTTACTGTTAATAAAACCTAAGGTATTGGTTAAGTTGGGTTAACAGGGTATGACCCTAACCTAAGGACAAAAGAGTAAACAAATAAATCCTTGGGGGATCTTGCCAAGTCGAAATTAATCCCAGATCGAATGCTGGATGCATTCGGAGAGAAGGATTCACTCCTTAATAGTTGGCCAAATAAACGACCACTGAAATTGATTGTGCTTGTAATAGTTTAGAAAGCACTGTTTGCCTTGTTTGCTCAAGGAACTAAAGGATGAAAAGATATCTAAATGCTTCAGGTTGAAGGCCTAAAGGGAGAGGCAGCTTCAGTTACCCTCGACTGCCTGCCTGACCCTAACCAAGGGGGTTGTTGACCGCGCCGGGAACGTGGACCGAACCCGCCGCGAGAGGTCTTTCCGTTGAGCTCTACTTGGAGCAGGAGGACGCTTGGGTGCCAGGGGGGGCTCTGGCCGTAAATCCCTCGCCTTCCGGGTCCTGCACAAGAGGCTAACGTGACTCGGGATTGGATCTCGAGGCCCGCATACTAGTCTACGGGCAGAAGCTTGGAATAGTGATCCCTAGCGGATTACTGGATAAGCCTTCGGGCGGATTATGGACAAGCCTACGGGCGGAACTCCTTGTATTTCAAAGATAAAATGATGAAATGATAATAAAGAAGTTGTTTGATATTGTTTTTCTATGTCACGTGATAAGATTACGTGAAGGAAGCAGTGCTTAACAGGGTTAATTAAAGAAGCTGTTTGTTATATGTCAAATTAATGTGTTAGATAATTACATAACTAAAACAAACCGAGGAAAGTGCGGAGGATGGATCATGGGTCCGTCCTACGGATGGGTGGTCCCGGTTAGCCGGGAACTTTTCTCAAAAACCTCAAAGAACAGCGGGATGATCATCATCATCAAAACGAATAACGAGAACGATGACCTAGAGTTACATCTTACCCAATTTACGTTGTTTTAGGGGAACGGAATGGGACTATGCCTTATGGCTGAGAGGTTGAGTTTTGTATCCCTCTCGTTTCCCATTCTCCTTGAACCAAGTGCAACGTGAATCCGCTTCGGACCTGGCGTTTCTACGTAAAGTAATTCGCTCGGGTCTGACGCTAGTTGCTGCTAGCTAATGACCAAACAGGAAAACCCAAATTCAGGTCGATCCTAAGTGGGAACGGCCAGGATACTTCCGCTACGTGGCAAACACGGGAGGACCTAGATTGCAAAACCCGTAACATTCCAAGGGAGTGCCGGGCGGAGTTTTCTAGACATCCTTTCCGATGGACTGCTAGGACGTGTCCTGGATGATTCTAGTGGACACGTTACATGGCCACCAATATCCTGCGAGCAAGGCCTTTCCGGCTGTCACTTCTCCTGCAAAGTGTCCTCCCACAAGGCTCCTCATGCCTTGCTTTTAGTACTATTCCAATCTCATCTCCTACAATACATCTTTTTAGTACTTCATCCTTGCCTTTCTTGTACCAAGTGCCACCTAACAAGGTGTAGGGGGGCTGATTCCAACAAAAGCTTCTTCTTCTCCCAAGGCTGGAGATACTAGGAGGATAGTGTTGTGTTTCCAAGAGGTTGGCTATGCCTACATACCATGGGGTTACACTTTCAACTAGAAAAAGGGAAGCATTCGAGAGGTTTGGGTCATCCTGCTCCTCTTTGTGGCTCCAATGGATTTGTGACAAATGATTAGCCAGGACATGGGAGTGTCAAGGCTTAGTAACCACTTCAAAGTCAACTCTTGAAATATAAGGAGCTATCTCATAATTCTTCCCTTTATATCTACTTTGTTCATCAAGAAGGATAGGGCCTAATAGTCCATAGATTTTGAAATGCGTTGACAGTAGGTAATGTCAAAACTTCTCTAGGGAAAACACCATTGCTAGGCATTTGAGCTCTGTCATTGTGTATTTTCTTTCTTAATCAGTTACTTTTTGGCTTGCATAATAGATAGGTTGATATAACTTTGAGGAGCCCTTTTGGTATAAAACTGCTCCTAACCCTTTTACAAATGCATCAGTATGCACATTAAATTCATTCATCCAATTAGGAGGTTGCAAGATGGGTGCTTCTATTAGATACTAATTCAAAGTGTTGAACACTTTGTCACAATCATCAGTGGTCCACATAAATTCTACATCTTTCCTCAGGAGCTTATGCAAAGGTTTTTGCCTTTGTCGCAAAGTGTGTAATGAACTGTCTATAATAGCCCACATGGTTGAGGAATCCCCTCAATTGTTAAAGGTTGGTTGGTGTTGTTAAAGCTCCAACCTTCTTGAACTTGGCAGGACCTATTGTTATCCCCTTTGCAAAGAAAATGTGGCTCAAAAGAACTTCTGAAGAGACTCCGAAGACTCATTTGTAAAGGTTAAGAGAGATGCCATACTCTTGATATCTATCAAAGCAGTATTCTAGATGTCCCCAATGTTGAGAGAGAGAGAGAGAGAGTACGAGAGAGATACACAAGACATGCTCACAAAGAATGATTCATATTGATGTAGAGTTAGTATATATAGGTGAGACCCAAGTCAAGTGAGAGATGATATATATAGTTGTAACATCCCCACTCAAACAAAGGTCTCTAGCTGCGAGTGAAAAAACCCTTGGGGAGAACAAGGGAAAAACCCGAGCCCCTACACATAGTTACGATACAAAAATGATTTACTATAAAGTTTTCTTGAATACAATGATACATGCCTCAATCAGTGAGACAAGAACTTGGAACAATACTAAGTGCATGTCTTAATGAACTAAAGCGAGCTTCACTAAGAGCTTTTGTGAAGATGTTTGCAACCATTTGATCACTGGGACAATGCTCCACCATAATGGAACCTTTCTTGACTTCATGTCGAACATAATGATAATGAATAACAATATGCTTTGATTTGCTATGTTGTATATAGTCTTTGGTAAGACTAATAGCAGTTTGGTTGTCGCATCGAAGAGGTGTACTAGATGATAAAGGATGTCCCAAATCTGCAAGTAGTTGTCGAAGCCAAACTAGCTCGCGAGCTGCTAATGATGCAGCAACATATTCGGCCTCAATTGTAAAAACCGCAACACATCGTTGTTTCTTGCTGGATCAAGAAACCAAACATCCATTTACAAATAAAAAATTCCCACTTGTAGATCGCATGGATAAATGTGAACTTGCCCAATCAGCATCTGTATATCCAATAAGGTCAAGAGAAGTTGAAGAAGATAAAGAAGAATCCTCTCGACGACGATAAATAAGACCAAACTCCTTAGTACCCTTGAGGTACTTAAGAATACGTTTTGCAGCACACCAATAAATAGTGGAAGAGGAAGAAAGATACTGTCCCAAAAAGTTAGCTGCAAATAAAATATCTGCTCTTGTGTTTAAACCAATAAATTGAAGACAACCAACAAGATTAGCAAAAGTTTAATGAATGGCTGATTCTTCATTGCGTGTTATAGATGTACCCTTGGTAGAGCTCGAAAGAATGGGAGTGTTGGCAGAGTACGCATTTGTCAACCCAAACTTCTTAACAATATCATTAATAAACTTTTTCTAGTGAAGAAGAAGAATGCCTTGTTGTCGGTGTCATTGAACTTGAATACCCAAACAAGAATGTATCTCACCAAGATCCACCATTTCAAATGTAGTCGATAAAAGCTTCTTCATAGCTTCCAAGAAAGCAATATTATTTGACACAAGAATAGTATCATCAATATATAGAGTAAGAATAATAAAACATTTGTCCTCCCTTTTGATGTAAAGATTTGGGTGAGCAAAACATGCAACAAAACCTTTAGATGTGAGGAACTGATCAATATTAATATACCAAGCACGAGAGGCTTGCTTCAATCCATATAATGCACGATGAAGCTGGCATACAAGATGCTCCTTGCCTACTATCATAAAACCTTTAGGTTGCTCCATATAGATTTCTTCTTCAATATCTCCATTGAGAAAATCTGTTTTAATATCCATTTTGTGAATTTCTAGATCAAATAGTGTTGCAAAAGCCAAAATTATACGAATAGTTGTGGAGCGCCCAACGGGAGAAAATGTTTCTTGATAATCTACTCCTGCAATTTGCAAGTAACCTTTTGCAACAAGTCGTGCTTTGAACTTATCAAACGAGCCATCAGCTTTGGTCTTGGTTTTATAAACCCATTTACATTTGATAGGAACACGATTTGGGGGGAGTTTAGTAAGAATCCATGTACCTTTCGAGATTAAAGAATCGTACTCAGCTTGCATAGCTTCTTGCCATTGATCCCTTTGAGATGAATTGATAGCTTCCATATACGATATTGGATCCTCTTGGACAGACATAGCATCATCAAAGACATCATATTCAATAGAATAGAATCCATGCTCTATCTCAATAGGTGTTGAGAGAGAGAGAGAGTACAAGAGAGATACACAAGACATGCTCCCAAAGAATGATTCATATTGATGTAGAGTTAGTATATATAGGTGAGACCCAAGTCAAGTGTTGCAAATTATGGCATCAACGATTTGCACACTCCGATTTTGCCAAAATTCTTGATCTTCATCGTCATGGTCTTGTGCAAGGTATGGATTTTAAATCTCATCCACGTATGGGAATATGTGAGTACTGTGCACTTGGAAAACACCATCGTTCGCCTTTCCACACTTCTACTTCATCACATTCCTGTGCTCTCTTGGATTTGGTTCATACCGATATTTGCGGTCCTTTTCCTGCCTCAAAGTCTCAATATCGATATTTTATAACTTTCATTGATGATTTCTCACGGTACACACATGTCTATCTTCTTCGACATAAGTCCGAGGCTTTATCTATATTTAAAAAATACAAGATAAGTGTGGAGCTTCAAACTGGATTCTCTATAAAGACGCTTCGTAGTGACAACGACGGTGAATATGTATCCAATCTATTTGATGACTTCTGTAAGGATCAAGGTATTCATCATGAGTTTACAATTCCTTATTCTCCTCAGCAAAATGGTGTTGCTGAGCGTAAAAATCGCACGATTCTTAATGCTATACGTTGCATGCTTATACACTCTGGTTTGTCTCAAAAGTTTTGGACTGAAGCACTTCTAATAGCTGTTTTTATTCAAAATCATCTTCCAACTACTGCACCTGCTGGTAAAATTCCTATAACAATTTGGACAGGGAAGACACCTTCAGTCTCTCACTTTCGCACATTTGGCTGCATTGCTTATATTCATGCGCCCAAGGACACTCGACATAAGTTGGATCCTCCAGGTTTGAAGGTTATTTTTCTTGGTTATTCAGATCATTCCAAATGTTACAAATTTTATGATCCTTCTTCTCAAAAGGTTATCATTAGTCGTGATGCTATATTTGATGAGAAGACTATGGGTGGCACATGGTCGTCAGATGTTTCAGATGATACACAATCTTTGCTTAGTGCATTTCCTTACTTGCTTTGTGATTCTACTAATTCTGATGATCATAAACCTCCTTCACCTCCAAAGAAGATTGATGAAAATTTGGAGATCTATGTTGATCTTCCTATTGAGATAGAGCATGGATTCTATTCTATTGAATATGATGTCTTTTCTCTTGTACTCTCTCTCTCTCTCAACATGGTATCAGAGCTATCGATGCGTAGCAACAACAAGGAAGATAAGTTGTTTCATTGTTTATACTTGATTGAATTCTTTGCACAAGTGATGATTTGATACATGAACTTGTTCAAATTAGAAGTATTAGTTAATTTTGTCCAGGTGCGTGGCTCTCATTGTGCTCTCGAATCCTGTCAAAACCGCTTGTCAATCGGAGTTCTGGATCAAAAGTTAGGACAGTTCAGGATTCAAGACAACAATTCTGCTCAAATCTGCGATTCTTTATTTAAAACTGTATTTCTAATTACAGTTTGTTAATCCCATGCGTCATCTCGTCTTGCACATTACGCCTGTCTATTTCGGGCTTTCTTTTTAGTCACTCAATACTTTTCGTCGTTCTTACGTGCATATCCCTATTTTGATTGTCATGCGTCTCAACTATGCTCATCTTGATCATGATTTGCAGATTCTGCGATCTCATCTTATTTTTTTTCTCTCGACATACAGGCATGGCCAATTGCGTAATTGTTAACGGATATCCGTCTGGCCAACGTTCAGTTCCCTTCTTCCAAGGACAAGGCTTTCCTGGGTGGAAAGCAAAGATGATGCTAATTCTTGAAGGTGATGAACTATTTGATATTGTTTTGGGCGACCTGTCTTGCCCAGTTCAACCTATTGATGTGATGAATAACAATTCTATGATTACTGATGGTCCATTATTTGAACAATGGAAAATTGATCATACTGATTGGATTCGTCGTGACAAAGTGGCTCGTCGTTATATATTGTCTGCACTTCCTGGCTCACTTATGTTGGATGTCTTTCATCTGGAAACCTCTCATGCTATTTAGGAGTATCTTATCTCAACGTTTGAGAAGAAATCGGTCACCGAAATTTTATATCTCCAAACTTGTTTGAAGAATCTTCAATATAAGGTTGGTACCTCTATGCACTCTCATATCGAGGCTTTTAAAGACATTATCAATCAGCTTGGTGCTGCTGGCGCTCCTGTTGCTAAAAATCAGATTGTTACTCAACTTCTTCATACCATCAAAGATCCTTTATATGACAATATCATCACTATTTTGTCTAACAAGGATGATATCCACTTTGACAAAGCATGTATATCTCTTATTGAATATTCTCAACAACATTAGCATCATTTGGAAAAATCTGATGCTGTTTTGGTCACTCGCGAACAAAGGGATTTTGATGCTGCTTTTGTTGCTCGCAAGCGTCCTGCTTCACGTTTTCAGCAGGGTGGACGCCGTAATCCAGGTAGTAAATCTTCTCGTCTTGCTTATCCTAATAAACATTGTTCTTATTGTGATAAGAAAGGTCATGTGGCTTCTGATTGCTGGGCACATCAATATGATGAGGAGCATGGAGTTACTACAAAGCAACCTCGCTCGTCCAAAAGTTTTCCTCCTTGTGATTATTGTGCACATACAGATCATCCATCTCGTCGTTGTTATAAACGCAGATATGATGAAGAACGTTCTCGAGCTTATATTGTTCAACAAACTACAACTGATGATGATCATACTCATCAGGAGCTCAATTTCGTCCATTATGATATCTCTCCAGAAAAGGTACTTCATGTTCATGATGGTTCTCTATTCATCGTTGATTCAGATGCCACTGGAAACATGACATACCAATCGCAGTGGCTTCACAATTATCATTCTCTTCCTGTCAAGAAGTTTGTTTGCCTTGCAGATGATACGACTTGCCAAGTCAAGTGAGAGATGATATATATAGTTGTAACAATAGGAAGATCGACATATATCTCCAATTTTTCATCAATCTTCTTTGGAGGTGAAGGAGGTTTATGATCATCAGAATTAGTAGACTCACATAGCAAGTAAGGAAATGCACTAAGCAAAGACTGTGTATCATCTGAAACATCTGACGACCATGTGCCACCCATAGTCTTCTCATCAAATATAGTATCATGACTAATGATAACCTTTTGAGTAGAAGGATCATAAAATTTGTAACCTTTGGAATGATCTGAATAACCAAGAAAAATAACCTTCAAACCTGGAGGATCCAACTTATGTTGTTGAGTGTCCTTGGGCACATGAATATAAGCAATGCAGCAAAATGTGTGAAAGTGAGAGACTAAAGGTTTCTTCCCTGTCCAGATTGTTATAGGAATTTTACCAGCAGGTGCAGTTGTTGGAAGATGATTTTGAATAGAAACTCCTGTTAGAAGTGCTTCAGTCCAAAACTTTCGAGACAAACCAAAGTGTATAAGTATGCAATGTATAGCATTAAGAATAGTGTGATTTTTGTGCTCAGCAACACCATTTTGCTGAGGAGAATAAGGAACTGTAAACTCATAATGAATACCTTGATCCTTACAGAATTCATCAAATATATTGGATACATATTCACCGCCATTGTCACTACGAAGAGTCTTTATAGAGAATCCAATTTGAAGCTCCACACTTATCTTGTATTGTTTAAATATAGATAAAGCCTCAGACTTATGTCGAAGAAGATAGACATGTGTGTACCGTGAGAAATCATCAATGAAAGTTATAAAATATCGATATTGAGACTTTGAGGTAGGAAAAGGACCGCAAATATCGGTATGAACCAAATCCAAGAGAGCACAGGAATGTGATGAAGTAGAAGTGTGGAAAGGCGAACGATGGTGTTTTTCAAGTGCCCAATACTCACATATTCCCATATGTGGATGTGATTTAAGATCCATACCTTGCACAAGACCATGATGATGAAGATCAAGAATTTTGGAAAAATCGGAGTGTGCAAATCATTGATGCCATAATTTGCAATATGCATCTCGAGGGGCAGTAACAACATTTGCAACCGTATCGTTCAATAATAGCTCAAATAGATTACCATGTCGAGAAGCCATTGCTATAGTATGTTTGTCTTTCTCTATACGACATGGATTATGATCAAAGACAACAAACAAACCAATATTAACTAGACGAGCAATAGAAAGAAGATTTCTTTGCAAATCTGGAACATGAAGAACTCCTCTTAATATTCTAGTGGATGAAACAGTCCCCAGATATAAATCACCCACTCCTTTGACTTGACAAGTCGTATCATCCGCAAGGTAAACAAACTTCTTGATAGGAAGAGAATGATAATTGTGAAGCCACTGCGATTGGTATATCATGTTTCCAGTGGCACCTGAATCAACAATGAATAGAGAACCATCATGAACATGAAGTACCTTTTCTGGAGAGATATCATGATGGACAAAATTGAGCTCCTGATGAGTATGATCATCATCAATTGTAGTTTGCTGAACAATATAAGCTTGAGAACGTTCTTCATCATATCTGTGTTTATAACAACAATGAGATGGATGATCTATATGTGCACAATAATCACAAGGAGGAAAACTTTTGGATGAGCAATGTTGCTTTGTAGTAACTCCATGCTCCTCATCATATTGACGTGCCCAGCAAATCAGAAGCCACATGGCCTTTCTTATCACAATAAGAACAATGTTTGTTAGGATAAGCAAGACGAGAAGATTTACCACCTTGATTAGGGCGTCCACCCTACTGAAAATGTGAATCGGGACACTTGCGAGCAACAAAGCAGCATCAAAATTCCTTTGTTCGCGAGTGACCAAAACAACATAAGATTTTTCCAAGTGATGCTCATGACGTTGAGAATATTCAATAAGAGATATACATACTTTGTCAAAGTGGATATCATCCTTGTTAGACAATAGTGATGATATTGTCATATAAAGGATCTTTGATGGTATGAAGAAGTTGAGTAACAATTTGATTTTTAGCAAGAGGAGCGCCGGCAACACCAAGCTGATTGATAATGTCTTTAAAAGCCTCGATATGAGAGTTCATAGAAGTACCAACCTTATATTGAAGATTCTTCAAACGAGTTTGGAGATATAAAATTTCGATGACCAATTTCTTCTCAAACGTTGAGATAAGATACTCCCAAACAGCATGAGAGGTTTCCAAATGAAAGACATCCAACATAAGTGAGTTAGGAAGTGCAGACAATATATAACAACGAGTCGCTTTGTCATGACGAATCCAATCAATATGATCAATTTTCCATTGTTCAAATAACAAGCCATCAGTAATCAGAGAATTGTCATTCATCACATCAATAGGTTGAACTGGGCAAGACAGGTCACCCAAAACAATATCAAATAATTTGCCACCTTCAAGAGTTAGCATCATCTTTGCTTTCCACCCAGGAAAGCCTTGTCCTTGAAAGAAGGGAACCGAACATTGGCCAGAAAAATATCCGTTAACAATTACGCAATTGGCCATGTCTGTATGTCAAGAGAAAACAAATAAGATAAGATCGCAGAATCTGCAAACCATGAACAAGATGAGCGTAGTTGAGACGCGTGACAATCAAAATAGGGAGATGCACGTAAGAACGACGAAAAGTATTGAGTGACTAAAAAGAAAGCCCGAAATAGAGAGACGTAACATGCAAGACGAGATGACGCGTATAAGAAAAGTGCTATTTCAATTGAACAAAGAACGTGAACAAGAATAAAACATTGCTAAAAATAGCAAGATGTTTGCTTGTCGTAATCAACATCATTAACGAAGACAAGCGATTAACAAATTGTAATTAGAATTACAGTTTTAAATAAAAAATCGCAGATTCGAGTAGAATTGTTGTCTTGAATCCTGAGCTGTCATAACTTTTGATCCAGAACTCTGATTGACGAGCAGTTTTGACAGGATTCAAGAGCATGATGAGAGCACGAAAAATTAAAGAGCATCATTATGGTGGACTGTTGTCCGTAAGAGTATTAATTGTCCCTCTACTTGGGAAGCCTTTCAAAAGAATTTTTTGCAAAATTTCCTTCCACCTCAATTCCATGACAAAGCTATCAAATAGTGGATCTCCTATAACAAAGAGATCGTGAATCCATCCTGCAATACACTAAGCATTTCTAGAGTGCCTCACTTCAACTTCGAATGCTTGAAGATGTTCCTGAGGAGACCCACAAGTGCAAGTACATGTCTGGTTTGCTAGGTTACTTCTATGCGGAAGTGAATATATTCAAGCAAAAGACCTTGGAGGATGCGATTTCTTTAGCGCATGATGCGGAGGATAAAATTTGTGGATGAGAAAAGCAAGGATAACAACTTTTTATTAATAATAAATTTGGTACAAAGAAATTCAATTCTAACTTCTGAAGATTCAATCAAAATTACTTTGCTCCTTCCTCTTTTCATAAACCCTAGACTCAACCTCCTGCTTTACCATCAAATATAAATTCAAACCCTAAGCCTTCCCTCCATTGAACAAATCCCACCCAAACTTCCAACCCTTACCAACAATGTCTCCAAAGCAAAGCCTATGGTTTGCTACAAGTATTATCAACCTAGACACTTAGCAACAAACTATCAGTCCAAGAAGCAAGCTGTTTAAATCAATCACTTGGGAGCAATAGATGACGAGGACTATGAAGATATGTCAAACTTCATTGAATATGATGATGATATTGGTGATGCTTCATATACTTTACCACGTATGCCACATCCTCATTCATTACTAACAATGAAATATTTTGTACCTGGTCAAGAAAAGATTATTTTGCATGATAATGGAAGCACACATGATTTTATTTCCGCAAAGTTGGTAAAAGAATTGAATTTATCTATTGTTTCAACTCATTATTGCATAAAGGTTGCATTCTTAGGCACTAGATACAATGGCACACAAGAAGTGCATGATTTAGAGATTAAAATCAATTATTATGTTGAGTGTAGAAATTTCTTGGTTGTGCCTTTGCAAGCTAGTGATATTATTTTTGGAATGCCTTGGCATCACAAATATAACCTTGACATAGATTATTCCACATATTCCATGAAAATTCATTTTAACGAAAACCAAATCACATTATATGGATTGCACACCTTTGATAATTTTCCACTTCTTAGTCACACACGGGCTAAATGTGCATTGAGAAAAGGTAGTAAATCATATTTAGTATGGGTGAATGAAATCGAAGCTAGGGAAAATCAGATGCATCCTAGGCATGCACAATTTCTTTCACAATTTAAAGATTGTTTTGCTATTGATTTACCACTTGGTTTACCACCTACACGTCCTAAAGACCATAAAATAGATTTAATCCTAGGTTCTCAACCACCATGTAAAGCAACTTATAGAAACAATAAGATTGAATAAAAATAAATCTAAATACAAGTTGAGGAACTATTGAACCAAGGACTCATTAGGCCCAGTAGTTCTCCTTTTGGTGCACCTCTCCTATTAGTTAAGAAGAAAAATAATACCTATAGGATGCGCATTGACTATTTTCTCCTAAACAAAATCACTGTTAAGAATAGATATTCAATCCCCAGGGTAGATGACCTCATGGATAAACTACAAGGGGCTACTATTTTTAGCAAGATAGATCTCAAATTTGGATATCATCAAGTACGCTTGGATACATCTGCATTTAGAACTCAGTTTGGTCATTATGAATTTCTTGTTTTGCCTTTCGATTTGACCAATGCACCAACTACATTCAGTCTTATGATGAATCATATATTTTTGAAGTATCAGAATTGTGTGATTGTTTTCTTTGATGATATTTTGGTTTTCAATAAGGACGAGAATGAGCATTGGGAACATCTATCTTTGGTTTTCAAATTTTTGAAAGAGAATCAATTGTATGCTAACCCTGACAAGAGTGAAATTTTTCAAACCCAGATTGAATACTTAGGTCACATTATTTCTTCTGATAGTATTCGTGTTTATCCTAAAAAGATAGAGATAATTTTAAATTGGCCAATCCTAAAACATGGTTTGCCAAAAGTTATTAATTTTTATCGTGATTCTAGATTTTGTAATAATTTTTGAACTACTTTGTTTGCTAATTTGGGTACTAAGATTGATTTCTCATTTGCATTCCATCCTCAAACCAATGGGCAAACAAAAGCTACTAATAGTACAATTCTAGATCTTTTGCATGCATACACAATTTCAAAACCACAAACATGGGACACATTTGCATCTACTTCAATTTGCATACAATAATACACCACACACAGCTATGCATAAAACACCTTTTGAAATCATTTATGGACATAGATTTTCTACACTTGTCACATCATTATCAAATAAAGTTAAAGCTACTGATGATATTGCCAATACACATGCTACTATTTTCGCTCAAGTTAAAGATATTATTCTGAAAGCCCAACAATCATACACTAAACAAGCTAATAAGAAAAGACAAGCCATGAATTTCAACGTTGGTGATTATGTTTGGTTACGCATCGAAAAGAGAAGATTGTAATGTGTTGAGAAACACACTATTGTTAAATTAGCACCTAGGTTCTATGGACCTTTCAAAAAAATTCACAATATCAATAACAATGCATTTAAATTAGAAATTCCCAAACATTGGAAGATCCATAATAATTTTCATATTAGTTTGCTATGACCTTTTAGAGGCCAATTACCTATCCATCCTATCTATGAAAACCCTCCTTTGTAATATTTCCGCACACTCCGTACCGTAAATATTAACTGTCCGCACGCGGTGTAAACCCTGTGCAAAGGTATTCCCTACTTCGCAAGTTATTAGTAACTTAAACCATACCATTCACGAGGTCTCCACGTCGATAATTAAAAGCCGGGGTTGAAGACCGTATAACCGCAAGGGAACGACCGCTTGGGAAGGGCAATAGGATAAATTAAGGCAATTTTTTTTTACTATTATCCCTTCCCCCAGCCGATGCATGGCTGGAGGAGAGGGAGTGTGGAGGGGGGGATGGCCAAGTGAGGGACTGCATGAGGGAAGTTCTCCACGTGTGTGGAGACCCTCTTCCCCACCCCCATTCCTATATAAACACCCCCCATCAAGGGGGTGTGCTAGAGAAGGGAGGCCTGTGAGAGAGGGAGAAAGGGAGAAGCTGTGGGAGAGAGAGAGCTAGTTGGCCGTGGAGGAGAGGGAGGTGAGGTCGCCGTGCTGGTCGCCGAGAAGGAGGAGGTCGCCAGTCCGCCAGCTGCTGGTCCGCCAGCCACGCCACGAGCCGCCATCGCTGCCGCCCTGATCCGCCCAGCCACCAGTCGTCTGCGCCCAGTCCGCCTGCCACGTGGATCACGATCCCCCCCTTCCCCCACGTGGTCCTGTGGAAGCAGAAGCTTCTTTAGAAGCTTCTTTAGAAGCTTCTAAGGGGGGGGCCTCCTTAAGCCCCCTTCCCACCACCTGTCCCAAAAGCCCTTCCCACCCCATTTCCAAGAAGATCTCTTCATACCCTCCCGGGACTTTGAAGAGGGGACGGTGAAGCCATAAAGACCCCCGCAAGACCCATCGAAAAGGCTTTCGCAAGAAGATTTTAAAGCCGCAAGCCGTCCGAGATTAAATTCCGTGCCGATTCGAGTTTTCTTGAAAGACTCCTAAAGCCTTTGCCGCAAGCACCATCCCGAAAAGGAAATCTCCCGCATACAAGGATAAAGGCAGAGGTCGGAAGGCCGCATTCCGAGGGCCGTCACTCCGTAGACCACAAAGGCAAATCGGAAGTCGAATTTACGACTACGATGGCCCCAAAAAGATCACAAGGTGCGACCGCGGAAGGCTCATCTCCGAATGTACAAGTGGACATCTCCCCGAGCCCACAAGTCCAGGTTCTTTCGAGTTATTCTCGCATGATTAGATGCGCTTAGCTCATAGAGGAAATTGCATTTTTTCATTTAAATGCATACCGAAATTGGAAAGAAATACATGTGATAAAGCATCTCTTGAACATTAGGCAAGATTGAAAAATATCATGAATTTGAACGAGTTATCCACCTTAGAAGGCTAGTGGCATGTAGTTTTTTTGGTGCATTATCAAAGTAATGAGTCTAAAATTAGGCAAAGAAATGGAATTTATAAATGCATTCTCTTTCGTCATAGACATGGTAGGAATAAGTGTGTGCCGCACATTAGGCAACATACTTCTCGCAATGATTTCATAGGAAAAGGTTAGCACCATAAGGTATTAACCGGAAAGAAATAATAGAATACTAGAATGAACGTATGATCTTGCAAATAGCATGTAAGATGGAATAAGTTAACACTAGCTTTGTATAAGTTTCATTAACTGCTTCGTAGCTAGGAGAATGTTGCATATTGCATAGTCATCATGCGATAACGTCATTCATTAGAAACCGCATTTAGGAAAGATTGCATGGTTCGTCAAAGCATAGGAGTCGAAAGTATAGACTACAAAGTAGTAGGCATGATTAATTGGTAAATCCTAGCAGGACCTAGGAAAGATAGCGTACAGATTGGCAAGCATTTTACCTTACCAAGGAAAGATAAAGTTATCATGAACCATGTGATACGTAGAGGCAATCAATCGCATGTTTACGCGTATTGGTGGAATCGTATCTATTGCTCTCCGTTAGATTTAGTTTATTACCTTTAGAAGGATCATCCTCGTCGCAAGATAGGTATAATTGAAGTAACTAAGTAACCTAAACCACAAGGGACTCATATGGATATGGCTCCGTCGGTATGATAGGTATTCCAAGTGCTAACTAGGATTTAGTGCAATAATAATTCGACCTAGCTTTAGACAAAAACCGTGAATTTAAAGATCCTACACACGTTCACAAAATGTCGAAGCAATTGGATGTTCATGTATGAAATGATCTAAGGTTTTATCCTAAGGATCATAATGAAACTCCGACGGAGTTGCATATTTCTAGAACCATGGGTCAACCTAATTAGGAATGATTTGGAGGATACCCTAAAACCCTATTACTCGGCTGGGGTAAATTCCGTGAACGGAAAACACTAAGCAATGGAATGATCCCATGGAATTAGATGCAATACATGTGCAAAAAGCTGCAACATTGTATAGACTTGAGATTTGTCCACAAGAGAGTTTGTCATCTCTCGAAATGAGGTTGGCAAGTTAATTTACAAGAGGATGAGTAATCATCCTGTTACTCACTTTTCTTGGGGAATAATTGCCAAGGAAAAAGAAAGTTAGGTATTTGCGAATGACCCGACAATAAACTAAAGCGACATGGTCACTGGATCCTGCCATAACAGAACCTTAAGCATTGGTAGGGTATAACCCTAAACCAAGAACGATAGGAATCTTGCCAGGTTGCAATTGATTCCGGATCGAATGCGGGTTGCATTCGGAGGAAAGGAGTCACTCCTTAACAATTTGCCAGCTAAACGACCACTGAAAATTGATTGTGCTTGTAACAGTTTAGAAAGCACTGTTTGCAATGTTTGCTCAATGAACTAAAGGAGGAAAACATATCTAATACTTCAGGTTGAAGCCTGAAGGGAGAGGCAGCTTCAGTTACCCCGACTGCCTGCCTAACCCTAACCAAGGGGGTTGTTAGCCGCGCCGGGAACGTGGACCGAACCCGCCGCGAGAGGTCTCTCCGTTGAGTTCTACTTGGAGCAGGAGGACGCTTGGGTGCCAGGGGGGGCTCTGGCTGTAAATCCCTCGCCTTCCCGGCCCTGCACAAGAGACTAACGTGACTCGAGATTGGATCTCGAGGCCCGCATACTAGTCTACGGGCGGAAACTTGGATTAGTGATCCCTGGTGGATTACTGGATAGCCTTTGGGCGGATTATGAATATGCCTACGGGCGGAACTCCTTGTATTTCAAAGATAAAATGATAAAATGATAATAAAGAAGTTGTTTGGCATTGTTTTCTTTATGTCCTGTGATAAGATTACGTGAAGGAACCGGTGCATAACAGGGTTAGTTCAAAGAAGCTGTTTGTATATGTCAAACTAATGTGGTAGGTAATTACATAACTAAAACAAACCGAGGAAAGTGCGGAGGATGGACCATGGGTCCGTCCTATGGATGGGTGGTCCCGGTTAGCCAGGAACTTTTCTCAAAGTCTTCGACGAACAGAAGGATGATCAACATCACCGAAACAAGTAGTGAGAACGATGACTTGGAATTACCGATTACCCGATTCACGCTGTTTTAGGGGAACGGAATGGGACTATGCCTTTTGGCAGAGAGGTCGAGCCTTGCATCCCTCTCGTTTCCCATTCTCCTTGAACCAAGTGCAGCATGAATCCGCTTCAGACCTGGCGTTTCTGCGTAAAGTAGTTCGATCAGGTCTGACGCTAGTCGCTGTTAGTACAATGACCAAACAATTCCAGTTGATCCTAGTGGGAACGGCCAGGACGCTTCCGTTACGTGGCAGACGCGGAAAGTCCTAGATTGCAAAACCCGCAACATTCCGTGGGAGTGCCGGGTGGAGTTTTCTAGACAACCTTTCCGATGGACTGCTAAGACGTGTCCTAGAGGATTCTAGTGGACACGTTACAGTTGGTATCAGAGCCGACTTACAATGGAATTGCTTTCATAAGATTTCATTAGAAGTGAAGTAAAGAAATTGTTCCTGTCCAAACATTTTCTCATCTTCGATACTGTCTTGCAGAATTACGAGGCGTGGAACAAGTTTTTGGTGTTTCGGATCATGTTCATGACTGCGATGCATTCTCCGCATTATAGGCAGAGAATTGAAATGATGAACATCTTGGAGCAGATTTATAACCCATCACCTCTATATATAGAGCGAAGATGGACTGGGTCTTCAGGAATCTACTACATAGCTGCCCACCGGTTCGCTTATCTACAGACCAACCTGAAGAGGATCAAGTGGTTGGAAGATTTGAAAGTCGTGAAGCTGTTCATTTTTGTGGAAGCTCACGTAAATTCGACTTTGCATATTCGAGGTCGGAGGGTTGAATTAAACTCATATGTTTATGAGGAAGTAACCCGTGTAATTCCAGCTGATAGAATTAAGGTATTGGGCCGCCATGGGAAGTATGGATTCCAGCGGAAAGGATATCCCGAACTTCCGATGAATTATCGATTCCTAAAGATACATGACCCAAAACCCTACTATTACACAGTTCCTGTAGACAAATCCAATACTATGTTGTTCTCCCCAAACTAGATGTAATGACTGGAGATGTTGTATGGGGCTACGCCATATAAATATAAATAAGGACTTCTTTTATCACTATCCAATTGTGCATCAAAGTTGTTGAAAAAAGTTAAGTAACTTCATGAGTTACGAAATAGTTGAACTAAAGATAAGCTAATGTCAATTATCATATAATAAGAAAACTTTTTCTCAGGCGCAACCCCAGGTACAAGTTCCAAATTCACCCCCTACGGCAAGTACGACTGTGATCCAGGAGAAGAAGTTCCTCCTCAAACAGATTAAGCCACCCGAGTTTGACGGGAGGGGCAGATTCGTCCAGTCAGACGCTGAGATTTGGATTGAATCTATGGAGGACTACTTCGAAGCCGCTGGCACTGCACCTGCTAATCAGGCCATGCTCGCCAAATTAAAACTCACCGGTGAAGCCAGACTATGGTGGAAACAATGGTGCAGGGATCAAGGGATTTCAGAGGGGTCCGTTACCTGGGAGAAGTTAAAGCAAGCCGTGCAAGGGAGATATTTGCCACCCGCATATCGTACTCAGAAAATGAATGAGTTCTATGAGCTAAAACAGTTAGGACTCACGCTTGACGCATACTACTCTAAGTTTGTCTCACTCTTAAAGTATGCGCCACGAATGGACACGACACAGCAGGTGTCCAAATTTTGCGCAGGCTTAAATCCACCTGTAAATACCCGTCTCGAATCTATGAGACCATCAGATCTTCAGGATACACTCATTCGAGCAGCACCTATAATTCAGGAAGTACAAGCTAAACCAAGGAGTATTAAGAATTGGGCTTATAGCAACCCAAGAAGAGGAGCATTCAGACCTCAGGTTAAGAGAGTTCAAGGCCACAATCAGGGACAAAGGAAGAAAGCAAGGACAAATAACGTCAACAACTTTGTTCCTACTCACAGTAATGGCCGAAACCTCCGATGTTTCCACTGCAACGAAGTTGGTCACTTCAGAAAGGAATGTCCCAAGCTTAGCGAGGGACACCGTCAAGGTGCTGGCCGCGGACAGGGAGCCGCCACCCGTGGTAGAGGAAGAGCTGCCTGCATTACCACTAGGCAAAGATGTAATGCGGAAGAAGAGGAAGACCCGACTATGGAAGCGGAATTCGAAAGAGCAACAGTCCATGCCGCTTTACACAGGAAGGGCCCAAATCGCCAGTTCTCGGTAATTCAAACGCCGTCGGGCTATCAAGGTAAAAGTTTCAAAACCTTGATTGATTGTGGCAGTACGCATTCCTTTATCTCACCAGCGTGTGCTAAGAGATTAGGAATAGCCACAGTAGAAGCACCTACCCTACTTGTGGAATTGGCAAACGGTCGTGAGGTAACTTGTGCTAGGCAAACTGCTAAGGAGGAGTTCTATCTGGGAGGGAAGAAAACCTCAGTCAAATTTAGAGTCATGAACTTAGGCATCCATGAGTGTCTACTCGCGATGGATTGGCTTAAGCCTAATGATGCTCACATCCACTGTGGAAAGGGTCAAGTTTCCTTTCGAAACTCTGACGGAGAGTTTGTTACGACTCAAGGTGAGGCAGGAGTGCCGAGAATCCAGCTAGCCAAGGTATCGCGGATCATAAAAGGGGTTAGGAAAGGATTACCTGTTTACTTGATCAAACTCAACAAGTTAGATCAAAAGCAAGAGTCTCATGAGGGACCCTCTTGGCTAAAAGAATATGATGACGTATTCCCTAAGGAATTAACTGAACTTCCACCTCCAAGAGAAGTTGATCATGAAATAAGGCTAATACCTGGAGCTGCGCCAATTGCAAAGAGACCTTACAGAATGTCTATTCCGGAAGCTATTGAGTTGAAGGAACAACTCAAGCAACTGTTAGATCAGGGCTACATCCGGCCTAGCAATTTACCATGGGGAGCTCCAGTCCTATTCCAGAAAAAGAAAGATGGGACACTTCGACTATGTATTGACTACCGTGGGTTGAATCAATCAACAGTCGAGAACAAGTACCCTATTCCTAGAATAGATGAGCTTCTTGATCGCCTTCAAGGTGCAAAGATCTTCTCCAAAATTGATCTCAGATCAGGCTACTATCAAATCAGGATCAAGGATGAGGATATTCCAAAAACGGCCTTCAATACAAGATATGGGCACTTTGAATTCTTGGTTATGTCATTCGGACTTACAAATGCACCTGCCACTTTCAATAGGTTAATGCAGGATATTTTTAGGCCATATCTTGATGATTTCGTACTTGTCTTCTTCGACGACATTTTAGTCTATTCTAAACAGGAAGAAGATCATGAACCTCAACTATGGATTGTTTTGGAGACAATGAGGTCTCATAAGCTGTATGCAAAAATGAAGAAGTGTGCATTCTTCAAACGTCAGATTGAATATCTAGGATTCATAGTATCATCAGAAGGAATATCAGTAGATCCAGCCAAAGTCAGAGATGTGCTTGAATGGCCAATACCATTATCCGTCAAAGAGATACACAGTTTTCTTGGCTTGACAAGATGGTATAGGGTCTTTATCAAAAACTATGCTTTGATTGCAGCACCTCTTACCGACTTACTAAAGAAGCAGACTTCTATTACATGGTCAACTCCCGAGCAAAATAGCTTCGATCAATTGAAGCAATGTTTGGTATCAGCACCTATTCTGAGACTTCCTGATCTCAATAAAGAGTTCGAGGTAGTAACTGATGCTAGCATTCTTGCATTGGGGTGTGTTCTTATGCAGGAAGGTCATCCAGTAGCATATTCTTCAAGGAAATGGAAGAGTCACGAAAAGAATTATGCCACTCATGATCTGGAGTTATTAGCTGTCATCCATGCTCTAAAGCTTTGGAGACACTACCTGTTGGGAAATAAGTTCACTCTAGTAACTGATCATAAGAGTCTCAAATGGATTTTTACCCAGAACGAACTCAACATGAGGCAACGTCGATGGATTGAAGTATTGGAGGAATATGATTTTGAAATCAAGTATCGACCAGGGAAAGAGAATGCAGTTGCCGATGCACTCAGTCGCAAGGCATTCCTAAATTCCCTAATCTTGCAGAATCCATCAACGGCCAGATCTCTGGCTACAAAGGTATCTATGCCAAGCAACCCAATACTCGAATTAGCTAGAGAGGAAGCATGCCATGACTTAGCCTACCAAGCAATGATAAAAGAAATATCTACCAAGGATCAGAATCTGAAGTTACAGGCCAAGTATCATGAATTTTCTATTGACAATGGACTTGTTTATTACAGAACAAGGCTATGTATACCAGCAAGCCAGTCACTTAAGCAGAAGATATTGTGGGAAGCTCATGACTCCCCTTTCGCAGGACATCCTAGCTATGCAAAAACTCTCAATGCAGTCAGGAAGAGCTATCATTGGGAGAGGCTCAAAGGTGACGTCCTCAAATATGTCACCGAATGTTTGTCTTGCCAATGTATCAAGGCTGAACATGTCATGATGCCAGGAAAATTGCAACCACTTGACATTCCCCAAATGAAATGGGAATTCATCAGTATGGATTTTGTGGTGGGCTTACCCCAAGTCCAAGGAGGGTACAACTCCATTATGGTTGTAGTTGACATGCTTACTAAGGTTGCACACCTGATTCCAGTAAAGACAAACTATAAAGCCTTCGATATCGCAAGAGTGTTTATCAAAGAAATATTCAAGCTACATGGTTTACCTAGAAGGATCATTAGCGATAGAGATTCTCTTTTCACTTCTCACTTCTGGAGAGCTATCTTTGAAGCTATTGGGACTCAACTCTGTTTTAGCACTGCCTCCCATCCCCAAACAGATGGACAAACAGAGCGAGTAAATCAAATCATTGAGGATATGCTTAGGGCTTACTACTGTCGAGAGCCAAAGAGATGGATTCAATACTTGCCGTTAGTAGAATTTGCTTACAATGCTTCTTACCAGCAGAGCATTCAAATGACTCCCTTTCAGGCATTGTATGGTCATGATTGTCGAAGTCCCCTAAATTTTTCTGATCCTACCCTGAGAGTGGAAGCTTCAAGACAAATGTTGGAGGACATGGATGACCAAATAAGGTCAATAAGACAAGACATACAAGCAGCCAAAGATAGACAAAAGGCATATGCAGATTTGAAGTGCCAAGAGCGGATCTTCGGAGAAGGAGACATGGTCTTCATTCGAGTACGGCCGAAAAAGAGTTCTTTATCTCTAGGTAAATGCAAGAAGCTAAGTCCAAGGTATTGTGGACCATATAAAATCCTCAAATGCCTAGGACCCAATGCTTATAAATTGCAACTTCCTGATAACCTAAAAGTTCACAATGTATTCCATATTAGTCTCTTAAAAAAGTATGTACCCAACCCAAATCATGTACTTGATGACCAACAAATTGTAATGCCCAGTCAAGGAATCCTTGAACTACGGCCGGAAAAGATTTTAGATGTTAGGGAGAGACAGTTGAGATCTAGAACCTTGAGAGAATTCCTCGTCCAGTGGAAAGATTACCCCGAAGAGGATGCTACCTGGATGGATGAAAGCTCTCTCAATCTTCAATATCCCCAGTTTATCTCGAGATGAGGACATCTCGATTCTTCTAAGGGGGAGAGAATGTAATATTTCCGCACACTCCGTACCGTAAATATTAACTGTCCGCACGCGGTGTAAACCTTGTGCAAAGGTATTCCCTACTTCGCAAGTTATTAGTAACTTAAACCATACCATTCACGAGGTCTCCACGTCGATAATTAAAAGCCGGGGTTGAAGACCGTATAACCGCAAGGGAACGACCGCTTGGGAAGGGCAATAGGATAAATTAAGGCAATTTTTTTTTACTATTATCCCTTCCCCCAGCCGATGCATGGCTGGAGGAGAGGGAGTGTGGAGGGGGGGATGGCCAAGTGAGGGACTGCATGAGGGAAGTTCTCCACGTGTGTGGAGACCCTCTTCCCCACCCCCATTCCTATATAAACACCCCCATCAAGGGGGTGTGCTAGAGAAGGGAGGCCTGTGAGAGAGGGAGAAAGGGAGAAGCTGTGGGAGAGAGAGAGCTAGTCGGCCGTGGAGGAGAGGGAGGTGAGGTCGCCGTGCTGGTCGCCGAGAAGGAGGAGGTCGCCAGTCCGCCAGCTGCTGGTCCGCCAGCCACGCCACGAGCCGCCATCGCTGCCGCCCTGATCCGCCCAGCCACCAGTCGTCTGCGCCCAGTCCGCCTGCCACGTGGATCACGATCCCCCCCTTCCCCCACGTGGTCCTGTGGAAGCAGAAGCTTCTTTAGAAGCTTCTTTAGAAGCTTCTAAGGGGGGGGCCTCCTTAAGCCCCCTTCCCACCACCTGTCCCAAAAGCCCTTCCCACCCCATTTCCAAGAAGATCTCTTCATACCCTCCCGAGACTTTGAAGAGGGGACGGTGAAGCCATAAAGACCCCTGCAAGACCCATCGAAAAGGCTTTCGCAAGAAGATTTTAAAGCCGCAAGCCGTCCGAGATTAAATTCCGTGCCGATTCGAGTTTTCTTGAAAGACTCCTAAAGCCTTTGCCGCAAGCACCATCCCGAAAAGGAAATCTCCCGCATACAAGGATAAAGGCAGAGGTCGGAAGGCCGCATTCCGAGGGCCGTCACTCCGTAGACCACAAAGGCAAATCGGAAGTCGAATTTACGACTACGATGGCCCCAAAAAGATCACAAGGTGCGACCGCGGAAGGCTCATCTCCGAATGTACAAGTGGACATCTCCCCGAGCCCACAAGTCCAGGTTCTTTCGAGTTATTCTCGCATGATTAGACGCGCTTAGCTCATAGAGGAAATTGCATTTTTTCGTTTAAATGCATACGGAAATTGGAAAGAAATACATGTGATAAAGCATCTCTTGAACATTAGGCAAGATTGAAAAATATCATGAATTTGAACGAGTTATCCACCTTAGCAGGCTAGTGGCATGTAGTTTTTTTGGTGCATTATCAAAGTAATGAGTCTAAAATTAGGCAAAGAAATGGAATTTATAAATGCATTCTCTTTCGTCATAGACATGGTAGGAATAAGTGTGTGCCGCACATTAGGCAACATACTTCTCGCAATGATTTCATAGGAAAAGGTTAGCACCATAAGGTATTAACCGGAAAGAAATAATAGAATACTAGAATGAACGTATGATCTTGCAAATAGCATGTAAGATGGAATAAGTTAACACTAGCTTTGTATAAGTTTCATTAACTGCTTCGTAGCTAGGAGAATGTTGCATATTGCATAGTCATCATGCGATAACGTCATTCATTAGAAACCACATTTAGGAAAGATTGCATGGTTCGTCAAAGCATAGGAGTCGAAAGTATAGACTACAAAGTAGTAGGCATGATTAATTGGTAAATCCTAGCAGGACCTAGGAAAGATAGCGTACAGATTGGCAAGCATTTTACCTTACCAAGGAAAGATAAAGTTATCATGAACCATGTGATACGTAGAGGCAATCAATCGCATGTTTACGCGTATTGGTGGAATCGTATCTATTGCTCTCCGTTAGATTTAGTTTATTACCTTTAGAAGGATCATCCTCGTCGCAAGATAGGTATAATTGAAGTAACTAAGTAACCTAAACCACAAGGGACTCATATGGATATGGCTCCGTCGGTATGATAGGTATTCCAAGTGCTAACTAGGATTTAGTGCAATAATAATTCGACCTAGCTTTAGACAAAAACCGTGAATTTAAAGATCCTACACACGTTCACAAAATGTCGAAGCAATTGGATGTTCATGTATGAAATGATCTAAGGTTTTATCCTAAGGATCATGATGAAACTCCGACGGAGTTGCATATTTCTAGAACCATGGGTCAACCTAATTAGGAATGATTTGGAGGATACCCTAAAACCCTGTTACTCGGCTGGGGTAAATTCCGTGAACTGAAAACACTAGGCAATGGAATGATCCCGTGGAATTAGATGCAATACATGTGCAAAAAGCTGCAACATTGTATAGACTTGAGATTTGTCCACAAGAGAGTTTGTCATCTCTCGAAATGAGGTTGGCAAGTTAATTTACAAGATGATGAGTAATCATCCTGTTACTCACTTTTCTTGGGGAATAATTGCCAAGGAAAAAGAAAGTTAGGTATTTGCGAATGACCCGACAATAAACTAAAGCGACATGGTCGCTGGATCCTGCCACAACAGAACCTTAAGCATTGGTAGGGTATAACCCTAAACCAAGAATGATAGGAATCTTGCCAGGTTGCAATTGATTCCGGATCGAATGCGGGTTGCATTCGGAGGAAAGGAGTCACTCCTTAACAGTTTGCCAGCTAAACGACCACTGAAAATTGATTGTGCTTGTAACAGTTTAGAAAGCACTGTTTGCAATGTTTGCTCAATGAACTAAAGGAGGAAAACATATCTAATACTTCAGGTTGAAGCCTGAAGGGAGAGGCAGCTTTAGTTACCCCGACTGCTTGCCTAACCCTAACCAAGGGGGTTGTTAGCCGAACCGGGAACGTGGACCGAACCCGCCGCGAGAGGTCTCTCCGTTGAGTTCTACTTGGAGCAGGAGGATGCTTGGCTGCCAGGGGGGGGCTCTGGCTGTAAATCCCTCGCCTTCCCGGCCCTGCACAAGAGACTAACGTGACTCGAGATTGGATCTCGAGGCCCACATACTAGTCTACGGGCGGAAACTTGGATTAGTGATCCTTGGTGGATTACTGGATAGCCTTCGGGCGGATTATGAATATGCCTACGGGCGGAACTCCTTGTATTTCAAAGATAAAAGGATAAAATGATAATAAAGAAGTTGTTTGGCATTGTTTTCTTTATGTCCTGTGATAAGATTACGTGAAGGAACCGGTGCATAACAGGGTTAATTCAAAGAAGCTGTTTGTATATGTCAAACTAATGTGGTAGGTAATTACATAACTAAAACAAACCGAGGAAAGTGCGGAGGATGGACCATGGGTCCGTCCTATGGATGGGTGGTCCCGGTTAGCCGGGAACTTTTCTCAAAGTCTTCGACGAACAGAAGGATGATCAACATCACCGAAACAAGTAGTGAGAACGATGACTTGGAATTACCGATTACCCGATTCACGCTGTTTTAGGGGAACAGAATGGGACTATGCCTTTTGGCAGAGAGATCGAGCCTTGCATCCCTCTCGTTTCCCATTCTCCTTGAACCAAGTGCAGCATGAATCCGCTTCAGACCTGGCGTTTCTGCGTAAAGTAGTTCGATCAGGTCTGACGCTAGTCGCTGTTAGTACAATGATCAAACAATTCCAGTCGATCCTAGTGGGAACGGCCAGGACGCTTCCGTTACGTGGCAGACGCGGAAAGTCCTAGATTGCAAAACCCGCAACATTCCGTGGGAGTGCCGGGTGGAGTTTTCTAGACAACCTTTCCGATGGACTGCTAAGACGTGTCCTAGAGGATTCTAGTGGACACGTTACATCCTTTGTTAGAAGAAGAAACTGAAATCCTTGAACAACCTGAAACTATTCTAGACACTGATTTTATGACCACTAGAACTAGCCGTAGATATTCTAGATATTTGGTTAAGTTTAAAAATCATCATGTTGAAGTAGGCCCAATGGATACATGCCTACGATGACCTAAGTGCTGCTCGCTCCACATTGAGCTAATAGCAATTGAGGACAATTGCTATCCCACCCCAGGTGTATGATGCCAAGAGGCATATTCCACGATGGATTCTGTAATTATATTTATTTGGAAGGGCTTGTACACAAGGTGGATTCTTTGTGCGAGAAGTTGACGGTACGCATGTCCTTTTCAGGCGTCAGATTAATTGAATGTACACGTGGGTGATTCCATAGTGGGTGATTCCATGAAATACATATTAAATTAATGGACATTTACGAGTTTAGTGAGCGAATACTCTCCACATATCTTTGAGATAGTGGAATCCTTATAAATTATTTTAATAAAGAGTGAATACAAACCTTTTTTAAACTTTTGAGTATTTTCAATTTTGATAATCTTAGTTTACTGTGATCCAAGCGTACAATAATACATACTGTAATTAGTCAATTGTATAGGTTAAAATCATAACTATGGAATATTATCTTTGCATAATGATATATTGCAACTCAACTCTTCTACTAATTTCCTAAATTTAAATATTAAATTGGATAGAAATGTATTTTTAAGGTATTTTAGATTTCTTTTCTTAAAAATTTTCTATATTTTCTCTAGTTGGACTTGAATATATGAAGCATATTCGAGGATATAATAATGTAGAATGAAGCATTTGTTTGCATGAGTAATTTTAATGGTGAATTTAAAGTATTGAAATAAAGAAACTAAGGTAAGAGTTTTAATTTGAAACTTTAGGGTTAAAGATTTTATAAGAACCTTTATTTAAAACCCTAGATATATAAAAGTTATGGCTCCAAACTCATTTTCACTTTCATTCTCTACTTTCCTACACGTGCTCTCCTTTCTTCTCTCTTTGTGTAACATTTCTGAATCTAAAAATACACATTGTTCATATGAATCTCCTCTTGGAGGCCAAAAAATTTTAGGATAATAGCAAAAATTTTTAATATTCCCCTTATCCCCCCAGCCGACTTTCGTGCTGGAGGGGAGGGGAATAGTAGGTATGATCAAGCTCCTTGATGGAGCTTGCAGGGGGGAAGATCTCATGCGATACGATGCGTGCGGGAGGAAGGATTCCCTCCCCTCCCCTATTTAAGTCTATGCCATGGGGGGAGATCAAGGGGGTGTGCATGCTGAGAGGATACTGCTATGGATGAGTGAGGGAGGGAGAATCGAGAATTTTGACGCTACGTGGAGGCACTGCCTTGGAGCCTGAACAGACGCCGTCTGATTGCGTAGGGGAGAGAGGAGAGGAGATACTCTGCTGCTGGGCGGTCGTGAGGTAGAGAGAGAGGGTGGTCGTGAAGGAGAGAGGGGAGTGGAGAAGCTCAGTTGCTGTCAAGAGACAGAGGAGGAGTCGTCAGACGCGGCACAGTCCCATTGCAGCTGCCGCTGCAGTCCAACCCCCTGCTTGCATTCACGGTGCCAGCAGCTGCCGTTTAGTTCGCCTGTCCATCGATATGTCGATCTTTCCCCACAGGTCGCCACATGGAGCTTCCACATCCCCTTTTAGAAGCTCAGAAGCTTCTTAGGAAGCTTCTAAAAGCTTCCTAAGAAGCCCCCCCTCATATGGACTATTCAAGCCCCTTTTTCCCCCCACACGCGAGATCCCCCCCTAAGGGCTCTTTAAGCCCCTTTTCCCCCACACACAATCCCCTATATCCAAAAGGGTCTTCCACACCTTTTTTCCCCTTTGTTTTGTGGGCCTTCAAAAGGCCTTTCAAAGTGAATCCCCCTACTCAGGATTTAAAGCCCTCCTTGTGGGTTTAACCCCCCCATGCAATCCAAAGCCTTAATCCTTTCTTGTGGGCCTCTCCCAAAATCCCTATCATGGTTCTTATACCCCCTGGCCTCCGGAGGTTTTTCACCCAATTCCGTGCAAATTCCACCTAATGCCCTTCCTGTAAGGTTTCCCACAAGTCCTCAAAGCCTTCGTGTGGATTTTTCCTCCCCTAGCCGATTTTAAGGCCTTCTAAAGCCAATTCACAAAGGGAGTTTGGGTACGAAGGAGACAGACAAGATCGTAACTCTACGCCCAAGGCGGAAAGGCTGAATTTGAAATGGCTCCTAAGAAAGCCCAAGGTGCAACCGCAAGAGGATCGTCTCCTAGCATCCACGTGGACATCTCACCACAAGTCCAGGTTTTCTTTCCTAATTTTTATTTTACATTGTTATAATTCAATCGTGCGTGGATGATTTTTTTTAAGATAAGATGCATTTTCGTCGTAAATACTTTGGTTAATTTAAAAGAATTAGCTCACGATGGAAGAGTTTGGCCATTAGTATTTTTAATAAAACAAACAAAATAAAGTGAGCAGAAGATTGATATGTGTTTCCAGCGAGTAACTTTTGTGCATTTCAATGAATTGAACTTAGATTAATGTCCATATTTACAAAATGGAATTAAGATAGTGCACTCCGTCTAGGCATGGGAGTGTAAATTGCATGTCGCATTATTAGGACATATCTTCTTCGCAATGAGTCATAATGGGAAGTGCTAATAATCCATGGGAAATTGCAAGGCATGAAATGATTCTTAAGTTGTATAACTCTAGTCAATTGGTATAAATATCGTTTTTCAACTGCATAATTATTAGTAAAAAGTTGCATGTTTTAGCATGAATCTTGTTCGCATGTTATAGAATGATAAATTGGAATTAGACTATAACCTAACATATGCTTGATCTTAAACCGAAGAGTTAGGGTTTGAAAATCAACTTATGTATAGATAATAAGTCATGTGGTTATGGAAATGATAGCGTAATTATCTTCAAAAATAGATAGGTCAAATTGGCATAAACCTAAAACACCTAAACCCATGGAGTACTCATTTAGAAAAGGGTTAATTCAATGCAACGTATCCCAAGGAACTGACTAAGGTTAGCCGGTGAAGACATTTACCTAGTCACACGTATTGCCAAAAACCAAAACTCCTATACCCTAAATACTTGCCCACATTCACGAATGTAGGGACAGTAGGACCTACTTGCAAGAAGTGATCTAGGGTTTTCCTATGAATCTCTCGCTAAAAAGATGAAACTTGAAACCCTAGGACTGACAAGTCGGCCTAATGCCATCAGGAACAGATTATTTCGTGACTCCATTCGATGGGTAAATAGTCCCATAGTTGATGCGACACTTGTGCAACAAGTGGTAGAGTCACATGATCTTGTGATTTGATCACAAGGGAATGGCCAATTCCTCCGAATTAGATTGGCAGATTCTTACGCACGTTATCTTGCATGAGGATGAATAATCATCCTGATATAGTATCTTTTTTGGGTAAAGTGACCAAGATACGGGGATTGGATATTTGCTTGTGGCAACAAAAGACCAATCAATAAATTGGAATAACATATGAACTTAAGGTATTGACCAAGTCAGGCTAATAGTGTCAAGATTGTGGGAGAGAAGGAAGGAGTCTCACTTGTAGCTTTCTTGCTTGCACAATGGGAGAATACACACACAGGTGGAGGCTGAAAACAGTTTTCCTCTCCTTAGTTGTGTAAGTCAAAAGGACTCTAGTACAAGGAAATAGAAGAGCCCTATATATGGGTCTCAAACCAAACTCATGTTGAGATATCGAGCTCCACTCGTGATATGCCAGGGTGACCGTTGTGCATTTATGTCAGCGACTTGTCAGTTGTTGCAGATGCGGTTGTTTCATCCCCCATGAATAATAGCTACATGATAGCTATCCTTATCTACTCTAGTTCGTGGCTCAGTTAGTATGCCACCTTAGTTAGTTGAGTTTGGTTTGAGACCCATATATAGGGATCTTCTATTTTCTTGTACTTGAGTTCTTTTGGCTTACACAACTAAGAAGAGGAAAACTGTTTTCAGCCTCCACCTCTGTGTGTATTCCCCCATTGTGCAAGCAAGAAAGCTACAAGTGAGACTCCTTCCTTCTCTCCCACAATCTTGACATGGTATCAGAGCCTTATTTGTGGTAAGGAGCTCAAGAAAGCAAGCCAAGCACACGGTGTTCTAGTAAGAGGAGCAGTGTTGCTTTCATTTTCTGTTATGGGAGCAGATCTCTACAGGCAGCACAATCGAAAATTGCAAGAGTGCATTGTCTCAGGTTGAGACGCCCTTCGCGGTGAAGGAAGAGGGCAGTATATGCTGCGGATAGGGCTTTAGCCCTTGGCGACCCTTATTTTTTTATTTGAGGCCATTTCGGGGCCTGTTTTGGAGACAGAAGTTTTCTGCACGCACTCAGGAAAAATCCCTGTTTTATGCTGTGCGACCACTGTTCTACAGGTCGGTGAAAAGTTACCTCAGATATTGCATCGTATGCTCGTGTGCAGAGACATTGGGAGTTACAAAATCATCCTTGGTTCCTGTATATGCAAAATCGTCACTAGGAAGTGACTGTGTGGTCAAATACCACTTTCACCAGTTTTGCAGATTTGCCCTTGTGAGGCTGAAGCTATGTTCTTTGCAGTGACATAATTTTTTGCAGTGTTCTGTAATGGCGTCTGATTCTCTTTCACAGATTTTCACTGAAAAGCTTGACAAGAACAACTTCCAAGCATGGAAGTTTAGAATGACAAATTTCCTTATGGGAAAAGGATATTGGGAATTTGTTGTAGGAAATGAAGAAGAACCAGTTCTTCCTGATGTTCCCAATCAACAACAAATGTAGGCATTTAAAGCATGGCATGAGAGAGCCAGGAAAGTTATGTACTGGCTGTCTATCAGCATTTCACACTCTATGATTGTGCATATTCAAGATGCAAGTACGCCAAAGGAGGCATGGGATACTTTGTCAAAAATGTACAGCACAAATACGCAAGCCAGGAAAATGCAGCTCAAGCAAGAGTTGCACAATGTGCAAAGAGAAAATATGAGCATCAATGACTACCACATGAAGGTGAAGAAGATTGCAGATGCACTTGCTTCCATTGGGTCGCCAGTGGAAGATGATGATTTAGTTTCTGTGACCTTGAATGGTCTAGGAAAGGATTATGCACAGTTCCGAACATCTATTTCTGTCCGTGAAAGATTTCCTGATTTTGAGGAGTTGATTGCTCTTCTAATTTCTGAGGAGCAGAGAAATGGTGGTGCATCTTCTTCAGGAGGAACTTCAAAAGAAGTTGTCTTCTACTCAAATGCTGGAAGAGGTAGAGGCAGAGGTAGAGGAGGCTGATTTGGAGGCCGTGTAGAAATCAGAATATGTAGCAAACTCAAGAAAACCAGTACTATGGAGGAGGACGTGGTAACTCTAGAGGCAGGGGAAGCCAAAGAGGTCGTTGTGGATGGCAAAGAGGCACAAATGCAAACAGTAATGTTGAATGCTACTACTATGGTAAAATGGGTCATATGGCTAAAGACTGCTATAAAAAGCAGAATGACATCATGAATGGGAAATTGCAACAAGGAAATTATGCATCTTCTAGTAGACAGGGTGATGACAGAAATGAGCATTTGTTTATGGTGCATCACATGAACAATTCTGTGACAAGTGCAGAAGAAAGCAACGATGTATGGTATGTTGACTCAGGTGCATCAAACCACATGACAGGTCATGCAGAATGGATGAAGGATGCAAGGAAAATGGAAAAACCAGGATTTGTGGAGACTGGTGATGATACTGCACATCCTATTGTGCAGATTGGAAAAATTCCTTTGTCTATGCAGGATGGGAAAAAGAAATACCTATCCGATGTATTTCATGTCCCGAATATCACCAAGAATCTAGTTCTGTTGGTCAAATGGTTGAGCAGGGCTTGCAGGTCAGATTTAATCCTCATGGATGCTTTGTTGAGGATATGAAAAATAAAGGTCGCTTGATAGCAAAAGGAAAGAAGAAGGGCAGAATGTTTACATTGGATGCAGACATGCTTGAATTGAGTGCAACAATGTTTGCACATGGGACCGGTGTAGTTCCAGATATTGATATCTGGCATAAACGCATTGATCATGTTACTGTACAGCGACTTAAATCAATGCAGGCCCAAAATATTGTTGCAGGATTGCCTAAATTCAAGGTTGCAGAAATGCATAAGGTATGTGAAGCCTGTCAATTTGGAAAACAGGCAAGGAAACCATTTCCTAGACATGTTCAAGAGACTGAGAAGCCATTGGAATTAATCCACTCTGATGTGTGGACTACTAAAGCTGCATCTCTTGGAGGCTGTCATTATTTTGTCACTTTTATTGATGACTATAGCAAAAAAATTTGGGTGTATTTCATGAAAAAGAAAAGTGAAGTTTTTGGGCATTTCAAAACTCTTAAAGCTATGGTTGAAAAAGAAACAGGTCTGCAAATAAAATGCCTAAGGTCAGATGGAGGGGGAGAGTACCTCTCAAATGAGTTTGCAAGGTTCCTGCAGGAGCATGGCATAAAGTAGCAATATTCATGCAGTCATACCCCACAACAAAATGGAATTGCAGAAAGGAAAAACAGGCATATTGGAGAGGTATCTCGTGCCATGCTCAATGAAAAAGACTTGCCAAATTTTTACTGGGCTAAAGCAGTTGCTACTACAGTCTACATAATGAATAGGACTCCTACTGCAGCAATACATGGGATGACTCCAGAGGAGAGGTATACTAGTAGGAAACCAGATATTTCTCATTTGAAGATTTTTGGTTGCATTGCCTATGTTCATGTGCCAGATGAGTTGAGATCCAAGTTGGATCCAAAAGCTGAGAAGTGCATCTGTATTGGTTACTCTCTGCAGTAGAAAGGGTATAGATGCTATAACCCTTCTACTCGTAAGTTTACAGTGAGCAGAGATGTTTTTTATGAGATGAGTAGCTGGTATAAACCAGTAAATGTGATTGATGATGTAGACGCACAAAATGGTAATGCTGCATAGAATTCACAGCACCAGTCAGTCACAAAATATTAGTGGACCTGGAGTGTCCTCTAGCAGTGGTTCATATTCTTCGCCATGGACAAGCAGATTGAGATCAGGAGAATCTCCTCAAAACAATGCAGATAGTGGTATGTAGGTTTCACGAAAAGGAAAAGAGAAGGTAGATCAGCCCATGTTTGATGTGAATGCAGGTCACTCTTATGTGGATGGTGAATCCAGTGGCTCAAAACAGAGCATTGATGATGAGTTGGGTATTCCTTCTATTGTTACACCTGGAGTAAGGAAGACCAGGGATGTTTTGAGAGCACCTGGGAGTGAACCTACTTTGCACAGGTCTACCAAAGCTAGGTATCCTGTGGATAGGCTGAAATATGATGGATTTACAGCCATTCACTATGCATATATGGTCAAAGTGATATAGGAACCAGAGCCCACTTCTTTTGAGCAAGCCATGGGAAAAGAAAAATGGGAGAAAGCCGTGGATGAAGAAATGGATGCCTTGGAAGCAAATGCTACATGGGAATTGGTACCTTTGCCTAAAGGTAAGAATGCAATTGGCTGTAAGTGGGTTTATAAGGTGAAGCACAATGCAGATGGTTCTATGAACACATACAAGGCAAGATTAGTAGTCAAGGGGTATGCACAAACATATGGCATTGACTATGAAGAAACATTCAGTCCGGTTGCAAGGATGGCAACCGTAAGAGCAGTCATTGCTATGGCTACATCAAAGGAATGGTCTTTACATCGGATGGATGTAAAGAATGCCTTCTTGCATGGTGATTTGCAAGAAGAGGTCTATATGGAGTAGCCACCAGGTTATGTGCATGTTGTTCATCCTGAGTTTGTTTGCAGGTTGAAGAAAGCCTTGTATGGCTTGAAGCAAGCACCTAGAGCATGGTCTGACAAGATAGGACAGTATCTTGTCACTATTGGCTTTCAGATTTCCAAGGCAGATTTCTCACTTTATGTGAGAAAAACACAGAAAGGTATTATGCTACTTGTCATTTATGTTGATGATTTGATTATGACAGGTGACAGTGATGAAGATATCCTTCATGTGAAAATGCTATTGAAGCAGAAGTTTGAGATGAAGGATTTGGGAGAGTTGCGTTATTTCTTGGGCATTGAGGTGATTAGATCACCAAGTGGGATACAGTTCTTGCAGAGGCAGTATGGATTGGACATGCTGTCTAAATATGGGATGAGAGGCTGTAAGCCTATTTCAGTTCCTTTGGAGCAGAATGTGAAGCTGAGCGCAGATGCAAGTGAGCTTCTGGAAGACCGTACTATGTACAAACGCATAGTAGCAAGTTTGATTTATATGACTATTACCAGGCCAGATTTGAGCTATGCTGTTGGATTGGTAAGTCAGTTTATGCAGGCTCCAAGGAAATCGCATTTGGATGCGGCTAGACGCATACTCACGTATGTGAAGTCCACATTGCAGTATGGACTATTTTATGAGACTGGGGTTCAGATATAGCTGCATGGATACACTGATGCTGATTGGATTGGTAGTATTTCTGATAGACAATCTACCAGTGGATATGTGTTCTCTTTTGGGAGTGCTGCAGTCACTTGGAGAGCAGCAAGAAACAGCCTACAGTTGCCTTGTCGAGCACAGAGGCCAAGTACAGGGGTGCAGCAATGGCTGGATGTGAGGTAGCTTGGTTGCATAAGCTACTTTATGATATGCATCAGCCTACAGATGGGCCAGTTGTCATTTATTGTGACAACATGAGTAGTATACACTTGGCAAATAACCCAGTCTATCATTCTAGAACAAAGCACATTGAGGTGCATTATCACTATGTGCGGGAGAGGGTTTTACTAGGTCTTATTGATCTAGTTTATGTCAGCACAGAGGATCAGGTAGCTGACATATTTACGAAGGCATTGGGCGCAGAGAAGCTGCGCAAGTTCAGAGACCTGCTTGGTGTGGAGGAATTGGGATTGAGCTCGAGGGGGAGTGTTGAGATATGGAGCTCCACTCGTGATATGCCAGGGTGACCGTTGTGCATTTATGTCACCGACTTGTCAGTTGTTGCAGATGCGGTTGGTACATCACCCATGAATAATAGCTACATGATAGCTATCCTTATCTACTCTAGTTCGTGGCTCAGTTAGTATGCCACCTTAGTTAGTTGAGTTTGGTTTGAGACCCATATATAGGGATCTTCTATTTTCTTGTACTTGAGTTCTTTTGGCTTACATAACTAAGAAGAGGAAAACTGTTTTCAGCCTCCACCTCTGTGTGTATTCCCCCTTTGTGCAAGCAAGAAAGCTACAAGTGAGACTCCTTCCTTCTCTCCCACAATCTTGACAACTCAACTAACTAAGGTGGCATACTAACTGAGCCACGAACTAGAGTAGATAAGGATAGCTGTCATGTAGCTATTATTCATGGGCGGTGTACCAACCGCATCTGAAACTGACAAGTCGGTGACATAAATGCACAACGGTCACCCTGGCATATCACGAGTGGAGCTCGATATCTCAACACTCCCCCTCGAGCTCAATCCCAATTCCTGCACACCAAGCAGGTCTCTGAACTTGCGCAGCTTCTCTGCGCCCAGTGCCTTCGTAAATATGTCAGCTACCTGATCCTCTGTGCTGACATAAACTAGATCAATAAGACCTAGTAAAACCCTCTCCTGCACATAGTGATAATGCACCTCAATGTGCTTTGTTCTAGCATGATAGACTAGGTTATTTGCCAAGTGTATATTACTCATGTTGTCACAATAAATGACAATTGGCCCATCTGTAGGCTGATGCATATCATAAAGTAGCTTATGCAACCAAGCTACCTCACATCCAGCCATTGCTGCACCCCTGTACTCAGCCTCTGTGCTCGACAAGGCAACTGTAGGCTGTTTCTTGCTGCTCTCCAAGTGACTGCAGCACTCCCAAAAGAGAACACATATCCACTGGTAGATTGTCTATCAGAAATACTACCAGCCCAATCAGCATCAGTGTATCCATGCAGCTGTATCTGAACCCCAGTCTCATAAAATAGTCCATACTGCAATGTGGACTTCACATACTTGAGTATGCGTCTAGCCGCATCCAAATGCGATTTCCTTGGAGCTTGCATAAACTGACTTACCAATCCAACAGCATAACTCAAATCTGGCCTGGTAATAGTCATATAAATCAAACTTGCTACTATGCGTCTGTACATAGCTTACAGCCTGTCATCCCATATTTAGGCAGCATGTCCAATCCATATTGCCTCTGCAAGAGTTGTATCCCACTTGGTGATCTAATCACCTCAATGCCCAAGAAGTAACGCAGCTCTTCCAAATCCTTCATCTCAAACTTCTGCTTCAATAGCATTTTCACATGAAGGATATCTTCATCACTGTCACCTGTCATAATCAAATCATCAACATAAATGACAAGTAGCATAATACCTTTCTCTGTTTTTCTCACATAAAGTGAGAAATCTGCCTTGGAAATCTAAAAGCCAATAGTGACAAGATACTGTCCTATCTTGTCAGACCATGCTCTAGGTGCTTGCTTCAAGCCATACAAGGCTTTTTTCAACCTGCAAACAAACTCAGGATGAACAGCATGCACATAACCTGGTGGCTACTCCATATAGACCTGTTCTTGCAAATCACCATGCAAGAAGGCATTCTTTACATCCATCTGATGTAAAGACCATTCCTTTGATGTAGCCATAGCAATGACTGCTCTTATGGTTGCCATCCTTGCAACCGGACTGAATGTTTCTTCATAGTCAATGCCATATGTTTGTGCATACCCCTTGACTACTAATCTTGCCTTGTATGTGTTCATAGAACCATCTGCATTGTGCTTCACCTTATAAACCCACTTACAACCAATTGCATTCTTACCTTTAGGCAAAGGTACCAATTCCCATGTAGCATTTGCTTCCAAGGCATCCATTTCTTCATCCATGGCTTTCTCCCATTTTTCTTTTCCCATGGCTTGCTCAAAAGAAGTGGGCTCTAGTTCCTATATCACTTTGACCATATATGCAAAGTGAATGGCTGTAAATCCATCATATTTTAGCCTATCCACAGGATACCTAGCTCTGGTAGACCTGCGGAAAGTAGGTTCACTCCCAGGTGCTCTCAAAACATCCCTAGTCTTCCTTACTCCAGGTGTAACAATAGAAGGAATACCCAACTCATCATCAATGCTCTGTTCTGAGCCACTGGATTCACCATCCACATAAGAGTAACCTGCATTCACATCAAACATGGGCTGATCTACCTTCTCTTTTCCTTTTCGTAAAACCTACATACCACTATCTGGATTGTTTTGAGGATTTTCTCCTGATCTCAATCTGCTTGTCCGTGGCGAAGAATATGAACCACTACTAGAGGACACTCCAGGTCCACTAATATTTTGTGACTGACTGGTGCTGTGAATTCTGTGCAGCATTACCATTTTGTGCATCTACATCATCAATCACATTTACTGGTTTATACCAGCTACTCATCTCATAAAAAAAAACATCTCTGCTCACTGTAAACTTACGAGTAGAAGGGTTATAGCATCTATACCCTTTCTACTGCAGAGAGTAACCAATAAAGATGCACTTCTCAGCTTTTGGATCCAACTTGGATCTCAACTCATCTGGCACATGAACATAGGCAATGCAACCAAAAATCTTCAAATGAGAAATATCTGGTTTCCTACTGGTATACCTCTCCTCTGGAGTCATCCCATGTATTGCTGCAGTAGGAGTCCTATTCATTATGTAGACTGTAGTAGCAACTGCTTCAGCCCAGTAAAAATTTGGCAAGTCTTTTTCATTGAGCATGGCACGAGATACCTCTCCAATATGCCTGTTTTTTCTTTCTACAATTCCATTTTGTTGTGGGGTATGACTGCATAAAATAAATTGACTATTCGAACAATAATTAGAATTAGTTCATGACATGAAATTGGGTCATTGGTATTTTCCATATAAAGAAATTGTCTATCCATTTAACGTCCTTAATAGTATGTTGCCTTGCCATGCGTGTCAAAGTGACGGCCTAGAGCACCTATTGCCTATCATTATAAGGTTGAGATTATTAAAGTGCACCTTTGACTAGGCATGGAAATATTAATTGCACGTCGCATTTTTTTAGACAAATCTTCATTGAATGATTCATTAGGGAAAGTCCTTAACCCTGTAGGAAATAGAAGAGCGCGGAAATGATTCTAGGAATTTGCGTGTGGCATGTGATTGTAAATTGGAATAGGTCAACTCTAGTTTTTTTGGCATGAATTTCACTACGTTGTAGTCAGGAAAGGAGTGCATGTTGCACATTTGTCATATGAAAAATTTCATTCATCAAGAGTTGTATTTAGGGAAAGGCTGCATGGTTTATTGAAGCATGAAATCTTAAAAGCTTAGAAAAAGAATTGTGGGCATAATTCTTGAAAGCAAGTCCTAGTAGGATCAATGGAAGTTATGCCGCAATTTAACATGCATTTTGATCTTAAAAAGAAAAGTTAGGGTTATTGCAAATTTAGGGGTACGTAGAAGCAATGAATTGCGTGTTTACGTGAATTGTGAGATGTTACAACTAGCTTCTCCTTTAAGATCAAGTTAACGTCTCTAGGGATGGTTCGTTCTTGTCATAAGACAAGTAGGTCGAATTATCTAAATCACCTAACCTGCAAGGGATTCACATAGGATGGCTCAAGTGATACGATAAATAACCCAAGTGCTAACTAGGGTTTAGCACGTTAAGGACTCGGCCTAGTTTTGCACTTGTTGCCAAGACGAAACTCTTGAACCAAAGGTCCTACCCACATGCATGGCTAACGTGACTCGGGATTGGATCTCGAGGCCCACATACTAGTTTACGGGTGGAAGCTTGGAATAGTAATCCCTGGGGATTACTGGATAGCCTTCATGCAGATTATGGACAAGCCTACGGGCGGAACTCCTTGCATTTCAAAGATAAATTGATGAAATGATAATAAAGAATTTGTTTGATATTGTTTTTCTATGTCACGTGATAAGATTACGTGAAGGAACCAGTGCTTAAAAGATTAATTAATGAAGCTAATTGTTACATGTCAAAATTAATGTGTTAGATAATTACTTAACTAAAACAAACCGAGGAAAGTGTGGAGGATAGGCCATAGGTCCGTCCTACGGTTGGGTGGTCCCGGTTAGCCGGGAACTTTTCTCAAAAATCTCGAAGAAGAGCGGGATGATCATCATCATCAAAACGAATAACGAGAGCGATGACCTAGAGTTACGTCTTAACCGATTTACGATGTTTTAGGGAAACAGAATGGGATTATGCCTTATGGCAGAGAGGTTGAGCCTTGCATCCCTCTCATTTCCCATTCTCCTTGAACGAAGTGCAGCGTAAAACCGCTTCGGACCTAGCGTTTCTGCGTAAAGTAGTTCTCTCGGGTATGATGCTAGTTGTTGTTAGCTAATGACCAATTAGGAAAACCCTAATTCCGGTGATCCTAAGTGGGAACGGCCAGGATGCTTCCCCTATGTGGCAGACGTGGGAAGACCTAGATCGCAAAACCCGTAACATTCCATGGGAGTGCCGGGTGGAGTTTTCTAGACATCCTTTCCGATGGACTGCTAAGACGTGTCCTGGATGATACTAGGGGACACGTTACAAAATTATATGTCGTTTCGGTCAGCCAAAGGAAATAGTATCGAACCCTGGAGCCCATTTTTTGAACAAGGTAATTTTAAAGCCTTACTGAAGCATGGAATATCAAGCATAACAAGAAGACCCCTTATAATCCATAGAAAATGGACAAGTTGAAAGTACCAATAAGCAGTTTGTGGGTATCTTATCCAAAATAGTCTCCGAAAAGAAATAGGACTGGGATAAAAAATTATATGTGGTGATTTGTGCGTATAACACAGCATTTAAATGGGGGAGGAGTGTGTCTTGCCCTTAGAAATTTATTTGCCGACCATAAGATTCACAATCAATCATTGTTTGGGTGATGAAGATGTCATATTCGAGTGTTTTACGACTATAGCCCACTTGGATGAGCTTAAATTGCACAGTTTGTTGCATCAAGAAGTGGCTAAGCATTGGATGAAGTGGCTGCATGATCTAAAAGCGAAGAAATATAACTTTAAGAAATGACAATTAATTCTATACTATGATGCACGTAGGGAGCTATTTCTAGGAAAGATGGAACCTAGATGGGATGGCTCTTACAAGGTAGTTAGGATAGGTAAAAATACGTCCACCGCTTTACTAGCTAATCTATAGGGAGTGGAATTTAAAAATAAAGTTAATCTTATTTGGATTAAACCTTGTTATTTCTGAATATGCTAACGTACTAAATGCATTGTTGTAGGTCCATGCTGGGGTTGATTTAAGACGTGCAGGGGAGCTTAAACTGGTGATGGGGTGGTTAATTCCTTATTTGGAGCACCCATATCTAGAGCAAAGATATCATCAATGAAATCTTCTCTGGTGGAGCAAAGAATACAAAGTGATTGAGCAAGAAGACGGTACCTTTGTGCGGGAGATTAAAGTTTTTTACCATCATTGTTTATAAATTTTGACAAGCATCCCTATTGAGTTTAATGAAGAAGGTGGGATGGAGTTGTCAGTTCATCCTCTAAATATGTTGAATTTTGACTATCATCATTACGAATAGGGGAGTTCTTGATGGGTGGATGTGTAAACCCATTGTGGACGTACACATTATACTTTGATGGAGTGTCCAGGGGCCCTAATAAAAAAGGGAGTGTTGGAGTAGTTATCCAAGATCCCTGACGTAGAGTTACAATAAAATTAGCTATTTATCTTGGGGTAGGATTCACTAACAACATGGCAAAGTATAAAGCTTTGATTATGGGACTAAATATTGCCAAGAAAGGTAGTATTCAGCGGTTGTTAGTAAAACGGGATTCCCAGCTGATTGTAAATCAACTAAATGGGACATATACATTCCGGAATCCTATCCTTTGCATGTATCATCGAACTGTGATGACCCTACTTGATGAATTTGAGTGAGTATCTCTTTAGTTGATTCCACGATCTTAGAATCAATTTGTGGACTCCCTAGCAAAATTTTTCAATGAAGAGGATCTCTTCTTCAATCGTGGTCCTACTCTGGATGTTGTTATTGCTAATTAGATAGGACCTGGTCAGTTGTGGGAAACGTTATCAGACCACGCATTATATGGCAGGCGATGGTTGATATGGGTAATGAAAAGAGTGGCTGAGACCCATCTACCACTACTATCTTGGATCCATAGGTTGGTTAGACGACATGTTATGCGTACGCCTCTTGCTATATATACAGGAGGGATGGGCTACAACTTGATGCATTTAGTTTAGGGCTGAGAGCCCTATTTTTTCCCCTTGTGGAGCATATTTTTGTATATTTGCCTTATTCCAAGGAGGGATGTCTCGATGCTATCTTATTTGATCTCATTTGGCTAAGAGGGTAAGTTGCTTTAAGAGTTTTAATCTCAGTTTTTTTTTCCCGGCCACCAACACGGCCAGACAGTTTTGTAGTGTCATGTTTGATTTCCTTAGGCTAAGAGGGCCAGTTAGTTTGCAGTACAATGTTCTATTCTCTTTAGCCCAAGAGCGCCATATGTCTGTTTGGTGAAGGTACATTTAATAGTTTGTTGTTTTAGTGATTCCATCATCATACATGTTGATGAAGTCACTAGAGGGAGTCTGTAGAGGAGCTTCTTGTGGCCATTCCAAGTGGTTTCGTCCCCTTTTCGATTCTTTTTTCCTGAAGCCAATAATGATACATGTGTATTTAAGGGTGCTTTCTTTTTGTTTATTGGGGACTGAAAATCAAGGCATGAAGTCCTAGGTTTAGATTCTGTATGTCTAGGGGAGGTTTGAGTAGTCATTGCCTCTTGTACCGGCACTATAAGGCACTAAAAGTCATGTTTTAGAAAGGAGTTCTAGTGATCTTGTTCTACTGACCTGCTAGGAAGCCGTGTTAGGCGTTCCTGTTAATTGTGGGGCAGTTAGAGAAGCCTACTAAAAATAGCCAAAAGGAAAAACCCTAAATGTCTGAAAGAATATATATGAATGTACAGAGGTGTGTAAAAAGGGGTTCTAACCCCTATAAAAATAAAGAAGAAAGAAAAATATTTGAGCAGTTGTTTATCGCCTTGCGAAGGCCTGGTAGGTTCTTGGGGACGAGACAACACCCGGGGCCGATGCCTTGTATTCATAGGGGCGCCAACTAGCTGAAAAACAAAGCGTTAGAAAAGGATTAAGTGTCGCCTCGTGAGGGCTTGGTAGGTTCTTTAGTACCGAGACAGGACTTGAGGCTGCCTTGTTCTCCTTGGGTCAGCACCCTAAGCTCTCTCCTTTTTACATGCTTGAGTATGAAAAATCAGGGGCTATAAGGAAAATGTGCTAAGAGACACCATTTATTGATCAGGCTATAAGAGTGCTCGCCTAGGAGGAGCTCCTGGTTGAGTTGTCCTTAGTTAGGTAGATAGATCAACCCACCACCTAGGATGACCTCTATGATAGTTCTTTTTAGCTTGGCCATGTTGGAGCAGCCCGTTAGTGACTAGCTTTGGGCTTTTTGTCAGATTATGCTAGGCCTACTTCTCGTGGATTTCCTACCTTGGTTTTGTTCGGGGGTAGGGTGAGAGTCGTGACGTGTTTTGTTATGTATCTATTTTGTATCAGCTTGATGCTCTTTGTGGTTTTGTTTATGTGCAAATCTGTTCCTGGGATTCAATGAGCTAAGTCGCCCTATTCCGTGGTTGCCAATGAGCGGTGATTTTGACTTCGACAAGTGCAGTGATTTTTTACTCCGAGAAGTGCTTAAAAATAGCCAAAAAATCCAAATTTCAAGGGAAAAATAGGCTTCATTGAAGGTGGCAACTGCAATCAATACGATTTTAAGTGGCAAGCCCCAAAAGTGCTTTAAAGACCCACTGAGCGACAGTTGAGGAATTTTTATAATTTTTCCAATTGTCATATGAGACTTTGGGAAGTGCTTGGCAGTGGGGAACTTCGAGACAGACGAGAAGAAAATTTCATGAGTCAAATCGGAGGTCAAATAGTTGAGTGGGAGAAGCAGAGGGCCAAAGTGAAGGTAGTAAGCGGTATGCGTCATTTTTACAAAACCCGCAACAGACGCAAGTAAGCGGTATGCGTCATTTTTACAAAGGAACTTTGCTTCTGGTTGAAATGAAAATCATATGGAACAAAAATTCATTTGGATCTTGTTGGCATTATGATTGAGTTCTATGTATAAAAGGAATGTAGATCTGTAATAATAAATAGTTGCAATAATTAAAGTATAGCATGAAAAGTGCCTTTTTAGTGTAAAAATGAAGGTTTTATTGGTTTCAGGTGGAGAAAAGAGATGCACATGGGATAATGTAACGTGTCCACCTGTTCCCTTTCAGGACATGTCTTAGCAGTCCAGTGGAAAGAGAGTCTAGAAAGCTCCGCCGGCACTCCCATGGAATGTTATGGGGTCTGCAATCTAGGACTTCCCGCGTCTGCCATGTAGTAGAAGTAATCCGGCCATTCCCACTTAGGATCGACCTGAATTAGGGTTTCCCCGAATGGTCATTTCCTAAACAGCAACTAGCGTTGAACCCCAAGCAAACTACTTTACGCAGAAATGCCAGGGATGAAGCGGATTCATGCTGCACTTGGTTCAAGGAGAATGGGAAACGAGAGGGATGCAAGGCTCAACCTCTCTGCCCATAAGGCATAGTCCCATTCTGTTCCCCTAAAACAACATAAATCGGGATTTTTGTTGTTACCTAACTCTAGGTCAGTGCCCTTGCTATTCATTTTCTTTGAGAAGAGCTCCTTGTTGTCCATTATGATTCAAAAAAGTTCTTGGTCAACTAGGACCACCCATCCGTAGGACGAACCCATGGCCACATACAATGCACTTTCCTCAAGGTTACTTTAGTTGTCTAGTTACCTACCACATTTAGTTGGACATGCATCAAGCAGCTTCATTAATTAGCCAGCTAGACACTAGTTCCTTCACGTAATCTTAGCACTTGACATAGAAAAGCAGTGTCAAACAAGTTCCTTTTCAACAAGTTATCATATTTATCTTTGGAATACATTCATAAATTCCAACCCGCAGGCTCATCCATAATCCGCCCTGGAAGGCTATCCAGCAATCCACAGGGATTACTAATCCAAGATTCCGCTTGTAGACCAATATGCGGGCCTCGAGATCCAATCCCGAGTCACGTTGGCCTCTTGTGTAGGGCACAGAAGGCAAGGGACTTACGGCGAGAGCCCCCCTAGCACCCAAGCGTCCTCCTGCTCCAAGTAGCACCCAACAGAGAGACCTCATGTGGCGGGTTCGGTTCACGTTCCCGGTGCAGCTAACAACTCCCTTGGTTAGGATCAAGTAGAAAGTCGGGGGTAACTGAAGCTGCCTCTCCCTTCAGGCCTTCAACCTAAAGCATTAAATATCTTTCCATCCTTTAGTTCCTTGACCAAACAAATCAAACAATGCTTTCTAAATGGTTACAAGCACAATCAATTTGAGTGGCTGTTTATTTGGCCAACTGCTAAGGAGTGAATCCCTTTTTCCGAATGCATCCACCATTCCATCCGGGATCAATTGCGATTTGGAAAGATCCCCAAGGGTTTGTTTGTTAAACCTTATGTCCTTGGGTTAGGGCCATACCCTATTAACCCAACTTAACCAATACCTTAGGTTTCATACATTAACAATAAATCATGGCGACCATGTTGCTCCAAATTGTTGACTGATCCTTTGCTTCCAAGAAAATACCTAATTTCCTTATCTTGGCAAAATTTCCCCAAAAAAAAGTACTGTAGCAGGATGGCTACTCATCCTCTTGCAAGTTAAACTTGCGCAAGAATCTGCCAACCTCATTCCAAGGAATTGGCAACTCTCTTGTGATCAAACCACAAGATCATGCGACATTGCAACTTGTTGCACAAGTGTCACATCTATTCCATGGGATCATTTCGCCCATTGAACGGCGTTTTCTAGTCACAAAATCATGATTAGATAAGAAGCAGGATTTAGGGTGTCTTCTTACCCAACCCATTTCTAATTGCAGTAGGCGGACAAGGTCCTAGGGATTCCAACTCATTCCTAATTGCAGTAGGCCGGTCCTGGGGATTCCAACTCATTCCTAATTGCAGTAGGCCATCCTAGGGATTCCAACTCAATTTTGAGTTTCATCATCTGAATGAGTGATCCTTAGGGTAGAAAACCTGGATCGTCCCTTGCAAGAGCATCCAATTTTCCCTACATTCCGTGAATGTGGATAGGACCCTTTGGGTATGAGGGTTTCGACTTGGCAACAAGTGTGAAACTAAGCCGAGTCTTTATCGTGCTAAAACCTAGTTAGCACTTGGGGTATTTAACGTATCGACTGAACCAACCTATGCGAATCCTTTGCAATTTAGGTGATTTAGGTAATCCAATTTACTTGTCTTGCGACAAGGATGATCCATTCTTAGAGATGTTAACTTCATCTAAAAGGGAAAAACTAGTTGCATTAGGACACAGTTCTTGTAAGCACATGATTCAATGCCTCTACGTATGATTAGATTCGCAACCCCTAACTTTTCTTGTTAAGACCAAAGCGCATGTTAAATTACGGCATAATTTCCATTGATCCTACTAGGACTTGCATTCACTAAGCTTTTAAGATTTTACACTTAAATTAACCATGCAGCCTTTCCCTAAATACAACACCAGATGAATGAAATTCTTTCGTACGATGAATGTGCATTATGCAACCTTTCCTAACTACTACACGTAGGTAAATGAGATCAATGCCAATTGAAGTTATAGTTAACCTATTTCATGTAGCCCTTAGAATCTTTTTTGTGCTTTGCTCTTTCCTACGGTTGATAACAAATCCCTGAATGAATCATTACAAAGAAATTTGTCTAAAAATGCGACATGCCATTAAACTTTCCATGCCTAATCAAAGGTGCACTTTAATAATTTTGACCTTGTAAAGATAGGCAATAGGCATTCTAGACCATCACTTTTGAAATGCACAAAAGGCAACTTGCTAATAAGGTCCTAAAATGCATAGACACCTTATGTTTTTTTCCATTCATTCCATTGAAAGTACCAATGACCAATTTTCATATCGTGAGTTACTTCTAGTAAATTTCAAATAGCCAATTTACTTCAAGCGCATTTAGCTAGGTGGATTTGACAAGCATAAGTGCATCCTAGTCCATGAAATAACTGTGCATAAGTGCAATATTTCTATGTGAAATCAAAAATAGGAAGAAAACCTGGACTTGTGGGCTCGGTGAAATATCCACATGAAAACTAGGAGATGATCCCCCTGCAGGCGTGCCTTGTGACTTTTTAGGGGCCATTGTAGACATGATTTCAGCTTTTGGTTTGCCTTCCCGATTTACGAACTTACTCACCTTGGTTCGCAGCCTTAAGATCTTTGCCCGTCTCCCTCGTACGTGGAGATCCCCTTTGAAGTATGGATCCTTGAAAGAAGTACCGGCTTGCAGAATTTGGCTTATGGAAGGCCTTGGGGTTTGGAGCTTGGGCCTTATTTTTTTCGAAAAAGGAGGGGGTTCACGAAAGGGTTCTTGTGAAGGGCCTTGCGGGAATGGGGCCTTTAAATCCCAGGCTAGGAATGGGCTTGTGGGTGATTGATGGGAAGGGGGCTTTATAGGCTTCCTTTTCTTATCTTCAAAGTCCTAGGGGGGGTAGGAATGGACTTATGGGGGATTAGTGGGAAAGGGAGGCATATTAACTTCTTCTTTCTCTCATAAAAATCGCGGGGCGGGAGGGGGGGGTAGGAATGGGCTTATGGGGAATCTAGTTGGAAGGGGGGCTTAGGGAAGCCCCCTTGGAAGCTTCTAAGAAGCTTCAACTAGGATCAGAGACCGCGTGGAAGAGAGGAGGGTAATAGGTACGACGTGGAAGGGGATAATGGGGCGGCTGTCAACGCTGTAGGTGCGGCAACGTTTGGCTTCATGGCGGCGATGTCTCCAGCGCGGCATCCTCCCAGTCCTGCAACACGGCCGCACGGTGTCGACTTAAAGTCCTCCTCTTCCCTCACGAATACGATGCAGCCTCTCTGATTCTTCCTTCCAACCCCCCCCCACTAAGGGGGGTTTTTATAGTTCAAGGGGGGGAGAGGGGACCTTCCCCACGTGGGCTGTGTATGCAGCCCATGACTCCCCCTTGTTACCACCTCTCCCACCTAGCCATCCCCTTCCCTTAGCCACGCATCGGTTGGAGGGAAATTTAGTAAAAAAATTTGTAATTATTTGCACCTTATCCTCTTAACCTACTCCCAAGAGGGAGTTTCCTAATCGGGATTTTTGTTGTTACCTAACTCTAGGTCATTGCCCTGGTTGTTCATTTCCTTTGAGAAGAGCTCCTTGCTGTCCACTATGATTGAGAAAAGTTCCCGGCCAACAGGGACCACCCATCCGTAGGACGGACCCATGGCCACATCCACTACACTTTCCTCAAGGTTGCTTTAGTTGTCTAGTTACCTACCACATTTAGTCGGACATGCATCAAGCATCTTCATTGATTAGCCAGTTAGACATTGGTTCCTTCACGTAATCTTAGCACTTGACATAGAAAAGCAGTGTCAAACAAGTTCCTTTTCAATAGGTTATCATATTTATCTTTGGAATACATTCATAAAGTCCAGCCCGCAGGCTTTTCCATAATGCACCTCAAGGCTATCCAACAATCCACAGGGATTACTAATCCAAGATTCCGCCCGTAGACTAGTATGCGAGCCTCGAGATCTAATCCTGAGTCACATTGGCCTCTTCTGCAGGGCCTGGAAGGCAAGGGATTTATAGCCAGAGGCCCCCCTGGCACCCAAGCGTCCTCCTGCTCCAAGTAGCGCCCAACGGAGAGACCTCACATGACGGGTTCGGTCCACGTTCTCGGCGTGGCTAACAACCCCCTTGGTTAGGGTCAGGCAAACAGTCGGGGGTAACTGAAGTTGCCTCTCCCTTCAAGCCTTCAACCTAAAGCATTAAATATATTTCCATCCTTTAGTTCGTTGAGCAAACAATGCAAACAATACTTTCTAAACTATTACAAGCACAATCAATTCCCGTGGTCGTTTATTTGGCCAACTGCTAAGGAGTGAATCCTTTTTCCCGAATGCATCCAACATTCCATCCAGGATCAATTGCAATTTGGCAAGATCCCCAAGGGTTTGTTTGTTAAACCTTATGCCCTTGGGTTAGGGCCATACCCTGTTAACCCAACTTAACCAATACCTTAGGTTTCATACATTAACAATAAATCATGGTGACCATGTCGCTCCAAATTGTTGACTGATCCTTTGCTTCCAAGCAAATACCTAATTCCCTTATCTTGGTAATTTTCCCCCAAAAAAAGTGTTGTAGCAGGACTTGTGGGCTCAGTGAAATATCCACATGAATACTAGGAGATGATCCCCCTGCAGGCGCGCCTTGTGACTTTTTAGGGGCCATTGTAGACATGATTTTGGCTTTTGGTTTGCCTTCACGGTTTACAAACTTACTCGCCTTGGTTCGCAGCCTTAAGATCTTTGCCCATCTCCCTCGTACGCGGAGATCCCTTTGAAGTTTGAATCCTTCAAAGAAGTATCGGCTTGCGGAATTTGGCTTATGTAAGGCCTTGGGGTTCGAAGCTTGGGCCCTTTTTTTTCGAAAAAAGAGGGGGTTCGCGAAAGGGTTCTTGTGAAGGGCCTTGTGGGAATGGGGACTTTAAATCCCAGGCTAGGAATGGGCTTGTGGGTGATTGGTGGGAAGGGGGCTTTATAAGCTTCCTTTTCTTCTCTTCAAAGTCCCAAGGGGAGGAGGGGGTGTAGGAATGGACTTATGGGGGATTAGTGGGAAAGGGAGGCTTATGAACTTCTTCTTTCTGTCATAAAAATGGCCGGGGGGGGGGGGGAGGTTAGGAATGGAATTATGGGGAATCTAGTAGGAAGGGGGGCTTAGGAAAGCCCCCTTGGAAGCTTCTAAGAAGCTTCAACTACAATCAGGGACCACATGGAAGAGAGAAGGGTAATAGGTATGACATGGAAGAGGGATGATGGGGTGGCTGTCAATGCTCCAGGCGGCAGCGTTTGGCCTTCACGCCGGCAATGTCTCCAGCGCGGCGTCCTCTCAGTCCTGTAGCACGGCCGCACGGTGTCGACTTCAAGTCCTCCTCTTCCCTCACCAATACGGTGCAGCCTCTCTGCTTCTTCCTTCCAACCCCCCCTCCACTAAGGGGGGGTTTTTATAGTCCAAGGGGGGGAGAGGGGACCTCTCCCACGTGGGTTGTGCATGCAACGCATGACTCCCCCTTGTTACCACCTCTCCCACCTAGCCATCCCCTTCCCTTAGCCACGCATCGACTGGAGGGAAATTTAGTAAAAAAAATTGCAATTATTTGCACCTTATCCTCTTAACCTCCTCCCAAGAGGGAGTTTCCCCGCGGTTTATGCAGTTTTGAGCCCCGATCCTAGTCTGCCAATGCGGAGGCCTTGATTCTCGTGTGCGGTTTATAGGTTACGCTACCGGTAATTCCAATATTGAGAATAACCTTTGCATGAGTTTCATGCGGTGTGCGGAAAGTCGGTGTAGTAATATTTTAAGTGAAAATATTACAGATAAAATTATGATAAAAACCATTCTTCAGCTGTCATAATCAGTCACTAATCATAAATTATAAAATAATCTTTTTTTAAGCAGAAATAAATAGAGAAAAATAGCTAAGAATGGAGAAAAATAGGATTTTCGTATTATAAAAATCTAGAAAATTATGATTCGCAATGGTGGCTATATAACAAAGCTAAGGTATGAGTTTTGGCTTCAGTTCATCTTTTTTTATGTATCATAGTTCATGGTTTTTCCATTTCATGCGAAAAATACATACAAAATAAAACCCTATACCTATGCAACGCACCATAACCTAAACATTAGAGGGAAAGGGTGAGGTTAAGAGATTAAGAGGATGGAGAGGGTTTTGAATCTTTGAAATATTTGATTGTGCATTTCATTTAGAGTTGTGATATTTCATTTTAAGGGGCTAGTTGTTGAGTGTTGAAATGACTTGTTTTTTGGCTGATTTTTGTTGTTTTTGAGAGCTGAATGGTTGATTTTATGAGATGATTGATTGGTTTGAAAGTGGTTTGAGAGTGTTTTGGATGGTAATGATTGAGTTTTGGAAGATCATGATTTTTTTGGTGGTTCTGTGATGTTCTGATAGGTTCTGAATGGTTCTGTATACCTTCTGTTTTGTTCTGTTTTGGTCTATTTTGTTCTGATTGTCTTCTATAAAGAGGGATGGAGTATTGATTGATGAAGAATGAGATATTGTGAAAGTTTATTGAATAGTTTTTGAGAGTTTGGAATGATTTGAGAATGAGTTATGTAGTTTTGATAACCTTCTGTAACCTTCTGTAGGTCTTCTGTAGAGCTTCTGCTTCTGTTCTGTTTCTGTTCTGTTCTGTACTGTAGCTATTCTGGTACTGTTCTGTAGACTGTTCTGTATGCTTCTGTAAGTGTTCTGTGGAATGTATGTGTGACTTTAGGAAAGTTTTATACCCTTGGAAAGAGGTGAATACAAGTGTAAAAGAGCTGAAAGAAGTGGAAGAAGTAGCTGCCAAAGACTCAAGTGAAGACTAGAGTGAAGTGACAGTAGTGAGCTATGAAAGGACACTGTAGTGGCTCTGGTGACTTTTCATATCAGACATACCTCTTGGGAGGGGTATCCACGACCTAAGAAGGATTATTGAGGGTGATTTTGAGAGATTTTAGTGAGGATATGATGTATTATTAATGGAGAGAGAGAGAGAGAGAGAGTCAGAGATAGTCAATTCTATCAAAATAGAGTGATTGTATATGAGAGATTGAGAGAGAAGATTATGAAGACATTGAAGATGAATACTATGTGATGTATTTCCATTCAAAGATGGTGTATTCCTTTGCTTTCTTTGTTCTATTGATGGATTTTGTGAAGATATTGAAGAATATGGTTGATTCTATTAAAAACCGTGGGAGATTTACATGATGCTGCATGAAGATTTGTTGTGCCTGGTATTCTTTTCTTCATTATGATCATATGAAACATGATAAACAAGCTTGTTGATGTTACAAGATAGATTTTCTTGCAAGAGAATTCCCTTTTTCTTGGTGTTCCTCTCGGGGCTCCATGTTTTTGGTGCGCAGCCGGGGAACTTGCCATCAACAAGCACCAGAAGAGGCTGAAAATGAAGGAAATGGCATTGCCAAGAAGAGAAGAATTCAATGGATGTTTGTAAAATTCCTTCTTCCACTGAAGAGTTGGAATTTCTCATAATCAAAGCCACTTTCCACAAAAAGTTCATCCCACAATGGCGGAAACACATCACCATCATGATGCATGCTCTATGTGGTGGACAGTTTCCTCTTCCTATTGAAGCAACAGAAACTTGCATCTTGGTGGCAAACTGTTTGGGAATAAACTGAAGAGCAGAAACAGAGAGAATGACCATCCATGGAAGATTTGGCATTCATTGAGAAGTTTCCAGACAACATCAAGTGGGAGATTGTGAAGAAGCTTCAGGAGTCTTGGTCTGTAGAGGTTCACAAAGACAAGAAGGAAAAAAGTTGGAATTTGTTCGTGGACGTTCAACAGCAAGATACATGGGATGCTTGGTGTACTGATAATCTTCTGTTTGTTCAATTAGCAACCCACTGGAAGCTGGTAGACAGAGTGTTTTTCACAACATACACTGTTGAAACCATCAGAAGCTGGCATTACTATGATGATGGCACTACCACAATGCTCAGACGTATGCATTTTGACACCTTCAGAACCGAATACCTTCCCCTGTGTAGTGGCATGAAAGCAGAATTCAGGGACATTGAAAGGAAAGAAGTAGAAGAAATGTTGGCAAGAGAGTCCTCCAGAGACTGAAGCCTTCTGTTAACCCTCTGTGGAGCACTAACAGCATAGTGGAGCCAACCCCCTGATGAATGACACAATAAAAAGGCAAGCGTTAGAACGAGTCCAGAAGTACGTGAGAAGAGAGAAAGTAAAAATCAAGACTGAGAATGAGCTAGCAGCAGAAGCCGCCTTTGACGCCCTTGCGGAACTCTTTACAGAAGTCCCAATGGCACATCAAGCCCTTCCTCCTGCTGGAGGTCCACTTCCAAGCCAGATCCGTCCTGAAAATATTGATGACAGGCCAGCGAATGTAGTCCCATTGCCAGTTTTTAAGGGAGAGTACAATGAAGACCCCGATCTTCATGTAGCAGAGTTTATGGTAGCGTGTGTGGCTAACAATGCTAGAACCCCCGAGCATTGGTTAGCGATATTCCCCGCCACTTTTAAGGGCGCGGCGTTTCAGTGGTATGAGAGACAAGCAGCAGGAACTTTTGGCACATGGGACGACCTGAAGTTGGCCTTCCTCACTAAATTCAGGCGTGAAGGTTTTGAAGAGCGGATGAGAGAGGAATTTATGAACCTAAGTCAGTCCTCTGGAGAAAGAGTGGAAGCTTATGTCTCAAGAATGGAATCCATCCTGAAGAGATGGACTAACCATAATCTAGATGATGGCATTCAGAAGGGGGTGTTTCTCAGAGGATTACAACCAGAAGTCCGTAAGTTTGTGGAGCTACAAAGACCAGCCACCCTGCAAGCTGCAACAGAAGGTGCAAGACTGTATGATGAAGTGGAAGCTAGACTAGCAATGAATACAGAAAGAGGAGTCCTACCCCCTCTGATGCCAGGAATGATGTACCCACAAAATGCAGTTCCAGGGACTGTTTCCTATCCCTACCAACAGATGCCCCCAGTATCACAGTACAGTGCACCAAATCCACAGTGGCCACAATCCATGCCTCAAATGGTGGTTCAACCACAACAACAATGGTCCCAACCAATTTCCTCAATGCCAAATCAGCAGCAACAGTGGAACCCTACCCACTGGAGTCAACAGCCAACAGTTCAAACAGGAGCCCTGAATCAGAACCAGAACAGAGACCCCTCTGTACGAGCCCAACCCGTTTATGCAGTGATTACAGAGACTCCTCAAAACCCTCCTGCCAGTATGTCCGGAGGAGAAAGCTTGAAGGATTATTTATCCAACTCAGTTGCAAACATCAAAAAGGAGTATGGATGTGATTACAGAGCAGCTACAGACGCTGAAAGTGAATACTGCCAGCATATCCAACGTTGCAGGAGCAGGAAGAGATGTGATGCGGTCAAATACTTGGTGTGGTAAGTGTCATCAAGCAGGCCATTTAGCCACTGAATGTACACGAAAACCAACCATTCCTGGAGCCTTCTGTTCCTACTGTTTGCAGAAGAACCATACAGAGGACATTTGCTCTCTTAAGGAGATGCATGATAGGAGAAGAAAGGAAGAAGACGCAAGATTTAACTTGCTGGAATCCAAAATGACAACACAAGATATTGGACCTAAGCCTAGAGAGTTTGGTCCTAATTTCGGACCCAGAAGATTTCCCTCTCAAAGTTACAGAGGAAGACAATCTGGCGGTGGTCAGAGATCAGAAGTGGAGTGTTACAGATGCGGAGAAAAGGGACATATATCACCAAATTGTCCAAATCCTCGAAGGTCAGTAGATTACAAGCCCTTATGCAGTCGATGCAAAGGAGAAGGCCACACTGCAAAAGACTGTCCAAGCCCAGCCCCAGTGAAAAACAATGCTACTGATAGTCCAGCCAAGGCTCAAGAGCCTACCTCCAATTTGGTGGAATTGGAAGTTGCTGCCATCACGCGTGCAAAGCAGAAGGAACCACCTATCTAGAAAGAAAATAACCCTCCTGCCAGAACAGTGAAGTTCAATCTTCCACCAGAAGAACAGAACAGAACAGAGCCTAACAGTGCCATACAGAGCCCTACAGTGCCACAGAGAGTTACAGAGACAGTTACAGAGACAGGACCAGAGGTCCAGGATATAGAAGAGGAGGAAGTGCCACAAGTGGCAGAAGAAGTTCCTGTAATTCCTCTGTTGGAAGAAAAAGGGAAAATGAAAATGGGTGTTGCCCCATTCCCTAACCGGTTAGAGAAGCCAGTGGATCCTATTAAGGAATACGATCTAGTCAGAGATCTAGATACCTTTAAACCAAACCTTACATTCCGACAATTATTGATGTTGTCTCCCAGTTGCCGGAAAAGATTCAAAAGTATACTGACAAGAAGACGTGGCTTAAGGATTGCTCCCTCAACAGCAACAAAGTCCAACAAGGCTCCAGAGCCTGTAAAAGAAGTGGATGTAGCTAACACCTTCCTAGATCCAGGTACTCCAGAGACTGGTGTGTGGATAGAAGGCTGCTTCATTGGAAACGCACTGATTGATGGTGGTTCATCAGTGAACATTATGACGGATGTGACAATGAAGGATCTAGGCCTATAAGGTGTGCAACCCACCCAATGGCTCATCAGACTGGCGGATCAGAGTAGGATCAAGCCTTTGGGCATTCTTCCATATGTGAAGACTACAGTGGCTGGAAAAGATTATTGGCTAACCTATCTGGTGGTGAAGCCAAACTCTTATGGTACATCCTACCCTATGTTACTAGGCAGACCATGGCTTTTTGAAGCCTGAGAAAGGACGGATTGGTTCAAAGGAACTTTGACCTTGGGTAGAGGACCCAACAAAGTGGTGCTGAAACTGTATGGTTCTCAAAAAGGACATGGATCCACCTCCTTGGAATTATCTTCTGACTCCCCTAATGAGGCTACAGATGGAATGTCAGCAGACGAAGATGCTGTCAAACAGATCCTTCCCAAGAAAACAGTGGCACATTCCTTAACAGTGGATACTATAAGCTGACTTCCAAAAGAGACAAACCCATTATCAATGGGTGAATACTTCCTGCCTGAACCAGGAATGACTTCTGAAATCACTTCTGACAGTGAGATAGAAGCATGGATGTACTGCTCTCCCTGTTACATGGCCATAGCAGAAACAGAGACAGAGACAGGAGAGGAAACAGAGAATCTATTCTTCTGTTACAGAGCTCCTACAGAAGCAGAAGCAGTAACAGAAGCAGAAGCAGAAGCAGAAGCAGAGACAGAAGAGGATGGATATGATATGGACGAAGAAGATTATGAAAGTGAAATGGAAGAGTCTATCCCACCTGAAGAGGATACATTTGAAGAAGAAGTTCCAGAAGCATCAGAAACAGACGAGCTCATGCTACGGGACAGAATGGTGATGGTACCATTTGGTCTAGTAAATGGATCTTCTCATATGCAAAACTTTTATAAGGGATGGATTAAGAAGAACAAGCCGTCTTTTAGCAGTGGCTCATGCCGTCCTTACCCATCCTTGCCAAAGAAAGATGATGATGATGCACCGTGCCAACAAGCACCAGTCCCACAAACCCAACAGGCATCAGAGGGTCCCTGTTATGTGACGTTCGTGGAAGTGTCATCTTCGGAAGATGAGTCTTCAAGCCAAGACGTAATTAATCTTGAAACCAAACCCGAAACAGCTCTAATCCCATTCCAACATCTTAAGGAGCAACCTAAGTCTCCACCAAAAGAAGAAGTTGGTTCTAGTGGGACATCAGAAGAGGACATCACTCCCTTGAAGGAGTCGGATCTGTATCCAGAAGCAGTCCGTGGAACCTTCATCCGTGAAGTAGAAGGTGAAAGGCAGTTAACCTTTGTGGATGCAGAAGGCATTGAACGCCACTTGAAGGTGGGTAGCAGTCTCCCAGAAGAGGAGTTGTCAACCTTGTACAACTTGTTGAAAGAGAATTTGGACGTGTTTGCATGGTCCTACAAAGACCTAAAGGGGATTGATCCCACAATATGTCAACATCATATTGACTTGGAGCCTGATGCCAAGCCAGTATGGCAGCGATAGAGGCGAATGAACCCGAATTATTCCACATTGGTGAAAGCGGAGCTGCTGAAGCTTCTGGAAGCCGAGTTCATCTATCCAGTGGCAAATAGTGAATGGGTCTCACCCATCGTGGTTGTACCCAAGAAGAATGGCAAATTGCGAATATGTGTGGATTTTCGAAAGCTTAATTCTAAGACGAAGAAGGATCACTTTCCTATCCCTTTCACAGACCAACTGTTGGACATAGTGGCAGGACATGAGCTTTATTCTCTTCTGGATGGATTCAGCGGATATAACCAAGTCCAAATCGCGGAAGAAGACCAATCCAAAACAACCTTCACCACAGAATGGGAGACCTACGCTTACCGAGTGATGCCGTTTGGACTCTGCAATGCCCCTGCTACTTTCCAACGAGTCATGATGGCCGCATTTCAAAATCATCTACACGACTTTATTGAGGTATATTTGGATGACTTCTATGTCTATAGTTTGATCCGTGAACACTGGGAACACCTGGAACAATGCTTTGACCGATGCTGGGAGTATGGGATTTCCCTCAACCCCGACAAATGCATCTTTGGGGTCTCTTCCGGAGTTCTGTTGGGCCACATTGTCTCTGCACAAGGAATATCAACAGACCCTGCAAAGATTGAAAAGATCGCAGCTTTGATAGCACCCACCAACCTCAAACAGTTGAGGAGATTCCTAGGCCATGTGGGTTACTACAGACGGTTCATAGCTCATTTCACAACAAAGGCAACCTCTTTGCACAAGCTTCTGAGGAAAGATGCAGAGTTTACTTGGACGGAAGAATGTGACAAAGCCTTCCACACTTTGAAGCAGTGTCTAATTGAGGCACCCATTCTGCAACCTCCTGATTGGACGAAAGAGTTCCATGTACACACTGATGCATCAATTGAAGGCTTAGGTGATGTCCTCTGCCAAAAGGGCCCCTCGAAGCTGGATCAACCAATCTATTACGCAAGCCGAAAAGTTACTGATAGGGAACGGAACTATACAGTGACAGAGCTGGAGTGCTTGGCAATGGTGTTTGCCCTGGAGAAGTTCCGCCACTACCTCCTATCCACCCACTTTAAATTTTATGTGGATCATGAGGCCCTGTCCTTCTTGATGAACAAAGCAGATGTGAAAGGACGAATGATGAGATGGCTCCTTCTATTCCAAGAGTTCGACTTTGAGGTGATTTCTAAGCCTGGTCGTTTCCATGTTCTGGCTGATCATCTGTCGCGTATCCCACAAACTGCAGACGAGGAGCAGGATGATCCAGACCTCCCTTATGCTTCCCTATTCTTGGTAGAAACTGTAACTCCTTGGTATGCAGATATTGCCAATCTGCTGGCAACCCAATAGTACCCTCCTGGTATTTCTAGTCGGGGAAGGAAGAAGCTCATGCTAGAATCAGCCCCCTACACCCTGCTAGGCGGTGCACTGTACAAGAAAGGAAAAGATGAAGTGCTCAGAAGATGTGTTGCAGGAGACGAGATTGGGATTGTTCTGAAGGCTTGCCACGACGAGCCATGAGGAGGTCACTTTGCAGGAGAAGCTACAGCCAGGAAGGCTCTGCTAGCAGGATATTGGTGGCCTACAATTCACAAAGATTCCTATGATTACTGTAAAAGATGTGATGCTTGTCAAAGAATGGGGAAACCCACAAAGACAAGTGCCATGCCATTGCAACCTATCCTTCCTTTAAAGCCGTTTGAGAAGTGGGGCATTGACTTCATAGGTCCGATCGACCCTCCCACTAGAAGGAAACAGAACAGATACATCCTTGTATGTACGGATTATGTCACAAAGTGGTGTGAAGCGAAAGCCCTAAAGCGGGACGATGGTAACAGCATGGCCCTGTTCATGTACGAGAATATCATCACCCATTTTGGTAGTCCCTTAGAGCTGGTAAGTGATAGAGGCACTCATTTCCTCAACAAAGTCATGGAAGAGTTGACAGAGTTGTATAAGATCCGCCATCGCAAGTCCACTCCTTATTACCCCAGAGCCAACGGCCAAGTCGAAGTCACCAATCGTATCCTCTGCTCGATTCTGACAAGAACAATTGCCGCACATCGTCGTGATTGGGATGATCGACTTACAGAGGCCCTCTGGGCATACAGAACCTCCCATAAAGCAGCAACGGGACAGACACCTTTCCAGTTGGTGTATGGTACAGAAGCAGTTTTTCCTGTTGAACTGGAACTACCCTCTTTGAGAGTGGCTATCAAAGAGCGTTTGGGGGATGACGATTCACTGCAACGTCGTCTCCTGCACTTGGAATGTTTGGACGAAATTCGTAGGATGGCTCTACAGTGCATGGAAGCCACGCAAGCTCGACGCAAGGCTTACCATGACAGCTTCATCAAGCACAAGGAGTTCAAAGAAGGTGATTTGGTTCTAGCCTATGATTCACGATTTGGCAAGTTTCCTGGCAAGCTCGAGCAGCGGTGGATGGGCCCCTATAAGGTACTTGCCGTCAACCCTAATGGTTCTGTCCAAGTGTAGACCGTTGATGCCTCTGATGATCCCTTTCTGATCAATGGATATCGCCTGAAGAAGTACTTCCCTTCTTGGGGATCTTGACAATTACGATCACTTGATCTTTTCCCTCGTTGGCACGGCACTGTACTTGTTATGATGCTACTTCTGATAGCCGTTCTTCAGCCACTTCTGATGAGGTGGACGCAACCCTCTGTCCCCTCAAAACCCCCTTTCAGCCTTGATCTCTTATCCTCTATTTTCCACCAGCATCAGTGGCGAGGTTGGTTCTGACAAATGGTCTTTCTACCATTCCCTTGCTCAATTTGAAAACAAAAAGAGAGAGAGAAAAAAAACAACAACAAAACAAAACAAAACAATACATATCGGTCATGGGAGAAAAAGACTTAGGTCCCTGTCATGCCGACCTATTCTTCGGGAAAAGGTGGAAACGCCCTCGGGAATAGGGGAAAACAAGAAAAAGAAAAAAAAACAACAAACAAACAGATCTGTTATGAGAGAAAAGGAAGCAATTCCCTGTCATAGCAGGCCTCGTTCCAAGAAAAGGTGGTAAACACCCTTGGGCGAGAAGCTGGCTGTGGAAAAGGTGGTAACACCCAGCAGTCCAGAAAGTGGATTCATTAATTGATATCCCTAGGATTCAATTCCGAAGCTGCCTCCCTTGGTACACTGTGTCCTGGGTCTCTCTACCTGTCCTCTAGCAGACGACATGTTCCTGTCCAATACAATGTTCGATTTGATGGCTACCTCCCTGGGTACGCCTCTTCAACAACTGACGATGAGATCTTCATCGACAAACAATAGAGTGACGTGAGCTTTCATCCTAACCGGATGGGGAAGTGAGTATGGTTGCCCTCTGTAACTATCAACAGAGAGTGAGACAGAGGGTGGGGCGAGAGACCAGTCTTTTCCCTTCCAATCAAATGAGAGGAGAGAAGTGTGAATGAAGTGTTGCACGCACGGGATGGGCCTCTCAATGCACAACGCACGATTTGTTCTGTGCACTGCACTGTAAGGCTCCCTGGCCTTCCTTCTCGTACCGTATGCCGGCACAGGGCGGGATGCACTGTTGCACCATCAAATGCGCACAAGGCATACAACCTTTGCACAAGTGACTGTGAGGATTACATCAATGGGTTTCAGGAAAAGGCTGCCCTCCTGTATTTATCAACAGAGAGTGAGACAGAGGGTGGGATGAGTTTGACTGGAGTTTCTTCAATCACTTACCGAGAGGTGTGTTTGAGGGACGTTACGACACTTGGAGTCAGGTATGTTCCACTTTCCCTGTGCACCCACGGGATGGGTCTTTACCGGCAACACCAGACACATCACCCTGTTCTGTACATTGCACCATAAGGCTCCCTTGCCTTCCTCCTTGCACTTATGCCAGACGGGTTGGACGTACTAATGCACCATCAACTGTGCACCCTGGCATACTCCTTCTGCACCATTCCCCCCTTGTCGATTCCTCAACCGGGTATGAGATATGGGTTTCAATCCTTATTCCTCGAGTGATATTAGTCATGGGGCGAGTGACTGTTCTTTCATTTCAATTGAGTGATTGTGAGTTGAGTGTAGTATCCTTCATCATCGATGAATTTCCTGTGATTCCTTCGACCAGCTACCTCCCTGGGTACTGCCGCGTGGTCCCTGCCATGAAGGACGTGCGCTGTAAAGATGCCTTGGTCCCTCCAGCGCCGACAACCACACTGGACGTGCCGTCGACACTCAACCTTGATTCTTGACGAAACGGGCCAAGTTTTTCTAACCCTACACTTTGGTTTCTTTGTGACGGTCATGTTTTAAGTGTGGGGACGTTAGTGGATGGTCTGTGGCGTGGTCCTAGGTCCCTGTTGCTCGGTTAACCCTATCCGTTAAGGTCTTAAGTGTGGGGACGCGTCCCTGCGCGTCTACATTGGATACCCTTCTGCATATGCCTTAACCTGTTCATGCATGTAGGCCATGCCTTGTTGTTACCCTGTTGGGGATCCCTTTCCACCCACCCGGTTATGTTCCACCCACCCTTGGGGCTCTTCCCCTGCAGTTTTCCTTCATTCCCTGATTTTGAGGTCCTTCTATTTGAATGTACCCTACATTCACCGAAGTCCAAATCCAACCTTATAGCCATGTTCCTCCCTTTGAACTGATCATTTTTCCTTTTTACCTACCTTTGTTCCGGTGCACGGTTTTTGAGTTATTAATTTTTGAAGCATTTTGCGTAAATTAGCCGATTTCCCATGTGAACGCGCTTTTCTTGCTTCGGAACCATGCTCTGATGTCATAGCCCTGCCAACCACTTTTCCCCTGACATTTTTCCTTTTTACTTCGAGTCATTTTGATACACGGTTTGTCCATTATTAATTTTCCGGTTTTTTAAGACTTTTTCCTGCGTCTTTTTGCTATTTTTCCATGTGAACTTGCCCTATTTGCATCAGAATTCCAATTTGATTTGACAGCCGTGTCCTCCCCCCACCTTTTTCCTTTTTCCTCCACCCTTTTTCGACTTCTGGATTTTTACTTATTTATTTTTAAATGAGTTTTCGGGCGTATTTTTGGAGTTTTTCGCATATGAACCCCTCCTATTTCCACCGGAACTGCGCTTTAACGTGATAACCCTGTGCCACTCCTTCCTGCGGATATTTTTTTATTACTGCATGTCATTCCGGTGAACGGTTTGTCCGATATTAATTTCTGATCCCATTTTCGGGTTTGTTTTTTGGGTTTTTCCCATGTGAACGCGTCTTATCTCAGTCGGAATTCTGTTTTGATGTGATAGAATTGTCCGGCACATCTTTCTGCACAGTTTTCCTTTTTTTTGCACCTCGTTCCGATGCATGGATCGTTCGATATTAATTTTTAAATGCATTTTTTGGTTCGTTTTTTGTGTTTTTTGCACGTGACTGCCCTTTGCCCCTCCCGGAACCTTCGTCATATATTTTCCCTGTTTTTCCCCTGTCGTCCTGCCCACTTTTTGTTTTTACGCTATTTCGTTTTGACGCCCGGATTGGGAATTATTAATTTTTCTTTATTTTTACGTTTTTTCTCGCGCCCGTTTTACACGTGAACGCGCCCTTTTTCGATTTTACGCGTCTCCACGTGCCTGGGTCGTGTTCACATGACCCATACCACCATCTGGGCGCTATTTTGATCCTGTCACGGCAAATTTTTTTACCCCGCCCCGCGCACGCGCGCGGGACGGGGGTACGGCTTTCTTTTATGGGCACTATGCCCACCCCCCTATAGGCACCCCACCCCCAACCCTTGGGCGCCTATAGGCACCCACCCCCCATGGGCCCCCGCCCATTCCCCTATGCCCACCCCTCGGGCACCCCCCCACACCCTCCCCTATCCCCCCCACCCTTCTCTCTCCCCCACCCTTCCCCCCACAACTACCTCTCTCTCTCTCCCGCTCCCTGCGTTTCTGCTCCCCCCTCCATCTCCTCTCCTTTCCCTCCTCCTCCTCCTCTCTTCTTCCCCTACTCCTCCTCTCCCTCCCCTCCTCCTCCTCTTCTCCTCCCTCCTCTCCTCCATGCCTTGTCGCCCCTCCCTCTTCTCTTCTACACGCCCGGTTGCGCCCTATGCCCTGCCTCGCCACGCCGCTCTGTGGCCTCGACGCCCTATCCGCCTTTGAAGCGCTGTTGCCGCCCCCCGCGCCCGCCCTCTTCACGTCGTGACCCTCGCCTTGTGGCCGCAGTCAGCGCCCTCCTGCACACCCGCGGCCGCCCCACTGTCCCTGTCGCGCCGAAGGCCCGCCCTCTTCACGCCGTGCCGCCCGTGGAGCCCTGTGTGCCCTGCCCAAGGGCCTCCCCACCTCCTCCCTGCCGCCCCGTGGGCCGCCTGCCACCTCGGCGCCCTGCGCTTCTGCCCGTGGTCTCCTCCCTGCACCCCTCCACGTGTCCCTTCCCACCCACAGTCCCACATTCCCACCCTTTAAGCCCCCCTTCCCCCCACTGTCACACACATTCCCCCCACCCCCACCTAAGCCCTCCTTCCCCCACAACACCCCAAAACCCACCCACCCCCCATCCAAGCCCCTTCCCCCCCCCAAGGCCCACCCACACCTACCCACCCCCCTGTAAGCCCCCTGTCACGCAGACACCCGCAGGAAACCACCCTCCATAAGCCCCTGTCATACCCGCAGAACTGCAGACACCCGCACACCCGCAGAACTGCAGACAACCACCCCTTCCCCAGCACTGTTCACACCCGCAGAACCGCCGAACCACACCCCGCAGAACCCGCATGCACCTTTTCTCAGCCCTTTGACACACGCGCACGTGGTTGTTCGTGTGTTCGTGATTGTTCGTGATCGTGTGCGGGAGGCCATTCGCGGATGTTCACGCGCGGGGACGCGCGTTAGCTGGTCCCTGAGGTGGTGTGCAGCCGGCTGTTCACACGCAGTTGCCACAGTCTATTTCTGCGTATATTCCCCGATTTTTACTTCCAAAACCCGAAACCTTTAAAATACATTGCAAAATTACACAAAAAACATTAAAAAACACTTAAAATTTAAAAAAAATACAGAAAAATCTTGAAAAATTCCCAATCTTTTTGTAAGTAAATTGCCATATTTTTCTGAACTAAACATTTTAGTAAAAAATAAATAAAATTTAGAACTATTTTAAAATTAAAAAATTATTTTTAAAATACCCAAAAAATAAAAACACTTCATTAAAAATGGCAAAAATTTCCTATTTAATTGCCAAAAAAATTCCTAAAAATTCCATTAACATTTTTACTTATTTTTGGAATATTTTTTAAGCTGAAAAGGATGTGTCATTTTATTCCATTATTATTTTATGGTAAAAATATTTTATTAAATGCTAAATTCATACAAAATCCTCTTTAATTCAAAACACAAACTGAAAATTCTAGAAAAATCCAGATACCTTAGTTCTTTTTGGATTGCTGATGTATAATTTTGGATTGAGAAGAGCGCATTCATTGCATTCACATACACCCACTTCCAGGTATTTTTTTCTTTTATATTTTTTATTTTTTCGCTACCCTAAAATTCACGGTTAATTTTTAACATGAACCCTAAACACCACAATGGCACGCGCACTCGTGCCAAACACACCATTTTATAATAAAAATTAACCCGCCATTCACTTAGCACGCGCTAAGTGCGCTTAAGAGGCACTTTAATATTTTTAATTAAAATGAACCAGCCGTCACAAAAGCATGCTCTGGCAAAAAAGCGCTCCACATCACCTTAATTTGTAATCAATGAATTGCATTTAGAGACCCAGTCGGGAATCGAAGTCCGGGAATCGAATAAAAGCACCGCTTAACCTAATAATTGGTAATTTAATTTATAAATAAGGAACCGCCGTTTTCTTGCTAAGGTTTATCACCTAATAACAATTCACCCATTCTTAATAATTTATTAAAATCCACCCTTCATTAAATTAATTCCCCTTCACTACACTTAATTCCCCTTTTTAATGAACCGTTTCGTGGGATGGGTATGCGCAGTTATTAGTGTTATTTTCCATGGTCCAGTCTTGGTTTATCACCAATGTAGTCTTGATATGTGTCGGATATGGTATTGTTTTGGTTTCCTGTTTTTGTTACGGTTAAGGGTACGGTATGCAGTTTTTTTTTCTTTTATTGCCTGATACGGGGTTCTGGGTGTTTGTCTGATGCATCGCATGAAGCTTTCGGTCGCATTTGTCTCAAGGTCATGTCAAATTTTTTCTAGGATGTGGTTTGCTTGGGGTTAGTTGGTTGTGTCACGTTTTATTGTTTGGTTATTCTCTTATCCTTGGTTTTTGTCTGTTGCTTTGCACGCATTCTCCTTGATTGTCTGTGTTTGTGGTGTGTGTGTAACCATCTGAATGGCGCCTTCTCCTGCTCCTCCCCCTATCCAGTACGTCCCATTAGTTAGTAGGGATTACTCTTCCCTACTTACTTTTGAGCCCCTCACGAAGGCGGGACTTGCTGCTTTTGTGGCCACTCCTTTTCCATTGCTTCCAGAGGATCCGTCGTTATGTGATGAGTTCTTGGCCTCTTACAGCAAGAAGACAGGACTAGTCCAAGGCATGTCTATGACTTTGACATCTCGAGGCTTAGGGAAGGCTCTGTCTCTTCCCTTCAAAGGTGAACCTTTTGTGACCACTCGTCAGCTTTTCTCTAATGAAGAGATTCTCAAGCTGTTGCAGAAGCAGACAAGGGAAATCCTCGATGTTAAGAATGTGATAAACTCTTCAGGAGTTTCCTTTTCTATGATCACCGATCCCGTATGGAAGACGATCTGTCAGTTTCTCCAGGACAGGTTTATGCCTGCCAAAACGCCATCCCACTATTTGTCCAAAGAGCTTTTCACAGCTTCCAGGATGGTGTTGAAAGGCGTTGCTATTGATTGGAGCACTTACCTCCTCACTAAAATGGATCAGCATTTCGTTAAAGTCACCAGGGGTAATGTTACCAATGTCACATATGGATCATATTTGTCTGCCTTCTTGACCTATTCAGGTTTATAGAAGACTATGCCTCCACCTCCTCCATCAGATCCAGTACCTCCTCCTCCACCTTCAGAAGAGTCAGAACCCATTGACATAGAGGATGATGATTCTCCGCCTCCCCTGGTCATACAACGCAAGCGCTTGAAGCGGGTAGCGGATAAAGCCCCTTCAATACTTCCTTCAGTACCCATCCCTGCTACTTCTGGCAGTGAACTCCCTGGGTATCTCACTTGTAATAACCTGTTCAGAGCACATCGAGAAGGATCCTTGGAGATCTCAGTTCCCTCCCTGCACAGTCTCGTCTCAGAAGATGCCATTCCTTTTCTCTGTAAGGATATTCAAAGTTCCATTGGGTTGTCAGTGACAGCTTGTGTTCAACAGCTGTACGCGTCTTTTTATGAAGAGCTCATGCAGTCTAAGGACCAATTGCATAAGGCAACATCTGAGTTAGCTTCTGCTAAAGATACCCTAGCAGATTTGTTTAAGCAAATGGAACAACAAACCCAACTGGTTGCCACCCAAAGCGATGAGATTTCTTCATTGAAGACCCAGTTACTCGAGGCTCAATCACAGGTTACTAGCCTTTCAGAGGAGAAGGAGAGGATGTCTAGAGAAGCGAAGGAATTCCAAGCTATCTTAGATGACAAACTTTCAGCTTTACAGACTGCTAATGACACAGTGGCCACCCAAGCCTCCCAAATCCAGCAATTGCAAGATCAGCTTGCAAAGTCCCGCTCTATTCCTCCCAGCCCTCCTGTTCCATTGATTCCTTCTCTTTCACAGCAAGACTTGGCTGCTCTTCAGACACAGGCTACTTTGTGCCCTCTATTCCAAGATAAAGTGGAAAGATTGCAGTCCAGAATGGACTTATTATGGTCTACCTTTGAGCAGTTTCAGGAATATGTTCTACCAGACCATTCTTTCTTTGTCCACTACCACTTATAGAAGTTGGTCTTCTATATGAAGCTTTCCACGATGGATTTACCTTTTCCAGAGGATGGCTGGAGTGGGGCTTGGTCTGCTGAGTTGTTGACAGAGGTAGTCAGAATGGTTTTTGAAGATTCTGTCACACCCGATACCATGTTGATGTCATACATGTATCTCCGAGGAGATTTGTTAATTCCAGATGAGGTAGATATGGCATGGTATGTGGGGGATGTGGTCTTACAGGCTGTTTTGTATGTCAATCATTTGGAGTTGCGCATCGTTGACATGTTCCAGAGTTATTCCTCCAAAGTAGCTGATTGTCATGATAATTCGTGGCATCCCATGATTGATTCAGTGGTCCTAAATCAAAGACAAAACACAGCTCCTACCTTTGCCCAGAGTACTAATCAACTGAGGATGGATCTCTTAACCTATCTTTCCAAACATAATCCATTTGATGCTACCTTCTTTGATGCCTATCATAGACGATCTCTCTTAGGACCTTCTGTTCCTACCCTTCTCTATTACCAACAAATGGCTCACCGCTATGCTATATATCTTTCCCTTTGTCAGTCTAATTCCACAATTATTTTACCCCTTCTTTTCCAACCTTCATCTTTCCCTCAAATTCCCATTTTCACTTATTGTTCCTTTATTGAGGATAGGGTATTTTCCCCTTCTCCACCCTGTCCTTCTCCCTCCATTAATGTACCCTCCACATTTCCTATTTATCAGTTAACACCGTTCCTTAGTGATTCCTTACAAATTGCTGCCACTCCTTCTTTAACCTTTTCTTCCTTTTATGATTTTTCCTATCCCTCCCTACATCCACTTTTCCTTATTCCACTACCCTCTCCTAGCACTTCCATGTCTCAACCACCTCAATTGGTTAGTGACTGTGACGGGTTTGATAATCAGATTTCCAGAAGAAGGGGATGGAGTTCGGATGATTGCCTTACAGGACCTCAGATCAATTGGCCAGTAATTCCAGGAGAATGGACAGCTTCCAGTCAAGCTTATCAGAATTATGTTCATTTTGCCCAGCAGTATTCATAGTCTGCAGATCCCTTAGTGAGATTAACTGCTCACTTTGCTTGGTACCTGGCGTATATGCATAGGCACTCTCATACTGATTCCAAGCCTATTCCAAAGTTGTGCATGAATGTCAATGTGAGTATTGATTCCCACCAGCTGGAGATATTGTATTTTCGTGCCCTTTGTTTGCCTAGCAGATACTTGGTCCTGTTGGAAAGGATGTGATGTCTCCAATTTTTTCAAAATCCTCCTAAAAACTTTGTAGATGAATCCTTGTCTATGGATCGATTTCGACAACATCAATCTTTTAAGAGGGATCATCTTCATTGATACCTTTCCAATGTATGGTGGAAGCTTTCTAATGAACAACTCTCTTTTTGAAGAAGTCATTCAGATGGTTGTGTTGTGTATTAGTGTTTGTGTTGTGAGTTTATTTATGTAATACGACCGTGGTGGGTTCCTATTGAATTTCGTGTACGAGCTACGTTTTGGAGATTTGTGGTGCTGGGGTCGTGGTTGCAGAATTGAAGCTGATGCTGATGAAGACGAAGAAAACTTTTATATCCTTTACAAATTTGTTGTGGCTTTTAGTTTGATAAGAGGTATTAATGTAAAAAGGTTTTTCCTTTCTTTGTATTTTTATATTAGATACAGGTTATAAGTTGGGATCGTGGTGGATGGATTCTTTGTGAAACGATATTGAAGATCAACGTTGCGCTTTTCAATGCCTTGTATTCCCTTTTTCCTGGGTCGCGAGGACGCTTCCTTATTAAGTGTGGGGATATGTTGAGTGTTGAAATGACTTGTTTTTTGGCTGATTTTTGTTGTTTTTGAGAGCTGAATGGTTGATTTTATGAGATGATTGATTGGTTTGAAAGTGGTTTGAGAGTGTTTTGGATGGTAATGATTGAGTTTTGGAAGATCATGATGTTTGTTGGTGGTTCTGTGATGTTCTGATAGGTTCTGAATGGTTCTGTATACCTTCTGTTTTGTTCTGTTTTGGTCTGTTTTGTTCTGATTGTCTTCTGTAAAGAGGGATGGAGTATTGATTGATGAAGAATGAGATATTGTGAAAGTTTATTGAATAGTTTTTGAGAGTTTTGAATGATTTGAGAATGAGTTATGTAGTTTTGATAACCTTCTGTAACCTTCTGTAGGTCTTCTGTAGAGCTTCTGCTTCTGTTCTGTTTCTGTTCTGTTCTGTACTGTAGCTATTCTGGTACTGTTCTGTAGACTGTTCTGTATGCTTCTGTAAGTGTTCTGTGGAATGTATGTGTGACTTTAGGAAAGTTTTCTAGCCTTGGAAAGAGGTGAATACAAGTGTAAAAGAGCTGAAAGAAGTGGAAGAAGTAGCTGCCAAAGACTCAAGTGAAGACTAGAGTGAAGTGACAGTAGTGAGCTATGAAGGGACACTGTAGTGGCTCTGGTGACTTTTCATATCAGACATACCTCTTGGGAGGGGTATCCACGACCTAAGAAGGATTATTGAGGGTGATTTTGAGAGATTGTAGTGAGGATATGATGTATTATTGATGGAGAGAGAGAGAGAGAGAGAGAGTCAGAGATAGTCAATTCTATCAAAATAGAGTGATTGTATATGAGAGATTGAGAGAGAAGATTATGAAGACATTGAAGATGAATACTATGTGATGTATTTCCATTCAAAGATGGTGTATTCCTTTGCTTTCTTTGTTCTATTGATGGATTTTGTGAAGATATTGAAGAATATGGTTGATTCTATTAAAAACCGTGGGAGATCTACATGATGCTGCATGAAGATTTGTTGTGCCTGGTGTTCTTTTCTTCATTATGATCATATGAAACATGATAAACAAGCTTGTTGATGTTACAAGATAGATTTTCTTGCAAGAGAATTCCCTTTTTCTTGGTGTTCCTCTCGGGGCTCCACTAGTAGTACGAGGAATCGGTGCTAGTCTCCAAACATCGAAGCATATGTTTAGTGGAAATCATGAAAATGCTGATTTTACACATCACAAAGTGCTGATTTGATGAATATTGTTTGTGCACTAGGATCATATACACTATGCATAACGCATGACATGATATCAATCTTGGATTGCATAGCAATTGTCTTCCCAAGATATGACTTATACATGGAGTCATAAGGAGCCTTTGCTATAGGGTAGTTGTACACTTTCCTTGGGACTGTTTGGTGAGGATTTATATATTCCTAGATCGTATAAAATAAGAAAAGAGTGGAGTTTGTATGTTATGTCTTATATGTTGGAGTGACGCATCTTGGGGCCAATCCCCAAGGTGTAGGAGAGTCGTAGTGGAACTGCAGCAATCAACCAAGAGGAGCTTCCTTATGTTTGCGTTACGAGGCACTATACCTATATGTTATGAGATCTCCCTCTGAGAAGAAGGGAAGGTAAACGTTGGACTACATATCAGCTATAAATGCATAATTAAGTCTATCTAGTGTACATTGGTGTATTACAAATGCTCTTGACCTGCGAGGCCATGTGGTGGGGTTGTTTGTTGTGTGCATGAGGTCCTGCTAGTGCCATAGCCAGTGCCGGCCCATTTTAGGTCCCATCAACATGAGCAAGAATTAATATGTACACTTGATCATGACATATACGTGACATCATCCCCTCCTCCTGTGGTGACAAGTTCCATGAGGAGCGATTTGGTGGTTTGATCCAAGTTTTGTTGGATTCCTTTAGTGAAATTCTTTAACTTTGAGAGGTTCTCTTTGAAGATATTTTGCAAGTTCCTAAGTGCGATCATTGATGTTGATCCAGGTTTTTTACAAACCGGATTTCTACCACAAAATTTGGCTAAAACCCCTACAAAGAGTCTTACCATACTTTGGGTTTACTTTTCAAGCACTAGGTATGTCACATTGCTTCTCAATTGATGGGGGAACAATTTCTTACGAGGGATGTCAATGTAAAGGGTAAAAAGGATGGTTATCTTAGTGAAGATGGAAATAGATTACACCTAGGAGTTGAGTGAGTGCATAGATTTTTCAAAGGACTAGCCTTCAACTACACGTGGGTTTCGCCTGCATCACTAAGATTTGGAATCTATCACCATCATTAGAGGACACCTCACCCTAGTACACAAGTCAATATCCACATCATGGCGTCATTTGGATCTTACACAAAAGCTTATGATGGGACCTGAAATGGGCCCGCACTGGCTATAGCACTAGTCGGACCTCATGCTCATGACACACAAACACCCTCACGACCTCGCGGACCAGGAGCGTCAATCTAATGCTGAAGGACAAACTGCCCTAAAGCTTAATTCATGCGTTTATAGTTCATAGTCCAACATTTCCCTAAAACTCCTCAGAGGGAGATCCCCTATACATAGGCATAACGCCTTGTCACACACACATAGGAGGCACTCCACCGACTAATAGTCGGAGCCCCACTGCAGCTCTCCTACATCGCAGGGATTATCCCTTGATGCGTTGCTAAACATATGACACAAACGAGCATAAACTCCTCTCTTTTATATTTCTCATATTTCTAGGAGGTATACCATGCTTCCTCACTTCACAGTCCCTTAGGAAACCGACCCTCTACCCTACAGCAAGGGATAACCTCACACTCTCAATCGTGGGTCAAAGTCCTAAGAAAACAATTGCTATGCAGTCCAGGAGATTTTTCCTTCGATACCATGAACCATGCATAGTGCATAATGTGAATGGTTTAGTGCACAAACAATAGAAAATCAGCATTGTGCATCGTGTGCAATCAATCTTTTCATGATTTCCATGCTAACGTTCATGTATTGAAACGAGGAGAGACACCGAGCCTTACGCTCATGCTGTCTTTCCCTTTATTTTAAAACAACATCCTATAGCCATGATGCAACATATAAATTAGATTTAGGATTGTACTTTGATGCTCAAACTCCCCTCTCACCCTACCGTTTAATGTTTTGCAATCGTTGATAGGTGTAAGGGTCGTTTTATGTGTATTTCTTTGTAGAGAAAGCAATAAATATGGACAAAAACATAGAAATGAGGGTAAACTGAGTCCAACCTCGTGATCTACCTTCATTATACATTTCACAAACACTTATGTAATTTTTTGGAATTTTTCTATTATCGTTTCCTAATTTTCTCCCATTTAAAATCCATTTTCACTATTTTTTGGTATTTTTTCTCTATTTTTCTTCAATAAAAAGGACTAGAAATTGAAATTGATTATGGCCTGTGGCCTTTAGATTCTTTGACAACAAAATTTCAGGTTTTATTGATGTTATATCTCATGTTTCCCCTTTATTTTGCAAAAAACCCCCATTTTTCCTCTTAAACGCGGGTTTTATGGGTTTTATACCATTAATTTCAGCCATAACACTTATGATTTTCTGATTTTCTGAGAATAAACTGATCAAACTCATAGCAAACAACAACATAATGCATAATCAACCCATGGGAACAATATTTCATCAACCAAATAGCATAAAAAATCATTTTTTCTTCATAAAATTTGAATTACCTCTTAGGCTTTGTGTCTCGGGATCTCGATTTTGCTATGGGACTGCATGTCATCCCTCATTCAATGTCCAACATCTTCAGGAACAACACTCTTCATGTCTTCATCCACCCGGAAGCAATCCGGTCTCATCCGGACAAGCTTTCCTCCATCATTCTTCATTTTCTTCTTCCACACAAGAACAGCCCCTTAAGGGAGAGAGAGGGAGGAGAGAGAAAGAATAGAATTAGAGATTTCCAACCAAGCCACCATTTGAGGAGTGAAGCACGGCAATATGATCAGCAGGGAGAATGTAGGCAAGCCCCATTGTCGATTGGGTGGGGTGTTTGCAGCCGGTCATCACCATTCCATCCATCCATGGCGAAAAAATCGGGCGCAGATATGGTGCCATCTTCTCCATGCTTTGATCACCTCTCTCTCTCCACGTTTTGATTTTTTTGATGCCTCATAAAATTTGGGCCCCCTAACTCCCAAAGGGCACAACCCCACTTGGCCAAAACAAGTCCACCCTTTCGCATCTTGCCCAACTTGTGGCCATTTCTCTGTCCGGTGTCCGAATTGAGCTCCGAAAAATCCTGAGCGTCTGGCTTGGCATTGCGCATTGGCTAGTAACTCCTGACAACCTGCATGGAATTTTGAAAAATTATCAAAAATCAACAAGTCTCGCTCGGGCGTCTTTTAAGCACTTCGACGCTTAAAATCGTCCTAGGTTGAGCCTCTACCTTCGACGTTGAATATTTTTCCCTTGATATTCATAATTTTTAGCTATTTTTAATCACTTCTCGGCATCAAAACTCCGGTCTCATTGGTGACCACGGGATAGGGTGACTCAGCCCGTCGAATCCCACAATAGATCTTCACAAAACAACCAAAGGAAGCATCAAGCTAATATAAAATAGATACATACTAAACACAGCATAGTGCTCACCCTACTCCCTGATAGAACCAAGGCATGACATCCACAAGGAGTAGACCTAGCATAATTCTGATAAAAGGTCCGAAGCTAGTCACTGACCAACTGCTCCAACACGGCCAAACTAAAAAGAACTGTCAAAGAGGTTGCCCTAAGTGGTGGTCTGAACTACTTACCTAACTAAGGACAACACAACTAGGAGCTCCTACTAGGCGAGGACTCCTATAGCCTGATCAAGAAGTATTTTCTTGTAACACATTTCTTCTTCCAGGTTTTTTATTTTATTGACATACTCAGGCATGTAAAAAGGGGGGAGCTAAGCGTAGTGACCCAGGGAGAACAGAGCATCAGCCTCAAGTCTTGTCTCGGTACCCAAGGACCTACCAAGCCCTCACAAGGCGATACTTAATCCTTTTCTAACGCTCACTTTTATTTTTGCTCCAACCTTCCTTAACTTCTTCTTTTCTAGCAAGAAGCCACCCCTAGGAAGACAAGGCATCGGCCCCGGGTCCGCCGACTCGTCCCCCACAACCTACCAGGCCTTCACTAGGCGATGATCAACTGCTCATAATTTTTTTCTTTCTTTCCCTTTCCATTTTTATAGGGGTTAGAACCCCTTTTTACACACCTTTGTATATATTTATTGTCTGTAAGATATTCAGGGTTTCTTTTCCTTTATCATCTTTTTTTTTTCCTTTGACATGCTTCTCTAATTGCCTCACAACTAACAAGAACTCCTAGAATGGCTGCCTAGTAGGCTAGCAGAACAGGGTCACTAGGACTCCCTTCTAAAACAGGTCTTTCAATGCCTGACAATGTCTTTACAGGAGGCAACGACTACTCAGACCTCCCTTCACACATACTGAACCTAAACCTCAGGACTTCATGCCTTGGGACTCCGGTCCCCAACAAGAAAAGAAAAACCCCTTAACAAGTACACATACACATATAGCATAACAGCCACAGTACTCATAAAGGAAAGATATCACCTGGATAGGGCCACGAGAAGCTTCTCCGCAACAAAAGGCTCCTTCCAAGCTCTTCTTCGAACCTGTCTAGCACAAAACTAAAACAAGAAACCATTAACCATACCTGCACTAAATAGACAACTGGCCCTCTTGGCCTTATGAAATAAAACACTTCACTACAAAACTTGATCGGCCCTCTTGGCCTAACGAGATAAAGCAATAACACCTCGCAAAATTGGCCCTCTTGGCCTATTGAAATCAAACAGAATAGCACCTACACATCCCTCCCTGGAATAGCACAGATATACAATAATAAGCTCCTTCCCAATGAGGGAAACACAGGGCTCGTAGCCCTAAACTAAATGCATAAGGTTATGACCCATCCCTCCTGCATATATAGCAAGAGGCGTACGCATAACATGTTGTCTAATCAACCTATGGGTCCAGGATAATAACGGTAGATTGGTCTCAGATACTCTTTGCATCACTCATATCAACCATCGTCTGCCATATATTGCATGCTCTGATAACATTCCCCACAAGCGACTGGGTCCTTTTTCATCATTGATAATAATATCCAAACTAGGACCACAATTAAATAAGAGGTCTTCTTCATAAGCAAGATTTGCTAGTGAATCCGCAAATTGATTCCAGTAACGTGAAATCGGCTGAAAAGTCACTCTCTCAAACTCTTCAAGTAGGGTCATAGCAGTTCGATGAAACATACAGAGAATGGGATTCCGCACTGTGTATGTTCCATCTAGCTGATTCAGGATCAACTGGGAATCCCCTTTTACTAACAACCGACAAATACCACCTTGTTTCGCAATATGCAGTCCCATAATCAAGGCTTTATACTCCGCCATATTGTTAGTGAATCCTACCCCGAGATAAGCAGCTAACTTCATCGTAACTCTATGTCAGGGATCTCGAATTACTACTCCAATACTTCCTTTTTTATTAGGGCCCGTGGACGCTCTGTCAAAATATAATGTATACGTCCACAATGGGTTTACACAGCCTGCCATCACGAACTCCTCTATTCGTAATTATGGTAATCAAAGTTTAGCATGTTGAGAGGATGAACTGACGGCTCCATCCCACCTTCTTCATTGAACTCAACAAGGATACTCGTCAACAGTCGTAAGCAGTGATGGCAGAAGACTTTGATTTCCCACACAAAGGTTCCGTCTTCTTGCTCAATCACTTTGTATCCTTTGCTCCACCAGATAAGTTTTCCCTCATGGTATCTCTGCTCCAGATATAGGTGCTCTAAATAAGGGATTAACCGACCCATCAACCAGCTTTTAAGCTCTTTTGCAGGTCTCAAATCATCCCCAGCATGGACTTGCAATGCATTTCTCTATATTAGCATACTTATAAATAATAAGGCTTAATCTTATTAAGATTAACCTTATTTTTAAACTCTACTCCCTATAGATTAGCTAATAGGGCCATAGACCTATTTTTCCCTAACCTCACAATCTTGTAGGGACCATCCCATTTAGGTTCCAACTTCCCCGGAAACAACTCCCTACGCGCATCGTAATAGAGGACTAATTGCCATTTTTTAAAGGTATATTTCTTCGCCCTAAGGTCATGCAACCGCTTCATCCGAAGTTTAGCCACCTCCTGATGTAATAAGCTCTGCAACTTCAGCTCATCCAGGTGGACTAAGGTCGTGAAACGTTCAAAAAGGGAATCCTCATCTCCCAAGGAATGGTTAATTGCAAACCGTATGGTTGGCAATTCGATTTTGAGGGGTAACACACACTCTTCCCCATAAACCAATTTAAATGGAGTATGGCCAGTAGCTCGCTTGAACGTGGTATTGTACGCCCATACTGCCACATACAACTTCCTGTCCCAGTCTCATTTCTTCTCAGAGACTATTTTAGACAAGATACCCACAAGCTGTTTATTAGTACTTTCCACCTGCCCATTTGCTTGCGGATTATAAGGAGTCATTTTATTTTGCTTGATTTGCCAAGCCTCTGTCAAGCTTTTGATCACCTTATTCAGAAAATGGGTTCCACGGTCCGACACTAATTACTTCGGTGGACCGAAATGGTAGATAATCTACTCTAAAAGGAAACTTGCAGTATCTTTTGCATTGTCCTGCCTCGTCGCCTGAGCTTCTGACCATTTTGTAAAATAATCAGTGGCCACTATAATATACCTCTTATGGGTAGTAGACGACGGGGTAATAGGACCCACAAAATCAATGCCCCACTTCTCAAATGGAAGGATAGCCATAATAGGTGTAAGTGGGCGTTTCCTATTCTCTCTACTGTCATGTCTCTGACATGTGTCACATCTCTTAATATACTCAAAAGAATCTTGGAAGATAGACGGCCACCAATATCCATCTCTTAAAGCTTTCTGCGCCGTCAACCGTCCCGCGAAGTGCCCTCCACATGCAGAGTCATGACACTCTTCCAAGATAAAAGGAACCTTGTCAAGCATCACACATCGGCGGTAGATATCATCAACACCCTGCCGATATAGTGTCCCTACGATCAAGGAAAACTTCAAAGCTTGTTGTTTGATTTTCCTCTTTTCAGACTTTGACAAGCCAGCTCCCATCTCTCCTGTTGATAGATAATGCGTAATAGCAGCATACCAAGATGGGATAGAAGCTGTATAAATTTTAAACATGTCCTCAATATCGCTTCCTTCAGCTAAAATCTCTTTCGGCTCCCCGAAATCCACAAGGCATTCCACAATACCCTGCAACCTCGGTGGCTTACTCTTAATCTCATAATCGAACTCCTGCAAAGTGATTAACGACTTTGCCAAATGATCAGGCGGCTGTAGCTTGTTCATACGCAATCTCAACCCTTCCGCCTTCGTATAGAACACTACCTTTTCATAGAGGATGTAATGTCTGAATTTCTTAGTCCCAAAGACCATCGCAAGACACAACTTTTCCATGTAGGTATAATTAATCTTTGAAATGCCCAATTTTCGACTAGCAAAAGCTATCGGATGATACCACTTTTCCTCCCAGATTTGGGCTAAACAGCAGCAGCTGATAGTATGCATAGTGGCTGCTGAAAATATATAGAACACCTCGCCTCTTTTAGGTGCTTTTAAAACGGGTGCTTTTACTAGCTCCTGCTTCACATCCTCAAAAGCTACCTTACAAGGGTCGCTCCATTCAAATGAACAACTAAAGGATAATAAAATTGTTAATGGCAACGTTCTTTCTGCCAAGGCATTTATAAACCTCCGATAATACCCTATCGATGATGACAGAAAGCTATGAACCTCTTTCGGAGTGCGTGGTGGACTCATAGCAACTATAACCTTGATTTTTTCAGGGTCAATTGCTATTCCTACTGAACTGACCACATGGCCTAGCAATAGCCCATAAGGTACTCCAAAAACACACTTCCGTGGATTAAGAGCGATACAAAATTGTCTGCAATGCTCAAAGCACTTTCCTAAAATAATCAACATCCTTTTCCTTACAGTGGCTGCCCCCAGGTCATCAATAAATACTTTCAACTCATCTGGGGAGATGTCACCAAAGGTCTTGTCTACTGTTCGTTGCCACGATCCAGGTGCATTGCATAAACCAAAGGCCATCACAAGGTATGCAAAAGTACCAAAGATTGTAATAAAAGTCATTTTCAACTTGTCTTCCTTTGCAATTGCCATCTGGTTATACCCTGCAAAGCAATCCATAAACGAATATATTTCCCTACCCACTAATTGATACAAAATATGGTCAATAAATGGCAACGGGTAGTAGTCTTTAACTGTCTGCTTATTCAGCTCTCTAAAATCTACAAATAATCGGATCTGGTTGTTTTTCTTCTTCCTGATAACAATGGGTGAACACCATTCTGTGTGTTGTACAGGGAAGATTTACCTAGCTTTCCTTAACTTCTGCAACTCCTCAAACAGCTCGTCCCTCAATTCAAAAGGCATACGCCTTACTTTTTGACGGATAGGACGACTGCCATCTTTTACCAGAATAGTATAAACAGCTAGGCTAGGAGGAATAGCTCTCAGCTCATCATAACTCCAAGCAAAGATATCGCGGAATTCTTGAATCAAGGACACATAATCCTCCCTTTCTGCTGAACTGAGCATGGAACCTAATTTGATTGGCCGCGAATCATTCGGCGTGCCAAGGTCCAACTCAATTACATCTGCATCTCTTATCCTATCTTGCAGTTCTATTGGTTCATTTAGAGTTATCTGATAGATATCCTCTGTAGTGGACCCCTCTTTAGATTCATCGCTGGATGATGTCTCACTACCAGATGGATGGTCTGCTGTCTCTAATTCAGTAGAAGATAAAGACACAATATTAGTGAGTTTGGGAATCTCCCAATTCCCATTTTTGAATACTAAAAAGGTGGCACCCGGATAACATGTCCATAAGTTTCTCAAAACCATATGATGTGACCTATCATTGGAAAGCGCTTGAAAAATGGAATCTATTGAGCTATAGAGTGCTTGATTTGGAGTTATAGTGTTCAAGTTATGGCAAATCCAAAGATTTGACCATGTGTCGCAAACTTATGGGAAATTCCCATATTCCCCAATATGGTGTTTAAAGGATCTCTCTCACTTTGAGGAGACTCGGGATAAGCATCAACTATTACTCGATTAGCACCTCTACCTAGAACCACTTGACCGGTGGGTATATCGACTTGACAGTCTATTCGTAAGATCCAAGGCCTACCTAGAAAAACTCGATAGCTAGGGCGTCCTGCAAATCTTATCACCCTAAAGTCCAAGAAACATTCTACACTCACAACTGTAACATGGACTCTAGTTACACAACCTTCTGGTTGTCTCAAACTATCATCAGCCATTCTCAAAAGGGTGGAGCTATCTTTCTGGATGCCTAGACCCAACCTCTCCATCAACTCTAAACTCATGATATTGATGGAGGATCTAGTGTCTACAATGGCATGTTCCATTACTATTCCATCCACATAAGCTGGAACCCTAGGGCAGTTCTTTTCAGCATGTTCAAACCAATCTTCCCCTACTCGTGCTATGCCTAGAGGTTCCACAATATACGCAATACGCAGGATCTTCTTAAATTCCTTGCGTACTCCTGGAGATAATTTGATCAATTGCAAGAGGTTCACATCTGGTTTAACTTCGCAAAGAGAACTTGCTAAATCAAAGTCATGATAAGTAGCCAAAGCTCTCTTTTCTCGACCATCCTCTCTTTTGGTCTTTGGACTAGTTTTGGTGCCTCTTTCTTAGCTCTTGCCTTCTTTATTGGCACTTCCTCATCCTTCTTAGGGTCAACTTTCTTGTCAACCGGTCTTAGCGGTCCCCCTTCCATGCTAGGACTCTGGACTTGCGTCCCCTTATCCCCTTGTTTAGGGTTTTCCTCAACCGGTTTTGCATTATCTTTGTCAACCTCTTTAGCTTTTTGACCTCTTGTCACGGCTCTCAAGTTAGAGGTTTCAGCATCATTGACTCATACAGACTCAATAAGGCTGACTCCATTGCCTTATGGCAACTCTTCTATAGTTGTTTTTCACCTCTACAATATTTGTCTTGGTGCATCATTCTGCTACAAGTTATTTCCTTGCGCTCTATGATTCGCTGGGCCCAGTTGTTTACTCCCTTGTTGGAGAGAGCTAATCTTACTCCAATAGGTAGCAGCTAGATGGCCTGACTTTCCACAAATGTCTCATTTCACATTTGGACAGTTTCTGGGGAACTGCTGTCCAGCACACCATTTACAACTGAATCTAGAGGGTCCACCCTCTTCAGGGCAATGACTCCCTATCAAATTTTGTTGCTTCTTCAAAAAATTAACGTCGACAGCTATTTGTCGATATTGCTCAGAGATCATATCAGTATAATGCTTCATCATGTCCTTAACTTCGCCAAGGACATTAGATGCACTCGACTCATAGCCTCGATCGTCAACTCGTCGTTCCATTGGCCTAACAATCTGATTTGGCATTGGCTGTTGACCCACAGGAACAACATTCGAATTTGAAACTTGGCCTCCAACATTTGGTGGAGCCAACTGACTTGCCATAGGCATAGTCACACTGGGAGGAGCCGGTAGTAAAGGTACATTTGAAACCATATTCCCTCTCCCAATAGGGTTAGTCATAGGCATCCCTTGACTTCCATTCGTCAATGATGGATTGTAGTGGCACTAAACCCCCATTAACATTCATTCGAGAGGAGTAGGCCGTTTGTAATCGTGCTTCTACTCCCTCTGCCCGCGTAATAGCGGTGTCTATATCTACCAAGGCAACACTGCTCTATTGTACTTGGATATTAAAGTCCAACCCATGCAAAAAGTATTGCAATTGGGCAGCCGACGGAATGGGAATGTAAGTTTGTAACTTATGGAATACTTCCTTCAGCTTCTTGGCATATGCTTTTACATTCTCATGAGGATCTTGACGTGTTACATTCAAGACCCACAACCAATATTGGCCACCTCTTTTAGGGGCATATTCCGCTCGGAAAGCTGCATAGAATTGATCAATGGTGGTTATGGTTCCAGACTCTATGGTGTGATACCATACCACAACCCTTCCTTTTAACGTCATATTGAAGAACATCATGAGATGTCCCTCATCTTGGATGCGATAATTGAACATCAATCTTTGAAATTCACAAATGTGGAATTCTGCATCCTCTTCCGCTAACCCATTAAAAATGGATAAGGAAACTCCTAAGGCTGATAAATCTGGCGTCCCTGCAGGAATTGCAATAGGTTGTGCCATGGTGACAATCGGATTAGTAATAGGAGCTTCAATGGATGAATTCACCCCCCTACTTGAAGTGGATAGACTCGTTGGAGGAGAAGAAGATCTTACACTTCCTCTTGCACCTAATGGAATAGGTGGAGTAGTTAAATGACTAAGACCACTGCTTCGTATACGTACTGGGCTACTCCTTTGAGGAGAATAACGGCTTACAATCTCTAACCGCCGTCTAGCCCTCTCAGCACGTTCTGCTTTCTGGATTTCGGCTTGACGGTCCTTGTCAGAGGATAAAAATCAACTTCCTTTTGGTCCCTAGAAACTCTAAATCTGAAAACCACCACTTATAAGTGGCTCCCGACAGATGCACCACTGATGGGACCTGGGCCGGCACTGGCTATAGCACTAGCCAGACCTCATGCTCATGACACACAAACACCCTCACGGCCTCGTAGACTAGGAGCGTCAATCTAATGCTGAAGGACAAACCGCCCTAAAGCTTAATTTATATGTTTATATTTTATAGTCCAACATTTCCCTAAAACTCCTCAGAGGGAGATCCCTTATACATAGGCATAACGCCTTGTCACAAACACATAAGAGGCACTCCACCGACTAATAGTCGAAGCCCCACTGCAGCTCTCCTACATCGCAGGGATTGGCCCTTTGATGCGCTGCTAAATATATGATACAAACGAGCACAAACTCCTCTCTTTTATATTTCTCGTATTTCCAAGAGGTATACCATGCTTCCTTACTTCACAGTCCCTTAGGAAACGGACCCTCTACCCTACGACAAGGGATAACCTCACACTCTCAATCGTGGGTCAAAGTCCTAAGAAAACAATTGCTATGCAGTCCAGGAGATTTTCCTTCGATACCATGAACCATGCATAGTGCATAATGTGAATGGTTTAGTGCACAAACAATAGAAAATCAGCATTGTGCATCATGCGCAATCAATCTTTTCATGATTTCCATGCTAATGTTCATGTATTGAAACGAGGAGAGACACCGAGCCTTACGCTCATGTTGTCTTTCCCTTTATTTTAAAACAACGTTCTATAGCCATAATGCAACACATAAATCAGATTTAGGATTGTACTTTGACGCTCAAACTCCCCTCTCACCCTATCGTTTAATGTTTTGCAATCGTTGATAGGTGTAAGGGTCGTTTTATGTGTATTTCTTTATAGAGAAAGCAATAAATACGGACAAAAACATAGAAATGAGGGTAAACTAAGGCCAACCTCATACTCTACCTTCATTATACATTGCACAAACACTTATATAATTTTTTGGAATTTTTCTTTTATCGTTTCCTAATTTTCTCCTATTTAAAACCCATTTTTTACCATTTTTGGTATTTTTCCTCTATTTTTCTTCAATAAAAATGACTATAAATTGAAATTGATTATGGGATATGGCCCTTAGGTTCTTTGACAGCAAAATTTCAGGTTTTATTGATGTTATATTTCATGTTTCTCATTTATTTTCCAAAAAACCCCCATTTTGCATCTTAAACGCGGGTTTTACGGGTTTTATACCATTAATTTCAGCCATAACACTTATGATTTTCTGATTTTCTGAGAATAAATTGATCAAACTCATAACAAAAAACAACATAATGCATAATCAGCCCATGGGAACAATATTTCATCAACCAAATAGCATAAAAACTCATTTTTTCTTCATAAAAATTGAATTACTGCTCAGGCTTTGTGTCTCGAGATCTCGATTTTGCTATGGGATTGCGTGTCAGCCCTCATTCAATGTCCAGCATCTTCAGGAACAACACTCTTCATGTCTTCATCCACCCGGAAGCAATCCAGTCTCATCCGGACAAGCTTTCCTCCATCATTCTTCATTTTCTTCTTTCACAGAAGAACAACCCCTTAAGGGAGAAAGAGGGAGGAGAGAGAAAGACTAGAATCAGAGATTTCCAACCACGCCACCATTTGAGGAGCGAAGCACGGCAATATGATCAGCAAGGAGAATGTAGGCAAGCCCCATTGTCGATTGGGTGGGGTGTTTGCAACCGATCATCACCATTCCATCCATCCATGGCGAAAGAATCGGGCGCAGATATGGTGCCATCTTCTCCAGGCTTTGATCACCTCTCTCTCTCCATGTTTTGATTTTTTTGATGCCTCATAAAATTTGGGCCCCCTAACTCCCAAAAGGCACAACCCCACTTGGCCAAAACAAGTCCACCCTTTCGCATCTTGCCCAACTTATGGCCATTTCTCCGTCCGGTGTCCGAATTGAGCTCTAAAAAATCCTAGGCATTCGGCTTGGCATCCCACATTGGCTGATAACTCCTGACAATCCGCACCGTAGTCTGAAAAATTATAAAAAATCAACAAGTGTCACTCGGGCACCTTTAAAGCACTTTGACGCTTAAAATCGTCCTAGGTCGAGCCGCCGCCTTCGACGTTGAATATTTTTCCCTTGATATTCGTAATTTTAAGCTATTTTTAAGCACTTCTTGGCATCAAAAATCCGCTTTCATCTTACAAGCATGGACCCTTTCTTTCACATGCTTATATGTATTTATATATATGTAAGGAACTAAAGTCAAAGCAGCTTTTGGAAGCCATTTTTTATAATCTCAATAACTCCTAAGGAAAAATGAATTTCAAGAAAATTCTCACGAGACCCAATCAATTTTGACTTGGTCTAAAAAGTTGCAGGAGAAATTTTTTTCAGATTCTTTACTGATGTTAAGTTACGAAGGCACAGACTACTGGCTACATGAAATTTTCTTCTCTCTTTCAGCACATCAACTTTCCATTCTATCCTTCTTGTAAATATATTATAATAATGTGATTTGGGCACCCACCTCTTGTAATCTAGCTCACTTTCTCTATTTTGTCTACCACCACCCTTGGCTTCTTGCATGATGACCAAGGTGGGGACTTGTCCCATCCACTATTCTCCATATTTTCAAAGATGCCATACATCATCTAGGATTCTATTAATCAAGAATATTAGCTTAATCTAATCCCTCATGGAGGCTATATAAGGAGCCCATTGAGATGTAAAGAAGGAGAATGACAATGACATGCACATGAGAGCACTCTAGAATACCCTCATCCTAGTCCATCTCTTTGAGGTAAGCTATGAGTGAGTTCTTTTATTCTGTAGCATAATGGCAAGATTTCTCTACCTCTTCTCCTCTTGTCTCCCTCTCTTCTCATCTTCTCACTCCATGAGTACATAATGGCAAGCTTCCTCTACCTCTTCTCCTCTTGTCTCCCTCTCTTCTCATCTCTCTCTCTCTCTCATACTCTAATATGGTGTCTATTTTGCTTTTATTGAAATAAAATTGCACGCAATGGTGAAAACCGAGTTTTTTCGTTTCTCCCTTATTTGAAATTAAAATTTAGAGCTTCAAGAGTTGTTCTGGAGGTTTTAGCACGCTCCGAACGCGATGGTGATGTCAAAACGACAAGATTCAGAGCATAAAAAATTTCATAGCAACTGTAGCATTTTATAGGATACCTCTTGACTCTTAAAACTCTGTATTTCAATTGATATTTGTACTTTCCTTATAATTATATGTAAGATATGAATGTAAATATCCATGTAAAACTATAATATATAATTAAGGATGGCAAACCATGGCTTATGTCATGGGGGAGGTTGGGCCCAATCGTGCGTTTTTCTCTTGTCTTTCTCTTTCTTTTGAGTTATTTTTCCATGTGCTCTGCTTCGCACTAGAAATCCATGGACAGAGAAGACCAAGGTCGCATTGAAATGGGCAAGAGTTGTAGGAGGCCATGTGCTTTGTGACTAGGTACCTTGGTTGTGTTGCTGGTATCATATGATTTTATATATTCCTTAACTTCTTTTCACATCTGGACCCACCAAAAATCTCTTGAAATAAGCTCTCAGGTTTTATTAACTCCAAAGCATCCCGCTGCTGGGATGTCATGGCATTGTTATAGTACCTGGAGTCTCGACTTTTCTAGAGAAATGCAAAGTAGATCCTTATAGTATAACAATCCATTAGTTTTTTGAAATTCACAAACTTAATTTTCTTTTTTCTCTTGATTTCTTTCTATTTACATTGTTGGCCAAATTATCATGCAGCAAGGCTTCATGGATTAACTAGATCAAGATAGGGACATATTGCTGATAGCTAGAGGTGCTTTGGTGCTTGAGAAGTATTTCTCATTGTTGATCAAAAGCTTCTTCTCCCTTCTTAGGTACTAGGTAGGACCTTCTTGATAAAGCATATGATTGCCATTATTGGCCTCTTGGGCGATAGACGATGACAAAGTCATACCTAGATAAAAAGTTACTTCAATGAGATTATCTTTGATTGAGGATGTGAGTTCTCATTAAGTATTCTAGATTTTTGTGATCTATATAGACGATAACTTTTTGGGATGTATCCTGTAGATGATGACCCCAAGTGTCAAAGGCATCTACAATGGCAAGGAGTTCTTTGTCATGGATCTCATAATTTATCTCTAAAGGGAAAAACTTCCTTGAGTGGAATGCCACTTCCTGTTCTTACTATAATTAATGCTATACCATTAAAAAGATCATCTTCACGTGAAATATTCAGCTTTGGGTTTGTATATGCAGCAACTGAAAATGTACTTTCAGCAACCATGGAATGAAATTGAGCAAGTATAGATTCTTCAGCTTCATCTTCTTCCATCATCTCTTCTTCATTGTCATATCTTGCATGTGGTACAGCATGTTAGCAAAAATTTGGATTTTCCTTTCTTGCAATATGCTTTGATTCAGAGTTGAGAGATTTAATATATGCAATCCATCTTGGCATAGCAATGTCAGGTGTAGAGCAGTTGGTAATCATGCCCATGAGTGGAAGACAATCAGTTTCTACCACTATGGAAGCATCCTATAAAGTATTTATGATCACACTTTAATGTTGTTACAACTCCCCACAATTCCGTTTTTACTTGTGCATACCTTCTTTGATGATCATTGAGAACATTTGCTTCAAAAACGAATTGCATACCTGTTACCTTCAAGGTCTTCTTGGCCAACAGCTCATCTTATCCCAATTTGACTTGTATCCACAGTAAGGATGTTGGGTTGACCATTTGAATAATGAGCCCTTTTGAGAGTGGGGGCTGAAATAATAACTTCTTTAGTTTGCATACAGTGAGAGTATGCTCTTTCCCCCAAGAGAATCTTTGGCCTTTTCTTAATAATTGATAGAGAGTTTCAGCTACATGAGAAAAATGTGGTATCCATATGAGATAACATACACATGCACCAAGAAATCTTCTCACCTGTGAAATATTTGTGCAATTTTCTTGCATTCTACTAATGGCATCTATCTTGATTAGTGAAGGTTTAGTCCATAGGGGCCACACAAATGTCCAACCACTAGGACTTCTTCTACTCCGAAAATTGACTTAGCTCCAAATAGGGTAAGATGTACCTCTTCTAGCCTTGTCAAAATCCTATCACAATCATGAATATGGTTAACTATAAATGTCATGCAGTCATCTTCGTCACGCTCCTTACTCTTTTCATTGACTTCACATCCCTTAATAGGTACATCATCAAGAAATGGAAGGGTAACTTGTGGAATAAGGTCCCTTAAGACTTTGTGCATGGCATTCATCATATGGGCTACGGAGTTTGTTGCACCTTGTGGTATAGTGCACATGTGGACCAATCCAAGAGGTGTCTTTATTGTGGTAATATCTCGGCTTTCTTACTGAAAGTTGAAATTGGTCATATCGTGAATATATGTTGCCCATAGAATAAATTGCTCTACCTGCAAAAGATTCAAAAAACTCATTAACAATTGGACTCAAACCAACATTTCGGATTGTGATACGATTAGCAGGCTGAAGATCTTGAATGAGTCATAAAGATCCATTTTTCTTGGGCACAGTAAACCATCAATTTGAGTAAGGTGCTGAAGAAGGTTCTAAAATCTTCATTCTAATCTTCTCATTTAGAAGTTCCAATAATTTGGGCAAATGTGCCCTTGGAACGGGAATGGGCTTAAAGTTTCAAGGCACATGTGGGACTATAAAAATGACCATAGGAGCCACAATATTTGGATCCACACAGCCTATTTCACTTGGCTAAAATGCAAAATCTTTTCCATATTTCATTAGCATTTGCATACAAGAGTGTTTTTTTTGTGAAAGGAAAGAATTTTCACTTATTTTGAGCTCTTTTATACTTTCAGATGTGAACTTGTGACCAATGTTGGAAGGATCATGAAGACTTGGTTGATTTGTTGCCCTATCAGCCAGCCCTTCACTTTCAGGAGGCAGTGGAACTGCCATAGGCTTGACTTTCTTATCCACCGTATTGTATTTTGTCTCCACTTGTGCTTCAACCTTGTTGAGCAAACCAATGTCTTATTGCTCAACAAATTCTTGAATTGTTTGATAAAAATCCAATGTACATACTTCTATGGACTGATTTTTAGCCCGATTTTCTATATGAGCAACTGCTTATATTTCATCCAATGTGTTAGTAGTAACGAGTCTTAAAAAAATACCCAAAATATCTTCATTTTCGGCCATCATGTCATAAGTTTTCAGCACCCTTTTTACATGACATAAATATTTTCTTTCAACTTTAGTCATGGTTGGAAGAGACTTATAATAGCCCATACTATTGGTTGTACATACATACATATTTGCTAGAGACAAAGTTTCTGTAGCATAAGGAGGTTCAATCTTTTTACATGATGCACTATCATAGCCTCCTTTTATAGCAGTGCCAGATTGAAAACCCTTGAATTCTCAGGCATTAGGAGGCATAGTATAATCACACAGTTGATCTTTGTTTTGATGATGTTTAACACACAGTACGAAATTGGACAGCTCGTTCATTATCCTTGCTTTGGATTCGAGCATAGGAAGAACTATCATCAAGAGCTTTTGTTTCCAAGTGGGCTTTAGAAATGTACGGTTGCCCAAGAATGATAGCGTAACTACAAGAGTCTTGAAAAAAAAATTAAAATTGTATTTTATGTCTCTAATAGTTACCTCCACATTAGGACATTCAAGATATAACTCTCCAAAAGAGTTGTTTGCAGCTCTCATTCACCAATCTGGATCAACATCTATGGGCCATCCGCCGCTTTCATAGAGACTCCTTGCCATGACGTTTATCTCAAAACCATGGTTTAAGAGTGCAATACATGGTGTTTCTTTTTCTCCAATTTTGACAACTATCTCCGTTGTTGCTCTTGCCCAATGTGTACAAGAGTAGTGAGTGCTTGGAATGAATCGGTCTTCTTTCTCATCATGCATGTGCTGTAGACGACCTTCTTTTTGAGAGGTGGGATACCCAAGTGGTTTAGACCAGTCGACCGAGGCTACCATGGTTCATCTTCTCTTCTTCTATTTTCTTCAATCAAGACTTCTTTATGATTGACATTAGCCAAATGTGCAAAGGCAAAAAAAGAATCTATCGATTCTTTCCAACCAGTTATTCCTCGAATGCACTGATTGGTATTAGTCAAATCATCTTTGGCTACTTTGTTGCATTCCATTTGATCTAATGCATGCATTCATACTTTAGATTGCACATTAGCTTTACATGCTTTCAAAATTGATTTAGTTGGCTCAATTCATAGTCCATAGGTAACTGCGAGGAAAACCAAAGAGCGAGCGATGAAAACTGAGCAAGGCTAGAAAAGTGAGCAATGGAAATCGAGCAAGGCTAGAAAATCGAGCATGAAAATTCAAGCAACAAGCTACCTTCTAACATACCTACCCCTAGAGCATCATTGACGTATACAGATAAAAATTGTAGATTAAAATTAAATATAATGAAGACACACACATAGAGCTCACATAACTCATCCCAATAATGACACAAAAAAGTGTAATCCATGTTCATCTCACAAAGGTGGTAAGAAAATAGTATGATCTTGAAACATAGATGAGGAACTAATTTCAGTCTCCCAATGAACAAAACAAGTTCACATTACAAAAGTATTTCTTATATCATTCCATATAGTGGGATGAATCTAACAAAACGGACACAATAGATGAAAGCTCATTAAAGGAGCTGTACATGTCCAAAAAGAAAAGGCCGTATGTTGAATTCAAAAATACCCTAGCCTTGAATACCTTAAACATAGTGATTTATCTACCTATATAAAACCCTTAAGATGAAAGGATACTTTTTTTAAATGACAGAACATTTACGGAAATGTTTCCTCAAAGCTTTGGCCATCCACAAGACCAAAAAGCGCACTATCCAACTCTTCAAAGTAACAATACTCTCTTTCACAACCTCTGCAACCATTGACTTTTCCCTATTTATTCGTTCTTGAAACTGTTTAGATAACTTGCTTCTCCACTTCACAGGCTTTCCATTTCTCCACAGTGGCCGCTCATGGCTTGGAGGTGGCCTATCACGTGGAATTGTGAAGCTATCCACAACCTCATCATTCTCTGCAAGAACAAATCGTGCTCTTTGCAAGTTTGCTTTCTCTGTCTCTGTCACCATGGTGCTTTGAGCAATCTTCCATGTCGCTGGAGCATCTCCTGGTATTCCCATCACTGAGCTATTCACCTTCCATGTATGGAGAACATCATTTCCACAAAACCATATGAATTGTCCCACTGTACCATCAGAACTATAACATCTCCTTCCTTTGAAACATGGTGCAAGCACACCTACAGTTGCGTTCTTACCAAGAGGGTTAATTAGTTTCCCACATCTAGCCTTCTTGGACTCCAAGAAGCCAAAACAAGTCACAAGACTATGTGCTTCTGTTCTTCTGATGGCCCAATGCGTAGGGTGGACTTTGCTCTCTTTGCATATCTTCAAGGCAATTTTTGTCTCCTTTTGCAAATTCTGCTCCATTCCATCACCTCTAAACCCCATTGTTTTGCCAACAGTCACTGTTGAATATTCAGGTCTATGGCTATTTGTTGGCAAGATCACTCTTGGGTCTACATTACCCCTTTTCCTTCTAACACTTCTTGTCTCTTGTTGTGGTTTAAACATCTCTGGTGATTGCACACCTGCCTCTGAGAGCACTGCATGTGTCAGATCAATCAGCTTTTGACTAGAACCACTTGATTCTCCACACAAAATTTTTTCTTTCAATATTTGCAAGGTTGGTCCACTACCAAGGTGCTTTCCTTCCATAAATGCTTTGTAGTGTGCACTTTGCAACACAGCCAATGCCAAATCAGCACTACATGCCTCAGAGTGAGACATACTTAGATTGCCCATGAGTTGCTCGCATGCTCGAGTGCTTACATTCCGATAAATTTGTTGTTGGCACAAACCCTACATTTTCATGCTGCTCCATGAACAGCCCTCCCCATTGGGAAACCCTGACATCCCACCAGTGGAACCAAGCCATCAATCCAGGGAGCTCTCCATCCTTTACATGGATAGGAGACCAAAACTTTAAAAGTGCCTCTTTGCACTATTTGGCTTCTTGCTCTGTCCTTGCAACCTTCCATTTTCTACAAAGAAGTTTGTGCTCCTCTAGATATGGGGCCTTGACACATCTCTTTGCATGCATGACCATGCTCATCTCCCAATGAAACGAGCAAGTTCTTTCCCTGCCATGCATGATGTTGCTTGGTCCTCCATTGTAGACTATTCTAATTGCTAGCCAATTTTCTTGTGCTGCATCTGCCATAAAACCTCGAAATTTTGGGATAGAGAATCCATTTGCTATCATGACATTATTTAACATTTGCCAAAATGATACTTGTGCATTCTCATCCTCCACTTTGAACTCGCAAGTTTCAATGGTCATTATTTCTCGAATATGGGGATCATAAACATGATCTCCCATTGTGTTCCAACCTTTCACCCTATGCACATGGTCAAAGTGGATCCATTGATCTCCCAAAGATCCACCAGGTTGCATTCTATTAACAAGGTCAACTCCTGAGCCTGGTCCAATTGTAGACATCTTGAATATGTGTGGCATGACATTATCTCCAAGCTGTTGCGGAAACAAAATACTGTGAAAGAAGGGGTACATGCACTTTTTTTTCAATCCCAAAATTGCATCAAGCCCGCCTTCAGCATGTCGCTTGTCTCTTCTAGCAATGTTTACTGACCTTTGCATCCTTCTTCTCTGAGATAATGGGGTAAGGTTCTCCAGCACCTCATGCAACTTGGCTTCATTGAAATCCTCGGAGCAATATTCTTTGAAATCAACATTTCCATCACAAGATCTTGACCAACAGACACTTCAATGCTTTTACATGACACGGAAGGATTTATTTGTGCACGAGTTTGCACCATGTCTTCAATTTGCTTTTGCTTTTGTCGACACGAGCCATCTTGCACAGGGTGATCATGAAAACCAACATGAATAGCACATCTTGTGGTATTCACTTTGTCAAAGGGAATACAGTAGTATATATATGCAACACAAGCCTTTACACACTCAGGAGACATTCCACAATGTGTACACCTCAGGGTCCCAACCTCAGGCTGCAGAGGGCCAGTTGATGAAGGAGGCCTCTTCAACTTACCTTTCCACTGGGTCTCATTAGCAATACCAGTCCTCTCTACATATGGACATTCCAAGGAGAAGCATCTAAGATAACCACAACATCTGCTCATCCTCACCGTGCCATTGAAGAAATCTTGAGAAATAGTAGTGTACTCTGCCCATGTGTGCCCATCATTCTTTTGGTCCATTCCATGCATTGAGCTGCCCTCGATCGGCTTAGGTGGCAACTCAAACATAATGTAGCCATTGTATGTAATTGGTAGCTCATCCACCTTTTGTATCTCTTTGACAAATGAGTATGCAACATGAAGAGAACTAGATAAGGGAAGCCTATCCAGTAGAACTTGCACACTCATTGAGTCAGTCATTTGCTTTATAAGAGGGATATGCTTAATTTGGAGACTATAGACACTGCTTTGTCCACCATCTAGTATGAATCCCTTGCTACCATCTTCTAGTCTCATCAATGGCATAGTCATGTACACACCCGGCTGGCTTGTTGCATGCTGCACTTCCACATCAATATCATCACCAATCTCAAAGTGACTCTTAAGCTCTTCCAATGCCACCTCACAGAAACATGAGTCATACCTTATTAGCAAGGTACTGAAACTACCATATTTGATTTGCACAGTGTTTGGCATTATTGCTAAATAGGTAAATAGTCCTGTCTGTGTGAATGTCTTCTTAAGAAGCCAATAGACACAGCTAGAACAATCTATGCAAAGGGAACAAGATAAGAGTTGTTCTTCAAGTAACTGTAATAAGATGGCGATATGAAAATAGATCTCAATATGAAAATAGTAATTGTCAAGGTTAAACAGTCATGTTAATAATAACCTTTACTTTTTCCATAATGATAGGTGTGTACTAAATACACACACCTAATGGTCACTAGCACGTCTAGTGATAATTAACTCCACCTCTGTCTCTCTCTCTCTCACACATACACACTCAATCATTACATGCACTCTCTTTTGGTGTTTTTATTTACTAGCACACGCAAAAACTCTCTCACATTGATGGTCATTACACACACACTCTCTCTCTTTCTCTCTCCCTCTCTTGCAACAAAAAAGGACACCTCTAATTAGGAACTGTAGTCCCCCTCTGCACTAACTATTCTAAGTAATGGCCACAAACACATCTAATGGTCATTAACTCCACCTCTCTCTCTCTCTCAATGACAATCATTACACACACACTCTCTTCTAGTGTTATTTATTTACTAACACACAATTACTCTCTCACACTAATGGTCCTTTCACACACGCACGGGCACACACACTCTCTCTCACATGACAGAGAAGAAGACACCTCTAAATAGAATCTACTCTCTCTCTCTCTCTCTCTCTCTCTCTCTCTCTCTCTCTCTCTCTCTCTCTCTCTCTCTCTCTCTCTCTCTCTCTCTCTCTCTCTCTCTCTCTCTCTCTCTCTCTCTCTCCCCCCCAAACAAGCAAGCAGAAGGAGGACTAAAACAACCTCGCACAAAGGAGAAGACGGACCAATCAAGCAAGCGAGAGAAAGTTTTTTGTGTGTCAATATGGGTGCATTTCAAAATGCAAGTACAACAGGGGTGCTGCTTCTGTGAGTCGACTATGAAGAGCCAGAGGCTTGTAGCTTGCATCGATCAAAGCCATAAGGTAGGTGCTTCTCCTCTCTTGGGTGTGTTTGAGGTTAGAGTGTCTGTTTCAGCTACATTTCAAAACACACTCTCAGTCACGTTGGGGCTTCCACAAGGCCCGTTCTGGCTCCAATAAGGTTTACTAGTGCGTTTTAAAATGCAATTCATAACCTCGTGCAGCTCACAAAGCAGGGGATCTACAAGTGATGCAAGGCCAGTAAGGCGGCCCTCTAAACTTTGCAAGAGGCAGTCCGTGTAGGCGGGAGAGAAGTATGAAGACTTGCAAGAGGCAGTCCGTGTAGGCAGGAGAGAATTATGTATGGCCTGTTTCAAGTGCGTTTCAAAACACAGTCGTTGTCACAATGGGGCTTCCTCTTCGAGTCTTGCAAGGCAATAGGAAATGGAACTGCAGAGGCCAGAGAATTGGTTGATTAAGTTGTGCGTTTTAAAATGCAATTCATAACCACACAGTGCGCAATCAGAGAGTGTTGATGTGCCTTCTGCAGCTCGCAAAGCAGGGGATCTGCGAGTGATGCAAGGCCAGTAAGGCGACCCTCTAAACTTTGCAAGAGGCAGTCCATGTAGGCGGAAGAGAAGTATGAAGACTTGCAAGAGGCAGTCCGTGTAGGCGAGAGAGAAGTATGTATGACCTGTTTCAAGTGCGTTTCAAAACGCAGTCGTAGTCACAATGGGGCTTCCTCTTCGAGTCCTGCAAGGCAGTAGGAAATGGAACTACAGAGGCCAGAGAATTGGGTGATTAAGTGGTGCATTTTAAAATGCAGTTCTTGAGCTTGGATTGCAGTAACATGCGAAACCCGTAATGTAATGTCACATCTATTAAGGATTCCAACTTCTGCAGTATGACTGGATAGCTCATGATCTGTTACAAGCAGAGAAAAGGGCTACATTTTAAAACGCAGTGAAATTGGATGATGCTAATGTATGCAGAGCTATTGATGCCATTTTATGTGGAGCACAAAGTGTTGGATGATGCAAGCAAGTGAAGTTGCATGGATGTTACATTGACTGGACCTAGATTAGGGTGCATTTTAAAACGCAGTAAAAAATGGATGAGGGTTTTGTCTATGATTGGGCAGACAACGTTTGAAGGCCAGTATAGTAATTAGACTTGCTCTTCAAACTAAAATGTTACATTTCATCTACAGGACAGTTGCCAAGTACTCCAAGAATAGAGTTTGAGACATTATTTGCTTGGTTTAAGACATTATTTGCCATTATACTTGCAATGTTTGGCCGTTTAATAATGGATTACTCTCTACAAGATCAGTGCTTTGTATTTTGTAATAGTGTTTTATACTTTGTTTGCATTTTGTAACAATAGTGAGATGAGACTTTTGTTTCTCGAATGTTGCAGGTCAAACGATCCGGTCTCTCACATGTATCTATTTGTGTTGAGCATCTCAGCAGAGATATTGCTGGTATTTTGAAAAGCCAATCTCAGGTACTCTTTGTGCATATTCAAGTAATACAAATAGATATATATTCAAGCACTACACATGTACTGATTCTTTTATGTGGTATTTCAGTCATGTCTCCACAAAGGGCCAGAGGCAAAGGTCGTGCAAGATCATCCAAAGATAATTTAGCCACTCCACAAAAAAGAACTCGTGGATCATCGCTCTCTACAGTTCTAGAGGAGGGTACACCAACTATAGAAAGTGAAAAGACTTTGAGTGTTGTAGTGGGGACTTCAGATCCTCAACTGCAAGAAGAAAGTGAAGAAGGAGATGACACAGTGGTGGGGCAAGGGTCTCAACTAGTACAGGAGGAAGACGAGGAAGCAACAAGCCAGGTTTCCGATATTGATATGAAAATGGTAGGATGTGGAGATGTAATAAGTCAATGTAGACTTCTATCTCAAGAAGTTTGCCCTCGTATCCCCTTGTGTCGTATGATTGCACATGCTGTTGTTAGAGGGATTCGTATAGACATGTCCTCTTTAAAAAGTGCATTTCAATATGAGGGTTATTTACCACAGAAGGGCTCATTTGTTGTGTCTGTATGTAAGTATAAAGGAGAAGAAACACTAGTGACCCCTGCCATAGTGTCAACTTGGTCTCCTCTATGGCGTGAAGTGGATGCACAATTTGAGAAGGAGGTCTTGGCAAAACCGGAGTTCAGGTTCTTGTCTGGTAAAATGTTTTACGTATGGGAAGGAAATCATCAGTTGACTGCTTGGATGGAGTTGATCTCACAAATGTACAAAGAGAATAGAGCTCGCCATGTCAGGGTTGTTTGTTATCTTATTGATCCCACACGGATTTCAGAGATTGCTCTTCTCGCTGGACTTCAAAGAGTCAATAGGTGAGTGTATCAATATTTGTTACAATGAATTGACTTCTATATTTTTATCTATAGAACTCAATCTTACAAAATTTCCTTTATTAGCATGAACGAGTATGCCATCGTGAAACCTAGCTTGCGGGATGTACTTTGGAACTGCAACAATATCTTCAAGTGTGACATCAATGCATTCTTGAGTGCCTTACCCTAGGATCAACTAAAACTATTGGAGTCCTTGAGAGCAAAAGATAGCAGTGTCAAGGGAAAACAACAATGGTATCCACTGACAAGGGGGTACTTGGCAAGATTGGTATTTCAGGTAATACATGTCATGGTTGTTATTAGGAGGGATTATAATAGATAAGTTTCCTTTTTAGGGTAAAATTTAAAAGCTTCTCTTTTGTTGTGAAGGTTGAGTATACTTCAGAACTCAAAAAGGTTGAGGATTTGGTATTAAACACAGTCTCTATTGAGAACAGAGAGGAGACATTGAAAAAGGAATGTGCCAAGATACATAAAAGATTGGCAGACAAGATGGGCATGGTATGGCCCCTTTGCTTCTTAGTTTACTCCCCATTACAGGTAAATCTCTAAATATAGGTTTCTTATCCACTTTGCAGGTTCTTAATGTGCTTGATCCCAAGCTAAGGGATCAATGGTTGGATAGAATATTTGCACTGAAGTTTGATAGCCCAAACTCAGTGATTACTATTGCCAAGTTGAAATTCCTAGCAAATGCTGATATGAGGGAAGAAAAAAGATTGGTGATGCTCTCTCTCTTGGATGCAAACAAGAGATTAAAATATATGTATGGTATGCCATCGTCGGATAATGAGTACAGATTGTAAGTGTCAATTTGAAAGCTTTTGTAGTCTTGATATTGCTAGTATCATGTGTATCTTATGATACTAATAGATTTGATTTTTTTTGTTAAGGTGGTTGACACAGGAGTGATTTTTGGAAAAGGTTGAGGTCGAGGCTATTCAAGCATTGGAAGACTTGAAAAAAATGTGTGTTTTAGGTACACCATTGGATCTTCCACAGGATTACTTATTACATGATTACATGGAGGGTGTGAAATTAGAGGATAGAAAATATATGTTTGCTCACGTAAGAGCAAGAGATCAAGCTATAGAGGCACGAGGATCAAAGAAGGTGGAAGGTCCTCAGCGCCGAAAGAGAAATGAAATCATAATGTCTGCATATCGAGTTGTCTACAGGTAGATTTGTTGCCATAATGAGCTTAACTTTAGTTGCTCTTTGTTTATTTTAATAGCTTGTGCTAATATGTCATGCAAAAGGTATCTACTTCATTTGATTGGAGAGAAGAAGATAGCCAGGGTTCCAGATCATTGCAAAGGATGGATTGACAGAGATAATGAGGAAGTATGCATGTATCCCAAGAGCATGCATAATCTCTCTGATTGGGAGATCGACCATTGCCCTTGGTGGGTGGATCTTGGAAGTGGATATGTTTTGGCAAGAGAGAAGGAATTGCACAAAGTGCATTCCAAAAAATCTGTTGATACACCTCTTGGGGATCGATGCAATACACGGTCTAAAAAGGAGACAAATAAAGAAAGTGATGGTAAGATTATATTTTGGGTGCAATGGTTGTGAAGTTTTTTTTCCTTGTTAAAATGCGAATCATTGCAAATGCTGCATCAATGCAAGAGAGAGAAGACAATATTCCCAGACAACATGAAGTGGAGAAAAGGAGTAGCGTCCAAGGAGATGGAATAGATTATATCATTAGAGATCGTAACACATGTTGCATCCAATTTATACTCATATATTCTTGTTTATTGCAGGGCAAAGGGTTGCCATCAAGGAGATCATTCCATTTGTATTTCTTCCTTGCCCACTAAATGATATGCATTCCAATAAAGATGATGACATGATAAGTTATGGGTGCATGATGGGTGACTACATCTCTATGGGGCAAGATTTTATTGCAGGGAGAAAAAATGATGCTTACAAGACAATACATGAGTTCTTTTCTAGGCTTGCAAAACATGATATGACATATGTACGGAATGGGAAGCATGTGAAATGGGCTTGCGACGTTGTCTTCATTGACTTTCCTACTGGATGTTTGATTGATAAAGAAACCACCTTGCCTGCTTGGAATATGCTCACGGAGGCACACATTTGCCTAGGAATTACAGTTGCTGCTGCCTCTTTGGGAGATAGTGGATGGTTAGTTACTTGGATTACTTTGGCAGGTATATTGTCCTGGTCAATGTGTGTTGGCATAAGTACTTAACTAAACAAGAAAGTAAAGTTTTTCTTTGATAAAATAGGTGATGCATTATCTTGGCTTGAGAAGTACATACATGTGCTTGGTCTCGAAGTTGTCAGGCGAGTTTTTGTGCTTGACAAGCTTCCATATGGCTATGGGGAACAATGCAATCTTGAGGTGTCAATAAGTGATCTTAAACTTTTGGTTTGTAATTCTTGTAGTGAACATATCTGACCTTTATGCTTTATGTAGAGCCGATCTTCTCTTTTGGTATTTGCTCGACGTCGTAGTGGATGTCATCCACCCACCTTTCTTGGAGAGAGCAGCTCTCAATTCCGCAAGTTGCAAATTGATCCTTCGAGTGACTGCTGGCCCCATTACCTTCTAGAGAGAAATAGATTGGCACGACCATCTTCTTCGACTCTTTGGCGTGGAGGCCTTCAGAGATCACCTGTATTCTTGCTCTGTGTATTAGATCTTTTGTGTCCACCATCGGGATTGATTTTGGAGATGGGGTGTGGCACTACACCTCTGATGCGTGCATGCCAAGCATCTTCTCGTCCATGTTTTTCATTTGATATACGTGAAGATATAGTCGATGTTGTGGTTCGACCTCTTGTAGAAGAAGTAGGTGCAAAGAGAGCACGCTTGGGTCTTGATGATGAGGAGCTAGAACTAGATGCCTACAAAGTGCAAGTTGTGGACAATCCCTATGATGATTAGTGAGCATTCAAACTTTTGATACTTTGGAAGCAACTTTTATTATGGTACTAGTTATGGACAATCCCTATGATGATTAGTGAGCATTCAAACTCGTGTATGAATTATACTAGCTATGAATCTTTGTTATGGTGAAACTAGTTATGAATCTTGCTCGCTTTTTTGGGCTCGCTTGGTTTTGTTCACTCGTTCAATTGACTGCCTCGGTAACTGCATCAATTGCTACATAGGTATTCCTTATAGCTAAATCTTGTAATATTTTCTTCATTCCACTATTGCCAAAAATTGGCTCTAGTGGAACACTAGTTTTAGCTACATGAATTTTTCCATCTTTCTAAAAGACGAGCTTTTGTGCTGCAGCCTCATGGAAGGTAGAACACTCCCTGTTGTCATGTTATTGGTTGTCACACCAAATATAATGCCTCTTATAGCCTTCTCTCATGGGTCTTTGAGCTGATGATCGTCCTCATTCTTCAACTTTGACATCCAGCTTCTTCACCTTGGAATGAGTTTTTGTAAGATTTAGACGAAGGTAATGCATTCTTTTAATGAGTTTATCCATGACATCATTTTTAGAAGGAACAAAAGAAGAAAGAGTTGGTTGATTAGTCAAAGGAATAGTGGATTTTGAAGGTGGAACAAGCTCCATCAATGGACTTATTGAAGTTGAAGTAGAGCTCAATCTTAGTCGCATCCTCTCTCTTCGACTAATCATGTTAACTGCATCAGTAACATCTTTCTATGCAGTCTTGACTCTTGAATCGAAGGTAGCATCTTTTAGGCGATCAGCAAGCTTCTCTTGCAGAATGGGATCTGCAACCTTAAGGAATAATTCAATCTTCTGACTTTCCATACTTTGTTGGTCTTCAGCATCAAGTTGTTAAAATTTACTTTCAAACTCATGGTATAAAGCTCTTGCAGCTAAACCTTTGTTGGGTTTCTCAACCCAATCAGTGAAACTTTTCTTCGTCATTAGACCAGATTCTTCTAAGAATAATTCTTTGCGTAGGGCTTTTTTGAATGCAGCCCGATCTGCATCTTGCTAAAAAAGACCATGGATTCTTTCTTGAAGGCCATGCTTGGCTAGTCTGTGGCAAAATAGCGACTCCATGCATGTTGTGGTACACCAAAGAAGAGCATTTTCTCAACATACAAATGAATGAAGATAGAGACATTTTGACCATTAAATTGTTTTAATTCTTGCCCAACTTCCTCTAGGACCTTGATAGTTGTGGAATCAATCTTCATTTCGTCTTTCCTTTGTTGTTGTTTTTGTAACATTTGGATTTGTTGTTGCTGAGTGTGCTGCAGTATGTGCACCAACTGTTGTAGAGTATCTCCTAAAGAATTTTCCATCTTGGAGTTCTCTTACACTGACCTTCACATTGGGTTCACCAATGTCACAGCGCGTAGGGTTGAAGGCACCATGAAGGTTTGGCAAGAAAACAGGATAAGATAGATAGAGATGTGTCTTCAAGAGATAAGTAGATATTGTGAATGTTTAAAGGTTCAAGAGGTACTCCATGGTCAATCACAAGGGTTTGAGAGAGAAGAATGTATGGGGGTTCAAGAGCCTAGACTCCGTAGATGATAGAGATAAGAGAACGGTTGAAGGTTTCAAGCCAAGTTCTTGAAGATGTTAGTAGAGCTTCCAACTATATGTTCTTAGCAAAGATCACAAGAGTATTATCTCATAAGTTCTAACTAAAATCAACTTGTTTTCTTGACTGTAAGAGCAATCATAAATTATAAAATCAAGTACAATATGCTATCATGTATCATAAAAAACTCTGCATTCCATCATTCATACATGATGCCATAGCATGAATCAACTTTGCATGATTACATTCAATGTAGATTGTTAGGGACAAAATCTTATGAGTCAATTACAAGGTTGCAGGGCAAAGAGACTTGCTTCAAAAGAGCTTCAAAAAAGCTCCTCTTCGTTCAACTCAAAGCATCTATGAATGATCTACAAACATTTCCATGCCATAGGGACACATAATACTTGCATATTTTGACAAGATGTCTTCTGTAGAGTAAGAAATGAATTAAAAGAACACTGCTGTAGCTAATTCTCTGAATATAGCTAAAGATATTTGCCTCAAATCAGCCCAAATATATTCTGGAATTCACCTCTGATGATAGCATAAACTTCCCCTAACACGATATCGATGCATTTGGTGTCGAAAGTCTACCACGAGGGTAAGCGATAGCAGGGTGAAGGGAGATTTAGGGAGAGGAGTAGACGGAAGAGAAGGGGTTCAAAGAAATAGAAGATGTAGAAGAAAACTCCTAGAAAGAAATAGAAAATGTAGAAAAATACTAACAGAGATGAAGCCTGTCAGTTTATTCCTGCATTACGAGAAGATAAAACTCTTGTAGATAAAAATATGTATGAAATAATACCTTCCTCTATGCTGCTCAGATCGCCAATCTGATGCTTCCATTGACTCCAAAAGGGGGTAAAATATCAGGACACCTTGCCAATTCATTGCCTTAAAACAGCGATCGCATGGCGCCCGATTTTGCTAATCTTTCTTTTTACATAAAATCCTCTCAAAATAGCTGAAAGCTACATGCTTTCTTTTAAATGTTATCCTAATCTAGAAGTTGTCTACAGTTTTATGGATTTTTACAAGAGATAATATTTAAAATATAAAAAATTAGCTAAAACTTTTCCAAAAATCTAATATCTTTGAACCATGGACACTAACACTAATGCCTAAGGTGGCATTGGCTCTCTAGGTCTATAAGGAAGCTGCACTCTAGAGTTTTTCACATGATGTGATTGTAGCAGCACAACAACGTACCAAGCAAGTGGCTCGAAGACACCCCTACAAATCCCATACAGAGGCCAACTCCCCTAGCTCCACCACTACCACCACCATGCCAGCATCGCAAGTGTCAATGGAGGCCAGGCACATTGGCTCTTTGCGAGATCCACCATTACCATAAGACCATACACCTCTCCTAATATCAAAGGCTCCATTCGAGAAGTTGGTGTGAGACATTATAGATGGCATACTGATTACAAATAGTAAGAGGCACTTCCCACATGGATCGTGTGTGCAACAACTCGATCGCTAGATTGCCCAACCCTCCTTGTATTACAAGAAGCTGCTGAAGCCTACCTCATCGACTTGTTTGGAGGAGGATCACTGTCATCACCGATAGGGATTTGCGGGATAGTGAGGTTCTTTTGGCTATGAAAGGATAGTCCTCGTGGAGATCAACAACAATATGGGTTTACTACTTAAACATATATGGAATGTAGCTTCTGAAGAGATTTTGCAAAACATTGGTTGCAATGGATCCCATGTAAATTAATGTGAATATGAATATAAATTTGTTGGCATGTCTTATTTTTGTTTAGTCACTTGTTATTTATTTTATTTATGTCTTTGAGTTATCATTATATGCGTTCGAATGAATACATGTTGTGCACGATTTCGATAAGCACTGAATATTACATTTAGGGTAGAAATCATGTTACATATAAATCCGACAAATAAACATAACATTCAAGTAAAAAACAATAATAAACGACACGTATCACAAACTACATTGCATGCAAATCCAACAAACATTGGTTTTCATTACTTCAAGAGAAGATTAAAAAGTGCATTACATTGGTGATGAGATATCATTGGGAAATAAGTATATCCTCTCTCTCCTAGGCTTCTTTGAGCTACGCTCCTCGTGGGTCAAGAGGTATTATTAATCATAGGCAACAATACATTTTGGCTCCAGTAGTTCCTACCTAATGACACTGGGGTCTTCAACATCGATAACCATGCCATGGGCTCACCATGGAGAAAAGTGGGCGAGACCTATTAATTGTGAATAAGTAGAGTAGCTTCAAATGTCGAAGCAACACTAATTTCTTGAAGCTGGATTTGGTCAGGAAAGTCTTGAAGGGCCCAGCCTTTGTTAGTGCCCTCAACTTCAGTAAGTTCTCAACAAAAGAGGAGAGCATTTCTTATGAAATACAATAATGTTGTTGACAAGCTACCCAATGTACTCCTTCAATGTTGAGTTCTGCACCCTTCCTTGGCTACTAGATGAAGGCCACCTTTCTTAGATGAAAATTCATCTATATAGATAATGTTAGATAACACACAAGTTCATTGTTAGACTCACTATGTATGGAGTGTGCTAAATATATATACATCAGATTTATGCACAACTTCACCAATAAGGCCTTTAGGGCATCAAGACCCAGGTCCCGATAAAAATCAGATGCGTAGCAGCACCACAACATCTCATCAGGGCAGGGAGGTGGGTGCACAATGGCTAAGCTCTATGATGCCTATACACTTAGATTGATAGCAATATCCTTAGGCTCCCTCCCAAAATACTCTAGCTGTGGCCGAGAGGGTGCGCCGATGTCTTCGTCATTATCCTCTTGCACCTCAGTGCACAAAAAATATATGACAAAGGCTGCATTGGCTCAATGAGATCCATCATGGTGTGGTCCTTGGACGAGGTGGACACTACTCTAGTGCAAAGATGTTGCCCCACATGCATGAAGGCTCGATTGAGCACCTTTGCATGGCTTGATCTGGCACATAGACTATAGAAGAAATCTATGGGAACCCACCTAAGAGGACAATGTGGAATAGAGAAAGTGAGAGGGTTCACCACATCACAAAATGATATGACTATACTAGATCTAGAGTCTACGAAAAAAAGTGAGCTATCTAGACTCAAGGTCACGCAAAACCTAGGGTATATTTGGTCTCCTACGTGTGCATAGCATGTGGAGATAATCCATGTGGCGGAGAAGGTGGGAGTAGTAGCCATGGCACACAAAGTGTAACGTGTCCACCTGTTATCTTCAGGACACGTCTTAGCAGTCCATCGGAAAGGATATCTAGAGAGCTCTGCCCGGCACTCCCATGGAATGTTATGGGGTTTGGGATCTAGGACTTCCCGCGTCTGCCACATAGCGGAAGTATTCCGACTGTTCCCACTTAGGACTGACCTGAATTAGGGTTTTTTCTATTGGTCATTTCCTAATGGCAACTAGTGTCGAACCCGAGCGAACTACTTTACACAGAAACGCCAGGTCCAAAGCGGATTCACGGTGCACTTGGTTCAAGGAGAATGGGAAACGAGAGGGATGCGAAGCTCAACCTCTTTGCCATAAAGCATATTCCCATTCCGTTTCCCCTAAAATAGCATAAATCAGGATCATTTATAACTTAGACTCTAGGTCAATGCTCTTGCTGTTCGAATCCTTTGAATGACCTTCCTGCTGTCCATCGTGATTTGAGAAAAGTTCCCGGTCAACGGGGACCACCCATCCATAGGACGACTTATGGCCACATCCACCGCACTTTCCTTAGGTTGTTTTAGTTATTTAATTACCTAACACATTTAGTTGGACATGTATCAATCAGCTTCCTTAATTAGCCCGTTAGGCACTGATTCCTTCACATAATCATAGCACTTGACATAGAAAAGCAATGTCAAACAAGTTCCTTGTTAACAGGTTATCGTATTAATCTTTGAAATACATAAAGTCCAGCCCTAGGCTTATCCACAATCCGCCCGAAGGCTATCCAGCAATCCACAGGGATTAGTAATCTAAGATTCTTCCCATAGACTAGTATGCGGGTCTCGAGATCCAATCCCGAGTCACGTTAGCCTCTTTTGCAGGGCCTGGAAGGCGAGGGATTTATGGCTAGAGGCCCTCTTGGCACCCAAGTATCCTCCTGCTCCAAGTAGTGCTTAACGAAGAGACCTCTTGCGACGGTTTCGGTCCACCTTCCCGGCGCGGTTGACAACCCCCTTGGTTAGGGTCAGGCAGGCACTCGAGGGTAACTGGAGCTGCCTCTCCCTTTAGGCCTTCAAGTTGAAGCATTAGATATCCATTTATCCTTTAATTCTTTGATAAAACAAAGCAAAACAGTGCTCTTAAATCTGTAACAAGCACAATCATTTCCATTGGTTGTTATTGTTGGCCAACTGCTAAGCAGCGAATCCTTCTTTCCGAATGCATCCAGCACTTGATCCGGGATCAATTGCAGTTTGGAAAGATCCCCTATATCCTGGGTTAGGGTGTACCCTATTTGTTGAGATATGGAGCTCCACTCGTGATATGCCAGGGTGACCGTTGTGCATTTATGTCACCGACTTGTCAGTTGCAGATGTTGTTGGTACACCGCCCATGAATAATAGCTACATGACAGCTATCCTTATCTACTCTAGTTCGTGGCTTAGTTAGTATGCTAGCTTAGTTAGTTGAGTTTGGTTTGAGACCCATATATAGGGATCATCTATTTCCTTGTACTAGAGTTCTTTTGGCTTACACAACTAAGAAGAGGAAAACTGTTTTCAGCCTCCACCTGTGTGTGTATTCCCCCATTGTGCAAGCAAGAAAGCTACAAGTGAGACTCCTTCCTTCTCTCCCACAATCTTGACATGGTATCAGAGCCTTGTTCATGGTAAGGAGCTCAAGAAAGCAAGCCAAGCTCGCGGTGTTCTGGTAAGAGGAGCAGTGTTGCTTTCATTTTCTGTTTTGGGACCAGATCTCTGTAGGTAGCACAGCTGGAAATTGCAAGAGTGCATTGTCTCAGGTTGAGACGCCCTTCGCGGTGAAGCAAGAGGGCAGTATATGCTGCGGGAGAGGACTTTAGCCATTGGTGACCCTATTTTTTTTATTTGAGGCCATTTCAGGGCCTGTTTTGGAGGCGAAAGTTTTCTGCACACACTCAAGAAAAAGCCCAGTTTTATGCTGTGCTGTTCTACAGGTCGGTGAAAAGTTATTGTAGAAATTGCATCGTATGCCTGTGTGCAGAGACATTGGGAGTTACAGAATCATCCTTGGTTCCTGTTTATGCAAAATCGTCACTAGGAAGTGACTGGGTAGTCAAATACCACTTTTGCCAGTTTTGCAAATTTGCCCTTGTGAGGGTGAAGTTGTGTTTTTTGCAGTGACAGAATTTTTTGCAGTGTTCTGTAATGGCGTCTGATTCTCTTTTACAGATTGTCACTGAAAAGCTTGACAAGAACAACTTCCAAGCATGGAAGTTTAGAATGACGAATTTCCTTATGGGAAAAGGATATTGGAAATTTGTTGCAGGAAATGAAGAAGAACCAGTTCTTCCTGATGTTCCCAATCAACAGCAAATGCAGGCATTTAAAGCATGGCATGAGAGAGCCAGGAAAGTTATGTACTGGCTGTCTATCAGTATTTCAGACTCTATGATTGTGCATATTCAGGATGCAAGTACGCCAAAGGAGGCATGGGATACTTTGTCAAAAATGTATAGCACAAATACGCAAGCCAGGAAAATGCAGCTCAAGCAAGAGTTGCATAATGTGCAAAGAGAAAGTATGAGCATCAATGACTACCACATGAATGTGAAGAAGATTGCAGATGCACTTGCTTCCATTGGGTCGCCAGTGGAAGATGATGATTTAGTTTCTGTGACCTTGAATGGTCTAGGAAAGGATTATGCACAGTTTCGGACATCCATTTCAGTTCGTGAAAGATTTCTTGATTTTGAGGAGTTGATTGCTCTTCTAATTTCTGAGGAGCAGAGAAATGGTGGTGCATCTTCTTAAGGAGAAATTTCAAACGAAGCTGTCTTCTACTCAAATGCTGGAAGAGGTAGAGGCAGAGGTAGAGGAGGCCGATCTGGAGGCCGTGGTAGAAATCAAAATATGCAGCAAACTCAAGAAAACCAGTCCTATGGAGGAGGACGTGGTAACTCTAGAGGCAGGGCGAGCCAAAGAGGTCGTGGTGGATGGCAAAGAGGCCAAAATGCAAACAGTAATGTTGAATGCTACTACTGTGGTAAAATGGGTCATATGGCTAAAGACTACTATAAAAAGCAGAATGACATCATGAATGGAAAATTGCAACAAGGGAATTATGCATCTTCTAGTAGACAGGGTGATGACAGAAATGAGCATTTGTTCATGGTGCAGCACATCAACAATTCTGTGACAAGTGTAGAAGAGAGCAACGATGTATGGTATGTTGACTCAGGTGCATCAAACCACATGACAGGTCATGCAGAATGGATGGAGGATGCAAGGAAAATGGAAAAACTAGGATTTGTGGAGACTAGTGATGATACTGCACATCCTATTGTGCAGATTGGAAATTTTCCTTTGTCTATGCAGGATGGGAAAAAGAAATACCTGTCCGATGTATTTCATGTCGCGAACATCACCAAGAATCTAGTTTCTGTTGGTCAAATGGTTGAGCAGGGCTTGCAGGTCAAATTTAATCCTCATGGATGCTTTATTGAGGATATGAAAAATAAAGGTCACTTGATAGCAAAAGGAAAGAAGAAGGGCAGAATGTTTACGTTGGATGCAGACATGTCTAAATTGAGTGCAGCAATGTTTGCACATGGGACCGGTGTAGTTGCAAATATTGATATCTGGCATAAACACATTGGTCATGTTAATGTACAACGAGTAAAATCAATGCAGGCCCAAAATATTGTTGCAGGATTGCCTATATTCAAGGTTGCAGAAATGCATAAGGTATGTGAAGCCTGTCAATTTGGAAAACAAGCAAGGAAACCATTTCCTAGACATGTTCAAGAGAGTAAGAAGCCATTGGAATTAATCCACTCTGATGTGTGGACTACTAAAGCTGCATCTCTTGGAGGATGTCATTATTTTGTCACTTTTATTGATGACTATAGCAGAAAAGTTTGGGTGTATTTGATGAAAAAGAAAAGTGAAGTGTTTGGGCATTTCAAAATTCTTAAAGCTATGGTTGAAAAAGAAACAGGCCTGCAAATAAAATGCCTAAGGTCAGATGGAGGGGGAGAGTACCTCTCAAATGAGTTTGCAAGGTTCCTGCAAGAGCATGGCATAAAGCAGCAATATTCTAGTTGCATTTAACTTGACTAGGTGATTTTAAGCATGCATAGGTGCTTCCTAATCCATGAAGTTATCGTGATTAATGCAATGCTTTTGCGTGGAATCAAAATTAGTAAAAACCTGGACTTGTAGGCTCAGGGAGATATCCACATGAATATTAGGAGAAGAACCTTTTGTGGTTGCGCCTTGTGATTTTTGTAGGGCCATCGCGAATTCGATCTTCGGTTAGCCTTCATGGATTTCGAACTTCTTGCCTTGGCTTGCAGTCTTATGATCTTGGCCCGTCTCCCTCTTACGCGAAAATCCCCTTTGAAGTACAGATCCTTGAAGAAGTACCGGCTAGCAAGATTTGGCTTACGGAAGGCCTGAGGGTTTGGAGCTTGGACCTTTTTTGTGGGAGAGGAGGGAGTTCGCAAAAAGGGCTCTTGTGAATGGCCTTGGGGCAATGGAGACTTTGAGAGTTCTTCCTCTTCTTCTCTTAAAATCCTGAGGCTAGGGATGGGCTTGTGGGTGATCGGTGGGAAGGGGCTTAAGAAAGCCCCCTTAGAAGCTTCCTAAAGAAGCTTCTATGAAGCTTCTTAGGTGTGCAGCTCCGACATGGAAAGAGGGAGGATAATAATGACGTGGAAGAGGATGACGACGATTCGAAAGGCCTTGATGGCAGCATGTGGGCTCAACGACAGCATGCGGCATCAACGGCAGTGGCTCGGCAAATGGCGTAGTGAAGGCAGGATGGCTCGCATGGTAGCAGGCAGCTGTTGCTTCTTTCAGCGTGGCGGTCTCTCCTTCTGTCTATCAGCGTGTCTGGCTCTACGGTGGCGGCTTCTCTAGCAGGACCTCTCTACTTCCTTCCTCCACACGACGTAGCACGGCACTCAATGCTTCACTACTCCCTGCTCCACTCACTCCACAATAGCCTCCACAGCCTGTCGCCTTCCTCCTCTCACCTCTCAAGTAGCATGTCGTAGCCTTTTTTTTTCCCCCTCAACACCTTAGAGGGTGTATTTATAGGACAAGGGGGGGAGAGGTCTCCCATGGTATCCTCCCTTCCACCTCCTTAGTTTCCCAATATAGCCCATCCCCTTCCCTCAGCCACGCTTTGGCTGGGGGGAAGGTAAATAAAAAAAGATTGCAATAAACTTATCATTATCCTCTTGACCTCCTCCTAAGAGGATGTTTCCCCGTAGGTGATGCGGTTTTTGATCCTCGGTCCCAGTTGACCAATGCGGAGTATTCCTTTTCTCGCGTATGGTCATAAATCAACTATCAGAAATGGAGATAATCTTTTCACGAATTTACGGTGTGCGGGAGGTTGGTCTAGTAATATTTTTATTCAAATGGAAATATTACATTCTCTCCTCCTTGGAGGAATCGAGATGTCCTCATCTCGAGATGAACTGGGGATATTGATGGTTGAGAGTGCTTTCATCCACCCAAGTGGCATCCTCCTTGGGATAATCTTTCCACTGGACGAGGCATTCCTTCAAGGTTCTAGATCTCAGTTATCTCTCCCTAACATCTAAGATCCTGTCTGACTGTAGCTCAAGGACTCCTTGGCTAGGCATTACAATTTGTTGATCATCAAGTACATGATTAGGATTAGGTACATACTTCTTCAGTAGGCTGATATGGAATACATTATGAACCTTTAGGTTCTCAGGGAGTTGCAGTCTATAAGCATTAGGTCCTAGGAACTTAAGGATCTTGTATGGTCCACAATACCTTGGACTTGGCTTCTTGCAATCTCCTAAGGATAGGAAACTCTTTTTTGGGCGTACACAATTGAAGACCATGTCTCCTTCCTCGAAGGTTCTACCTTGATGCTTCAAATCTGCGTATGCCTTTTGTCTATCCTTGGCGGCTTGGATGTCCTGTCTTATTGACTTTACTTGGTCATCCATCTCTTCCAACATTTGCCTTGAAGCTTCAACCCTCAAGGTTGGATCTAAGAAGTTTAGGGGACTTCGACAATCATGCCCATACAATGCTTGAAAAGGGGTCATCTGAATGGTTTGTTGGTAAGAAGCATTGTAGGCAAACTCAACCAAGGGCAAGTATTGAATCCACCTTTTTGATTCCCAGCAGCAGCAGTGTGCCTTTAGCATATCCTCAATGACTTGATTGACTCGCTCCATTTGGCCATCAATTTGGGGATGGTAAGCTATACAAAAATAGAGTTGAGTCCCAATGGCTTCAAAGATAGCTCTCCAGAAGTGTGATGTGAAGAGAGAATCACGATCACCAATGATTCTTCTGGGTAGACCATGTAGCTTGAATATCCCGTTGATAAACAACCTTGCAATGTTTGAGGCTTTATAATTTTGTCTTTACAGGAATAAGGTGTGCAACCTTAGTAAACATGTCAGCCACAACCATGATGGAGTTGTATCCTCCCAGGGATTGGGGTAGGCCTACAACAAGAATCCACAGTGATGAATTCCCATTTCATTTGGGGAATGTCAAGCGATTGTAGTTTCTCTAGCATCATGACATGTTCGGCTTTGATACGTTGGCAAGACAACACTCAGTGACATATTTGACAATGTCACCTTTGAGCCTCTCCCAATGGTAGCTCTTCATAATTGCATTAAGAGTAGGATGTCCTGTGAAAGGAAAATCGTGAGCTTCCTACAATATCTTCTGCTTAAGTGACTGGCTTGCTGGTATACACAGCCTTGTTCTGTAGTAGACAAGTCCATTATCAATGGAAAATTCCTGATACTTAGCTTGCAACTTCTGATTCTGCTCCTTGGTAGATATTTCCTTTATCATTGTTTGGTAGGCCAAATCATGGCATGCTTCCTCTCTAGATAGTTCAAGTATAGGGTTGTTTGGCATAGATACTTTTGTAGCTAGAGATATGGCTGTTGATGGATTCTACAAGATTAGGAAATTTAGGAATGCCTTGTGACTAAGTGCATCGGCAACTACATTCTCTTTCCCTGGTCGGTACTTGCTTTCAAAGTCATATTCCTCCAACACTCCAATCCACTGACATTGCCTCATGTTGAGCTTGTTCTAGGTAAAGTTCCACTTGAGACTTTTATGATCAGTCACTAGTGTAAACTTGTTACAACTAAAAGTTCAAGATCATGGATAGCATAATTCTTCTCATGGCTCTTCAGTTTCTTGAAGATTATGCTATAGGATGACTTTCCTACATGAGCACACATCCTAAGGCAAGCATGCTAGTATCAGTTATTACCTCAAACTCCTTACTGTGGTCTAGAAGTTTTAGGATCGGTGCTGATACCAAACTTTGCTTCAACCTATCAAAGCTAGTTTGTTCGGTAGTTGACCATGCAATGGACGTTTGCTTCTTCAGTAAGTCTGTCAAAGGTGCTGCAATCAAAGCATAGTTTTTAATGAAGACCCTATACCATCTTGTCAATCCAAGAAAGCTGCGTATTTCTTTGACAGTTGTTTGGTATTTGGCCGTCCTAGAACATTTCTGAATTAGGCCGGCTCCACTAAGATTCCTTTTGCTGATATGATGAATCCCAGATAACCAAGCTTGTGTGACCTCCTTGTCTCAAGGAAAATCCGAAGTTGGGGTTCATGATCTCCTTCCTGTTTGGAATAGACTAGAGTGTCATCAAAGAAGATGAGCACTAAGTTATCAAGATATGGTCTAAAGATATCATGCATTAACCTATTGAAGGTGGCCGGCGCATTCGTAAGCCCTAATGACATAACTAGAACTCAAAGTGTCCATATCTAGTGTTGAAGGTCGTCTTTGGGATATCTTCTTCCTTGATTCTTATCTGATAGTAACCAGACCTAAGATAATCTTGGAGAAGATCTTGGCACCCTTAAGACTATTAAGAAGCTCATCTATTGTAGGAATATGATATTTGTTCTTGATTGTTGATTGATTCAACCCACTGTAATCAATACATAATCGAAGTGTTCCATCTTTCTTTTTCTGGAACAGTACTGGTGCTTCCCATGGTGAACTGCTAGGACGGATGTAGCCCAGATCTAGCAGTTGCTTGAGTTGTTCCTTCAGCTCAATTGCTTCCGGTATAGACATGCTATAGGGACTCTTCGCAATTGGCGCAACTCCTATTACTAGCTTGATCTCATGATCTACTTCTCTTTGAAGCGGGAGTTCTGTTAACTCTTCAGGAACTACGCCCGCGTATTCCTTTAGCCAAGTGACCAAATCACTTTACTTCTTTATCAATATTCACAGACAAGACAATCATTGATTTTAAAAAAAAGTTTTTATTCCATTCATATCAGCATAGCCCTTTCGAGGTACAATTATTTCTTGGGGCGATGGAACAAGTTGATACATTAATTCGAGGAGAATAAGATGTTGTTGCATTCAGCTACAGGAACTGAGTAGTAGTACGGATTGGGGTCATCGATTTTCAGGAATCAATAGTCCATTGGAAGATTAGGGTATCTTTTCCTTTGATATCCATTCTTCTCATGACGTCCCAAAACCTTGATTCGGTCAGCAACAAGGATTCTTTGAATCACTTCCCCGTACACATACTTATTCTGGTTAACCCTTCGACCTCCGACCTGCAGGGTCGCATTTGCGTGAGCCTCAACAAAGACGAACAGCTTCACGATCTTCAAATCCTCTATCCATTTGATTCTCTTCAAGTTAATTTGAAGGTACGCAGGTCGATGGGCAGCTATGTAATAGATCCCTGAAACAACCATCCATCTCCGTTCCACGTACACAGGCGATAGATTGTAAATGCGGTCTAGGGTGTTCATCATCTCAACCCTTTGTCGATAATCCGTGGAATGCACCGAGGTCATAAACATGACTCGAAACACTAAGAACTTGTTCCATGCTTCATAATCCTGCAAGACAGCATTGAAAGTAAGGAAATGTTTGGGACAGTAACATTTGCTTTACTTCTTCTTATTAAAATTTCTTAAAAACAAGTCTTTTGTTGGTTCGCTCTGATACCAACTGTAACGTGTCCCCTAGTATCATCCAGGACACGTCTTAGCAGTCCATTGGAAAGGATGTCTAGCAAACTCCACCCGGCACTCCCATGGAATGTTACGGGTTTTGCAATCTAGGTCTTCCCGCGTCTGCCACGTAGCGGAAGCATCCTGGCTGTTCCCACTTAGGATCGATCGGAATTAGGGTTTTCTTGATTGGTCATTAGCTAATAGCAACTAGCGTCATACCCGAGTGAACTACTTTACGCAGAAACGCCAGGTCCGAAGTGGTTTTACGCTGCACTTAGTTCAAGGAGAATGGGAAACGAGAGGGATGCAAGGCTCAACCTCTCTGCCATAAGGCATAATCCCATTCCGTTTCCCTAAAACAGCATAAATCGGTTAAGACGTAACTCTAGGTCATCACTCTCGTTATTCGTTTTGATGATGATGATCATCCCGCTGTTCTTCGAGATTTTTAAGAAAAGTTCATGGCTAACCGGGACCACCCAACCGTAGGATGGCGGACCTATGGCCTATCCTCCGCACTTTCCTCGGTTTGTTTAGTTAAGTAATTATCTAACACATTAATTTTGACATGTAACAATCAGCTTCATTAATTAATCCGTTAAGCACTGGCTCCTTCACGTAATCTTATCACGTGACATAGAAAAACAATATCAAACAAATTCTTTATTATCATTTCATCATTTTATCTTTGAAATACAAGGAGTTCCGCCCGTAGGCTTGTCCATAATCCGCCCGAAGGCTATCCAGTAGTCCCCAGGGATTACCATTCCAAGCTTCCGTCCCTAAACTAGTATGCGGGCCTCGAGATCCAATCCTGAGTCACGTTAGCCTCTTGTGCAGGACCCCGAAGGCGAGGGATTTACGGCCAGAGCCCCCTTGGCACCCAAGCGTCCTCCTGCTCCTCCAAGTAGAACTCAACGGAGAGACCTCTCGCGGCGGGTTCGGTCCACGTTCCTGGCGCAGTCAACAACCCCCTTGGTTAGGGTCAGGCAGGCAGTCGGGGGTAACTGAAGCTGCCTCTCCCTTCAGGCCTTCAACCTGAAGCATTAGATATCTTTTCATCCTTTAGTTCTTTGAGCAAACAATGCAAACAGTGCTTTCTAAACTGTTACAAGCACAATCAATTCCAGTGGTCGTTTATTTGGCCAATTGCTAAGGAGTGAATCTTTCTCTCCGAATGCATCCAGCACTTGATGCGGGATCAATTGCGACTTGGCAAGATCCCCAAGGGTTTGTTTGTTAACCCTATATCCTTGGGTTAGGGCCATACCCTGTTAACCCAACTTAACCAATACCTTAGGTTTTATTAATAGTAAATCCTGGCGACCATGTCGCTCCAATTTATTGATTGATCCTTTGCTTCCAAGCAAATACCTAACTTCCCTTATCTTGGCAATTTTTCGCAAGTAAGGTGATATAATAGGATGACTACTCATCCTCTTGCAAGTTTAACTTGCACAAGAACCTGCCAACCTCATTCTAAGGAATGGCAAAACGCTCTTGTGAACAAACCACAAGTCCATGCGACGTTGCAACTTGTGGCACAAGTGTCGCATCTATTCCATGGGATCATTTCGCTCACTAAATGGCATTTTTTGGTCACGGAATTATCTCTAGACAAGAAGCAGGGTTTAGGGTGTCTTCTTACCCAACCCATTCCTAATTACACTAGGCCGACAAGAAGATTTGTCTAAAAAAATGCGACGTGCAATTAATCTTTCCATGCCTAGTCAAAGGTGCACTTTAATAATCTCAACCTTATAATGATAGGCAATAGGTGTTCTAGGCCGTCACTTTGACACGTACGACAAGGCAACATACTATTAAGGACGTTAAATGGATAGACAATTTCTTTATATGGAAAATACCAATGACCCAATTTCATGTCATGAACTAATTCTAATCATTGTTCGAATAGTCGATTTATTTCCAGTTGCATTTAACTTGACTAGGTGATTTTAAGCATGCATAGGTGCTTCCTAATCCATGAAGTTATCGTGATTAATGCAATGCTTTTGCGTGGAATCAAAATTAGTAAAAACCTAGACTTGTGGGCTCGGGGAGATATCCACATGAATATTAGGAGAAGAACCTTTTGTGGTTGCGCCTTGTGACTTTTTTAGGGCCATCGTGAATTCGATCTTCGGTTAGTCGTCATGGATTTCGAACTTCTTGCCTTGGCTTGCAGTCTTATGATCTTGGCCCATCTCCCTCTTACGCAAAAATCCCCTTTGAAGTATAGATCCTTGAAGAAGTACCGGCTTGCAAGATTTGGCTTACGGAAGGCCTGAGGGTTTGGAGCTTGGACATTTTTTGTGGGAGAGGAGGGAGTTCGCAAAAAGGGCTCTTGTGAATGGCCTAGGGACAACGGAGACTTTGAGAGTTCTTCCTCTTATTCTCTTAAAATCCCGAGGCTAGGGATGGGCTTGTGGGTGATCGGTGGGAAGGGGGCTCTTAAGCCCCCTTAGAAGCTTCCTAAAGAAGCTTCTATGAAGCTTCTCAGGTGTGCAGCTCCGACGTGGAAAGAGGGAGGATAATAATGACGTGGAAGAGGATGACGACGATTCGAAAGGCCTTGATGGCAGCATGTGGTCTCAATGACAGCATGCGGTATCAACGGCAGTGGCTCGACAGATGGCGTAGTGAAGATGGGATGGCTCACACGACAGCAGGCAGCTCTTTCTTCTTTCAGCGTGGCGGTCTCTCCTTCTGTCCGTCAGCGTGTCTGGCTCTACAGCGGCAGCTTCTCTAGCAGGACCTCTCTACTTCCTTCCTCCACACGACGTAGCACGGCACTCAATGCTTCACTACTCCCTCCTCCACTCACTCCACAATAGCCTCCACAGCCTATCGCCTTCCTCCTCTCACCTCTCAAGTAGCATGTCGTAGCCTTTTTTTTTTCCCCCTCAACACCTTAGAGGGTGTATTTATGGGACAAGGGGGGGAGAGGGCTCCCTCCCCCACGTGGACCCCTTGCATGGTATCCTCCCTTCCACCTCCTTAGTTTCCCAATATAGACCATCCCCTTCCCTCAGCCAGGCTTTGGCTGGGGGGAAGGTAAATTTAAAAAAATTTGCAATAAACTTATCATTATCCTCTTGACCTCCTCCCAAGAGGATGTTTCCCCGTAGGTGATGCGGTTTTTGATCCTCGGTCCTAGTTTACCAATGCGGAGTACTCCTTTTCTCGCGTACGGTCATAAATCAACTACCGGAAATGGAGATAATCTTTTCACGAATTTACGGTGTGCGGGAGGTTGGTCTAGTAATATTTTTATTCAAACGAAAATATTACAAATTTGCTCAAGTAGGAAACTGGCAGTCTCTTTTGCATTGTCCTGCCTCGTCGCCTGTGCTTTTGACCACTTTGTAAAGTAATCAGTGGATACTATAATGTATCTCTTCTAAGTAGTAGATGATGGGGTAATAGGACCCACAAAGTCAATGTCTCACTTCTCAAATGGAAGGATAGCCATAATAGGTGTAAGTGGTCCCTTCCTATTCTCTTGATTGTCATGTCTTTGACATATATCACATCTCTTAACATACTCAAATGATTCCTGGAAAATGGACGGCCACCAATATCCAACTCTTAAATCCTTCTGTGCCATTAACCGCCCAGCAAAGTGCCCTCCACAAGTGAAGTCATGGCACTCCTCCAAGATAAATGAAACCTCATCAGGTATCACACATCGGCGATAGATATCATCGACACCCTGTCAATATAGTATTCATGCGATCAAGGAAAATTTTAATGCCAATTGTTTAATTTTCCTCTTTTCGGATTTGGATAGAGTAGCTCCAGTCTCTCCCGTAGATAAATAGTGCATTATAGTAGCATACTAGCAGGGAATAGATGCCATGTCAATCTTAAACAATGTTTCCATGTCACTTCCTTTAGCCACGACCTCTTTTGGCTCTCTGAAATCCACAATACATTCTATAATACCCTATAGCTTTGGTGGCTTACTTTTGATCTCATAATCAAACTCCTGCAAAGTTATTAACCACTTTGCTAAACGATCTGGTGGCTATAACTTGTTCAGCAATAATCAAAGCCCTTCTACCTTCATATAGAAAATCACTTCTCATAGATAATGTAGTGCCTAACTTTTTGGTCGCAAATACCATCCCAAGGCACAACTTCTCCATATAGGTATAGTTAATTTCCGGTATGCCCAACTTTCGACTAGCAAAAGGTATTGAATGGTACCACTTCTCCTCCCAAATTTGGGATAAGCAATAGCAAGTGATACTATACATGGTGGTTGCTGAAAATATATAGAAAATTTCACCCCTTTTAGGTGCTTTTAAAATAGGTGCTTTAGCAAGCTCCTTCTTCACATCTCGTCAAAAGATACTTTGCAAGCATCACTCCATGCAAGCTAACAATTAAAGGACAATAGGTTCATCAATGGCAATGTTCTTTCTACCAGGGCATTGATGAACCTCCGATAATACCCTATCGATAGAAATCTATGTACCTTCTTTGGAGTACGCGACGGAATCATGGCGACTATGACCGTGATTTTTTCAGGGTCAATCGCAATCCCTACTAAATTGACCACGTGGCCTAATAATAGCCCATAAGGCACTCCAAAGGCGCACTTCTGTGGGTTGATAGCTATGCAAAATTGTCTGCAGCACTCAAAACACTTCCGCAAAATAATCACTACCTTTCTCTTATGGTGGCTACCCCCAGGTCATCAATGAATACTTTCAACTCCTGTGGGGAGATGTCACCAAAGGTCTTATCGGCTATTCTTTGCCACAAATCCGGTACATTACATAAACCAAATGTCATCACATGGTACACAAAGATACCAAAGATAGTAATAAATGTCATTTTCAACTTGTCTTGCTTAGCAATTGCCATTTGGTTATACCCTGCAAAGCAATCCATGAATGAATATATTTCTCTGCCCGCTAATTGATCCAAAATTTGGTCAATAAGGGGCAACGGGTAGTATTCTTTAACTATTTGCTTATTTAGCTCTCTAAAATCTACACAAAGCTGGATTTGCCATATTCTTCCTCTTTCTAATCACAACCGGTGGACACTATTCAATTTGCTGAACAGGGAAGATCAAACCCGCTTTTCGCAACTTCTAAAGCTCCTCAAATGGTGCGTCCCTCCCACTTATACAATATCAACTTGAAAAAGAAAATGTTGTTGCCGATGCTTTAAGTAGAAGACCGACTATTCATAATATCTCTGTGATATCTTTTGATTCTCTTCTCCCTATGAAAGATACCTATGACCAAGACCCTAGCTTTCAAGCTGATTGGAATAAATTAGTTGCAAATAACTGGATTCCAATTGATTCATTGTCTTACGCTGATGGATTTATGTTTTATGAAAAAAGATTATGTGTAACTATTCCATTTCGATCATTTGTCTTGCATGAAATTCATTGTCCCCCATATGAAGGTCATAGAGGAATTATTTCTACTTTGCTTACATTGATTGAAGATTTTTATTGGCCACAGATGGAATCTGATGTTTCTAACTTTGTATCTGAATGTTTAATTTGCCAAAGAGTTAAACGACACCATGGTAAGTAATATGGTTTATTAATGCCTTTACCAATTCTAGAACGACCATGGGTACAGATTTCAATGGATTTTATTACTGGTTTGCCCAACACTAAAGCTAATCATGATATGATTTGGACTATTGTAGAGAGGTTTAGCAAACAAGCCTATTTTATTCCATATAAGAAAACATTAACTACATCTCAAGCTGCCCAATTGTTTTTGAAAACTATTTTCACTAACCATGGTTTGCCAAAAGTTATTATTTCTGACCGTGATTCTAGATTCTGCAATAATTTTTGGACTACTTTTTTTGCTAATTTAGGAACAAAGATTGCTTTTTCATTTGCATTTCATCCTAAAACAAATGGGCAAACAAAAGCTACTAATAGTATAATTTTAGATCTTTTGCGTTCATACACAATTTCAAAACCACAAACGTGGGATACACATTTACATTTACTTCAATTTGCATACAATAATACACCACATACAGCTACACAGAAAGCAACATTTGAAATCATTTATGGATATAGATTGCCTACACATGTTACATCATTGTCAAACAAAGTTCAAACTGCTGATGATATTGCTAATATGCATGCTACTATTTTTTATAAAGTTAAAGATATGATTGAGAAAGCCCAGCAATCATATACAAAACAAGCTAACAAGAAAAGAAAAGCTATGAGTTTCAAAGTTGATGATTATGTTTGGTTACGCATTGAAAAGAGAAGATTACAAAGTGTTGACAAACACCCTATTGTAAAGTTAGCTCCTAGATTTTATGGACCTTTCAAGATCATTCACAAAATCAATGGTAATGCATTTAAACTAGAATTACCCCAACACTGAAAAATCTACAACACTTTTCATATCAGTTTGTTATGACCTGTTAGAGGCCAATTACATGTACACCCTATCTATGAAAACCCTCCTTTGTTAGAAGAAGAAACTGAAATCCTTAAACATGAGACTATTCTAGATAATGACTTTATGACCACTAGAATTGTTTGTGCATAAGGAAGGTGCGGTCTCAAGGAAGTTACTATATATATATTCTCTATATCACGTGTGTTCGAGGTCTATTTATAAATATCCTTATCTATGATTTTTTCACGAATAAAACATAACTCTTTTCTATTCAATCTGTAAATAAACCCTTTATATTAAACCATTTTGTATGTAAAATGATCTATAAAAATATTATTCTAAAAATACCTTATTTTGAGCCCACGTGATGAACACATATATTCATGAGTAACTTACCCGAGGGTGCGGTGCATGTAGCTTAGGGTGACAGGTCTTAACCATAGATGAGTGTTACCTTTCTAGGTGTGTCTTACCCTTGATGTGCCCTAAGCATGAAGTGGGAAATCAAAATGAAGCTAGGGGGTTAGGGATGAAGCCGGCGGACCGAAGCCATCGGATGCTCCTAACTTGAGGACCCCTAGGTGCAGTGACTGTGGTTGATGTGCAACTTGTAGTGGTGATGTGTGATATCTTTTTCTTTTTCTTTTTCTTCTTGTTTTTTTTAATAATATTAAAGTTATATAGTCGTGATAGAATTTTAATCTTTCTCATCGGAGTGAAGCTGAGAAGGGGTCTTAATAGATTTATTAAGGAATCGGTGGCTTTGGAGATATCCCTTGAGTTTTAGGTGGACTTGAAGAGTGGTGGTGGAGAGGAATGGATGATTGCAACGGGTGAAGTGGATATCATTCATGTTCTTTAGTAGAGCTAAGGATAATATAGGCAATAGAGCATATCGTATCATTAGTCGGGCCATTGTGCAACTATCTATAGCGTTAGGATCAAAATGGAGTACTAGAAGGCTGCGGTCTTGAGGGTGGGATCTTCCCTAAGGAGTATCCTAAGAAATCTAAGGTAATTATAGGTAGTAATAAAGGCGAGGTCAGGGCATGAAGAGAATTCGTTAGTGAGTTGGATTAGGGTATCATACAAGTTTTCTAAGGACATCTTTATATGTAATACAATGAGGGTTATAAATTATAGGAAAGTCGTAGCGGCCATGGACACTGGGGTCAAAATCCACTCCCACCCTTCGAGGGTAGGGCATAAAGGTTGGGTCATTCCGCTCGAAGGATTGAGTGTTGCAAAAGGCCATCCAAGTATCCAAGTTGGTGTCACAGACCCTTATCCTCCATGTAGGATGGCATTCATAGCTCAGCACAGACCTTGATACTTCAAAAACTTTATTTTGCCAAAATTCAGCATCTTCAATGGCCCATAATGTGGGGTTTTTCCTCTGATGTTAATCACCTCCTCCACCACCTTGATGGGTAAAACCCTGCAGAGGACGGCAGAGAATTAGAAGTTAAGGTCGAAGGGGCTCCTCGTCATTTCTTGTCTCTCCCAGATCACAAGGTCGGCGTGGAAGCTTGCTAGGGTATCACTGTTGGTGTCATCAGGATCTTGAGGAGAAGGCATACCCAGGGAGGCAGCCTACAAATCTCGTACTTCAATGATTGGTCAGAAGAATCATCTGTTAAGAAGGGCAGACAGACTGATATTGCAGAGACAACGTACCAAGGGAGGTGGCTTCAAATTATTTGCTAACAAGGTTCTGTGTGAGTCAGCTATCCTGAACTGCGGGGTGTTACCACCTTTTCCACAGTCAGCTTCCCGCCCAAGGGTGTTTCCACCTTTTCTTGGAACGAGGCCTTTTTTTATTTTTCTTTTCTTTTTTTTTCTTTTCCTTTTTTTTCTTTTATTTTTTTTTCATTAAGAAAGAGAATGGTAGAATTACCATATGTTAGGACCAACCTCACCACTGTTGTTGGATCAGACAAGAAGAGAACAATGTCAGGTTGAGATGGTGTGACTGACACTTTGTTTGAGAATACAAGAGAGCAATCCGATCCTTACATCCATTATTGTTATCCTCACAATCAGTTGTGCAAAGTTTTTTATGCCTTTGTGCACATTTGATGGTGCTATAGTAGTGTATCCCTCCCTGTGCTGGCATATAGTACGAGAAGGAACGCTAGGGAGCCTTATAGTGCAGTGCATATGAACAGATCATGCTTTGTGCATTGAGAGGCCCAACTTGTGCACGCAACACTCCATTCACACATCGCACCTCTCTATTAAATGTAAAGGGCAAGGATCGGTCACTCACCCCACCCTCTGTCTCACACTCTGCTGATAAATACAGAGGGTAGCCCATACTTATAGCCCATCCTGTTAGGATGAAAGCTCACATCACTCAATTGTTTGTCGATAAAGATTGCTTCGTCTATTATTTTCATCAGGGTGTTGAAGATGAGGCGTATCCAAAGAGGCAGCCAACATGTTTGGTACTTCGATTGGGTTGGAAAGAGATTGTTTGCTGAAGGGGTCACATGAACTGATGAAGTTACGGAGATAGCGCACCAAGGGAGGTGGCTTGAAATTGTATCTGAAGAAGGTATGCTGGTGAGTAAGCTATCCTAAACTATGAGGTGTTACCACCTTTTCCACACCCAGCTTCCCGCCCAAGGGTCTTTACCACATTTTCTTGGAACGAGGCCTGCTATGATAGGGAATTGCTTCCTTTTCTCCCATAGCAGTTTGTTTGGTTTTTTCTTTTATTTTCTTTTCTTTTCTTTTCTTTCTTTTTTAATCTTCTTTCCTACTCCCGAGAGTGTTTCCACCTTTTCTCAAAGAATCGGTTGGTACGGCAGGGACCTAAGTCATTCTCTCCCATGATCGATATATCTTTTTTTTCCTTTTTTTTCTTTAATAAAGAGAATGGTAGAAATACCATGTGTAAGGACCATCCTCACCACCACTGCTAGATCAGACGAGAGGAGAACAGAGTAAGGATTGAAGCCTTTTGGGGGGAGGGGCTAGCAGAAGGATGCCGCCTCATAAAGAAGAGTGTAATGGCTATCAGTAGCATAAGGAAAAGGGCAATGCGACTTCCAAAAGGGAAAGGGTGGGTTGACTGCGATTGTCAAGATCCCTAGGGAGGGAAGTACTTCTTTAGGTGATAGCCATTGATCAAGAAGGGATCATCAAAGGCATCAATTGTCGAAGCCATTTGAATTGATGGCAAGTACCTTATAAGGACCCATCCATCGTTGTTGAAGCTTGCTTGGAAACTTGCCAAATCGGGAATCATAAGTGAGAACTAAGTGACATTCCTTGAGCTCTCGCTTGATGAAGTTGTCAAGATAGACCTTTCTGTGAGCTTGTGTGGCTTCCATGCACTGTAGGGCCATCCTGCGGAACTCATCAAGACACTCCAAGTCCAAAAGATGATGTTACATGTACTCATCATCTCCCAAGAGTTTGTTGATGGCCATGCGTAGAGAGGATAGCTCGAGTTCAACAAGAAAGATGGATTTTGTTCCATACACCAATTGGAAAGAAGTTTGTCTTGTAGCTGCCTTATGGGAGGTTTTGTACGCCCAGAGGGCCTCTGTAAGTTAATCATCCCAATCACGGTAATGTGTGGCAATTGTCCTTGTCAAGATCGAGCAAAGGATGAGATTGGTGACTTCAACTTGGCCATTAGCTCTGGGGGATAATAGGGGGTGGACTTGCAATGGCGGATCTTATACAATTCTGTCAACTTTTCCATAATCTTGTTAAGTGTGTGCTTCATTTGGTCACTTACGAGCTCTAGGAGATTGCTAAAATGGGTGATGATATTCTCGTACATGAACAAGGTGACACTATTACCATCATCCCACTTCAGAGCTTTAGCTTCACACCACTTTGTTATGTAGTCTGTACAAACCAAGATGTATCTATTTTGCTTCCTTCTGGTTGGAGGATCAATGGGGCCCAAGAAATCAATCCCCCACTTCTCGAATGGATTTAGGGAAAGAATGGGTTGCAAGGGCATGGCACTAGATTTGGTAGGCTTTCCCATTCGCTGACAAGCATCACATTGTTTGCAGTAATCATACGCATCATTATGAAAGGTTTGTCACCAATATCCTGCAAGTAAGGCCTTTCTAGCTATCACTTCTCCTATGAAGTATCAACTACATGGCTCATCATGGCATGCTTTCAATACTATGCTGAGTTCTTCTTGTGCAACACATCTTCGCAAAACTTTGTCCTTGCCTTTCTTGTACAGAGCGCCACCTAACATGGTGTAGGGGGATGATTCCAACACAAGCTTCTTCTTCTCACAGCTCGAGATGCCAGGGGGATACTCTTGGATTGCCATGAGGTTAGCTATGTCTGCGTACCATGGGGTAACTGTTTCGACTAGAAACAAGGAAGCATTAGGAAGGTCTGGATCATCTTGCTCTTCTTCATCATCACTTTGAGGGATTCACGAAAGGTGATGAGCCAGGACATGAGAGTGACCAGGTTTGGTAACCACTTCAAAGTCAAACTCTTGAAATAGAAGGAGCCATCTCATCATTCTTCCCTTCACATCGGCCTTGTTCATCAAGAAGAAAAGGGCTTCATGGTCCACATAGAATTTAAAATGCGTCAGTAGTAGATAATTTTGGAACTTCTCCAAAGCAAACACCATTGCTAAACACTCAAGTTCTATCACTGTGTAGTTCCACTCTCAGTCGGTTACTTTCTGACTTGCATAATAGATTGGTTGATCTAACTTAGAGGGGCATTTTTGGCATAAGATTGTACCTAGGCCTTTAACTAATGCGTCAGTGTGAACATGAAACTCCATCCAATCAGGAGGTTGTAGGATGGCTGCTTCAATCAAACACTACTTCAGGGTATTAAATGTTGCGTCACAATCAGTGGTCCATGTAAACTTGGCATCTTTTCTTAGGAGTTTATGCGAAGGGGATGCCTTCATCCCAAAGTGTGCAATGAACCTTTTGTAATAGCCCAAATGGCCAAGGAATCCCCTCAATTTCTTACGCTTAGTTGGGGCTGTCAAGGCGGCAATCTTCTCAATCTTAGCAAGATCTATTGCTATCCCTTGAGCAGAGACAATGTGGCCTAGTAGAACTTCTGATGAGACACCAAAAACACATTTGTCGAGGTTAAGAGAAATCCCATTCTCTTGACATGCATCTATCAAAACATTTCTCTAGGTGTCTTTAATGTGAGAGCAGAGTTTTGAGCCCGGGATGTCCCTAAAATTTGCCAAAAAATCTAGAATTTAGGGGAAAAATATTCGACATCGAAGGCGGAGGCTGCAGCTAGGACAATTTTAAGCACCAAGTGAAAGACGACTTTTAAAAGGCGCCCGAGCGACACTTGTGGATTTTTGATAATTTTTCCAACTATAGTGCAGGATGCCAAGAGCTGCCAGTCTCAAAAAGGTGGACAAATTTAAGGCCAAAGGGGGGGTGCCCATTGGGGATTTTAACCCCCCCTTCAATTTTTGGAAAAAAAAATGTGAAGAAAGTGTGAGGAGATGGCGTGATCAGAGATGGCGCCGAAAAATGCGCCATCCCCTCCCCCCCCCCCAAATCATGATTGTGGGCTGCAAATATGCTATGCAATAGAGATTGGGCCTCAACTTCACCCTCTTGGCTGACTCTATCACCGGTCTTCATGTGGGATATGGCTGTCTGGATGAAGAGATCATAATCTAGTATTTCTCTCTCCTCCCTCTCTCTCCCCTCTATGGGTTGTTCATGTGCACCATCTTGAAGAAGGAATCGCGAAGGGGAATGAAGGAAATGGTGATGGAGATTGATGGAGGTGCTGAAGATTAATGTGCAACATAAGATTGAGAGCAATGGAGACTCTGTTTTCTGGTTATACAGTCATTCAAGGCATCTCGGGTTACGTAAAAACATGGTATGACCATTTTTATGAAGAAAATGAAGGATTTTTTATAGTTTATGATGATAATTATGTTATTATTGGATGAAAATTTGTTCATGTGCTGGTTGCATCATGAGTAATTGCAATTTATCAAAAAATATTGATTTTGCAATGATCTACATGCTCTATTTAATTCCTGTAAATCCGAAATACAGTTTTTAAGCGGTAAAATGATAGTTTTTCCGTTTCGCGTGGGTAAAATCTGTTCCCATGGGAGAAAAATGGAAGATAAATTGAATATAGTATGGTGAAGTGATTGGAACAAGAAAAAACAGAAGATAGCATATTTTATTGACAAATAAATCAAGAAAATAGGAAAAATAAGGGAAAAATAGAAATACATCTTGGAAAAATAAGAAAAAATATAATGATTGTTTGTGGATGTGTGGTAGTGGTAAAGCATGAGGTTTAGCCTTAGTTTTCCCTATCTCCTTGTCAAAGTTTGTGATTTATCACTTTTTATACATCAAAACATGACAAAATTAATCTCTACATCTATGCAACGAAAGCAATACCTAAAAGTAGGGGGTTGGGATTTTTGAATGGTGTGATTTGCGTGTTGCATCGCCGCAACGGGTTAGTGAGTAAGCATTGAAAAGCCTCGTTGTGCACAACATGTTCCTCATTGAAAATTATGTTTGAGCACTTTAGGATCATTCACTTTGCATGTGCATGTTAACCATGGTATCGGAATAAGAAAAACGGGATGCATAGCACCTATTTTCAATGACAATGGCCCACGCTTGAGTGTGGAAAGGTATCCTAAGCCGTAGGATAGACGTTTGTTCCTTGGGGGATTATTTGGTAAGGACACATGGTATCTCCTGGAGTACTTTCGAAATGAAAGAGTGGAGTTTTTTCGTTTGTTCTATATGTTGAGTAGCACATCAAGGGGCTAATCCCTATGATGTAGGAGAGCTGCAGTGGGGCTGCGGTGATTCTACCGAGAGATTGTCTCCCATGTATGTGATTATCATGGCATTTATTGCCAATGTGTAAGGGTTCTCCCTCTAAGCCGATACCTAAAAATGTGCATGAATTACGTTCTTTCTTAGGTCTTGCTAGCTTTTACAGAAATTTTGTGAGAAATTTTTCATTACTTACATTACCTTTGAAAAAATTATTAAAGAAATGTATTGTGTATCATTGGTTTGAAAATCAATAAAAGTCCTTTGATTTTCTAAAACATGCTTTAACTCATGCTCCTGTATTGCAACTTCCTGACTTTACTAGACAATTTTTCCTAGTAGTCACACTGATGCTAGTGGATCTGGAATAGAAAATGTCCTTATGCAAGATTCCCATCCCATAGCCTACTCCAACTGCAAGCTGAAACCCTCTGAACTTAAGTATTCTACCTATGATAAAGAATTGCTAGTTCTAGTATAAGATTTAGGTCAATGGAAATACTATTTAATGAGATTTGAATTCATGATTAAAACTGACCAACAAAGTATTAAACATCTCCTTAGTCAGCCACAAATATTTGACAGACACATTAAATGGGATGCTTTTGTTCAAAGTTTTCATCCACTTATTCAAGATCAACCTGGAAAAGAAAATGTTGTTGTTGATGTATTGAGTACATATTAAGGCCATAGAGGTATTACTTCCACTTTACGTACTTTGATTGAAGATTTTTATTGGCCACAGATGGAATCCGATGTTTCTAACTTTCTATCTGAGTGTTTAATTTGTCAAAGAGTTAGGCGACATCATGGTGTGAATATCACTTCAAAAAGTGTGAAGTGAAAAGAGAATCTCGATCGCTAATGATCCTTCTAGGTAACCCATGTAGCTTGAATATTTCTTTGATAAACACTCTAGCAATGTCAGAGGCTTTATAGTTTGTCTTTACTGGAATCAGGTGTGCAACCTTAGTAAGCATGTCAACTACAACCATAATGGAGTTGTACCCTCCTTGGACTTGGGGTAAGCCCACCACAAAATCCATACTGATGAATTCCCATTTCATTTGGGGAATGTCAAGTGGTTGCAATTTTCCTGGCATCATGACATGTTCAGCCTTGATACGTTGGCAAGACAAACATTCAGTGACATATTTGAGAACGTCACCTTTGAGCCTCTCCCAATTATAGCTCTTCCTAATTGCATTAAGAGTTTTTGCATAGCCAGGATGTCCTGCGAAAGGGGAGTCATGAGCTTCCCATAATATCTTTTGCTTAAGTGACTGGCTTGTTGGTATACATAACCTTGTTCTGTAGTAAATAAGTCCATTGTCAATAGAAAATTCATGATACTTGGCCTGTAACTTCAGATTCTGATCCCTGGTAGATATTTCTTTTATCATTGCTTGGTAGGCTAAGTCATGGCTTGCTTCCTCTTTAGCTAGTTCGAGTATAGGGTTGCTTGGCATACATACCTTTGTAGCCAGAGATCTGGCCGTTGATGGATTCTGCAAGATTAGGGAATTTAGGAATGCCTTGCGACTGAGTGCATCGGCAACTACATTCTCTTTCCCCGGTCGATACTTGATTTCAAAATCATACTCCTCCAATACTTTGATCCATCGACGTTGCCTCATGTTGAGCTCGTTCTGGGTAAAAATCCATTTGAGACTCTTATGATCTGTTACTAGAGTAAACTTGTTACCCATCAGGTAGTGTCTCCAAAGCTTTAGAGCATGGATGATAGCTAATAACTCCAGATCATGCGTGGCATAATTCTTTTCGTGACTCTTCAATTTCCTTGAAGAATATGCTACTGGATGACCTTCCTGCATAAGAACACACCCCAAGGCAAGAATGCTGGCATCAGTTACTACCTCGAACTCCTTATTGAGGTCAGGAAGTTTCAGAATAGGTGCTGATACTAAACATTGCTTCAATTGGTCGAAGCTATTTTGCTCGGGAGTTGACCATGTAATGGAAGTCTGCTTCTTTAGTATGTCGGTAAGAGGTGCTGCAATCAAAGCATAGTTTTTTATAAAGACCCTATACCATCCTGTCAAGCCAAGAAAACTGCGTATTTCTTTGACGGATACGGGTACTGGCCATTCAAGCACATCTCTGACTTTGGCTGGGTCTACTGATATTCCTTCTTATGATACTATGAATCCTAGATATTCAATCTGACGTTTGAAGAATGCACACTTCTTCATTTTTGCATACAGCTTATGAGACCTCATTGTCTCCAAAACAATCCGTAGTTGAGGTTCATGATGTTCTTCCTGTTTAGAATAGACTAAAGTGTCGTCGAAGAAGACAAGCACGAAATCATCAAGATATGGTCTAAAAATATCCTGCATTAATCTATTGAAGGTGGCAGGTGCATTTGTAAGCCCGAATGACATAACCAAGAATTCAAAGTGCCCATATCTTGTATTGAAGGCTGTTTTTGGAATATCCTCATCCTTGATCCTGATTTGATAGTAACCTGACCTGAGATCAATTTTGGAGAAGATCTTTGCACCTTGAAGGCGATCGAGAAGCTCATCTATTCTAGGAATAGGATACTTGTTCTTGACCGTTGATTGATTCAACCCACGGTAATCAATACATAGTCGAAGTGTCCCATCTTTCTTTTTCTGGAATAGAACTGGAGCTCCCCATGGTGAGTTGCTAGGCCGGATGTAACCCTGATCTAACAGTTGCTTGAGTTGTTCCTTCAACTCAATAGCTTCCGGAATAGACATTCTATAAGGTCTCTTTGCAATTGGCGCAGCTCCAGGTATTAGCCTTATTTCATGATCAACTTCTCTTGGGGGTGGGAGTTCAGTTAATTCCTCAGGGAATACATCAGCGTATTCTTTTAGCCAAGAGGGTCCCTCATGAGACTCTTGCTTTTGATCTAACTTGTTGAGTTTGATCAAGTAAACAGGTAATCCTTTCCTAACCCCTTTTATGATCCCCGATACTTTGGCTAATTGGATCCTTGGCACTCCTGCTTCACCTTGAGTCGTAACAAACTCTCTTTCAGAGTTTCGAAAAGAAACTTGACCCTTTCCACAGTGGACGTGAGCATCATTAGGCTTAAGCCAATCCATCCCGAGTAGGCACTCATGGATACCTAAATTCATGACTCTGAATTTGACTGAGGTTTTCTTTCCTCCCAGATAGAACTCCTCCTTAGCAGTTTGCCTAGCACAAGTTACCTCACGACCGTTTGCCAATTCCACAAGTAGGGTAGGTGCTTCTACTGTGGCTATTCCTAATCTCTTAGCACACGCTGGTGAGATAAAGGAATGTGTACTGCCACAATCAATCAAGGTTTTGAAACCTTTACCTTGATAGTCCGACGGTGTTTGAATTACCGAGAACTGGCGATTCGGCCCCTTCTTGTGTAAAGCAGCATGGACCGTCGCTCTTTCGAATTCCGCTTCCATAGTCGGGTCTTCCCCTTCTTCTGCTTCACATCTTTGCCTATTGGTAATGCAGGCAGCTCTTCCCCTTCCACGGGCGACGGCTCCCTGACCGCGGCCTGCACCTTGACGGTGTCCTTCGCTAAGCTTGGGACATTGCCTTTTGAAGTGACCGAGTTCATTGCAGTGGAAACATCGGATGTTTCGGCCATTACCGTGAGTAGGAACAAAGTTGTTGACGTTATTTGTCCTTGCTTTCTTCCTTTGTCCCTGATTGTGGCCTTGAACTCTCTTAACCTGGGGTCTGAATGCTCCTCTGCTTGGATCGCTATAAGACCAATTCTTAATACTCCTTGGTTTAGCTTGCACTTCCTGAATTATAGGTGCTGCTCGAATGAGTGCATCCTGAAGATCTGATGGACGCATAGATTCGAGACGGGTATTTACAGGTGGATTTAAGCCTGCGCAAAATTTGGACACCTGCTGTGTCGTGTCCATTTGTGGCGCATACTTTAAGAGTGAGACAAATTTAGAGTAGTATGCGTCAAGGGTGAGTCCTAACTGTTTTAGCTCATAGAACTCATTCATTTTCTGTGTAGGATATGCAGGTGGCAAATATCTCCCTTGCACGGCTTGCTTTAACTTTTCCCAGGTAACGGACCCCTCTGAAATCCCTTGATCCCTGCACCATTGTTTCCACCATAGTCTGGCTTCACCGGTGAGTTTGAATTTGGCGAGCATGGCCTGATTGGTAGGTGCAGTGCCAGTGGCTTCGAAGTAGTCCTCCATAGATTCAATCCAAATCTCAGCGTCCGACTGGACGAATCTGCCTCTCCCGTCAAACTCGGGTGGCTTTATCTGTTTGAGGAGGAACTTCTTCTCCTGGATCACAGTAGTACTTGATGTAGGGGGAGAATTTGGAACCTGTACCTGGGGTTGTGCCTGGATAAAAGTTTTCTTAACATTATTATATGATAATTGACATTAGCTTATCTTTAGTTCAGCTATCTCGTAACTCATGAAGCTACTTAACTTTTTGCAACAACCCTGATGCACAATCGGATAGTGATAAAAGAAATCCTTATTTATATTTGTATGGCGTAGCCTCATACAACATCTCGAGTGATGATAATCCAATCATTACATTTAGTTTGGGGAGAACAACATTGTATTGGATTTGTCTACAGGAACTGTATAATAGTAGGGTTTTGGGTCATGAATCTTTAGGAATCGATAATTCATCGGGAGTTCACGATATCCTTTCCGCTGGAATCCATACTTCCCATGGCGGCCCAATACCTTAATCCTATCAGCTGGAATTACACGGGTTACTTCCTCATAAACATATGAGTTCAATTCAATTCTCCGACCTCGAATATGCAAAGTCGAATTTACGTGAGCTTCCACAAAAATGAACAGCTTCAGGACTTTCAAATCTTCCAACCACTTGATCCTCTTCAGGTTGGTCTGTAGATAAGCGAACCGGTGGGCAGCTATGTAGTAGATTCCTGAAGACCCAGTCCATCTTCGCTCTATATATAGAGGTGATGGATTATAAATCTGCTCCAAGATGTTCATCATTTCAATTCTCTGCCTATAATGCGGAGAATGCATTGCAGTCATAAACATGATCCGGAACACCAAAAACTTGTTCCACGCCTCGTAATTCTGCAAGACAGTATTGAAGATGAGGAAATGCTTGGACAGGAATAATTTCTTTACTTCATTATTAATGAAATCTCATGAAAAAAAATTCCATTGTTGGTCGGCTCTGATACCAACTGTAACGTGTCCACTAGAATCATTCCGGACACGTCTTAGCAGTCCATCGGGAAGGATGTCTAGAAAGCTCCGCCCGGCACTCCCATGGAATGTTACGGGACTTGCGATCTAGGTCTTCCCGCGTCTGCCATGTAACGGAAGTATCCTGGCCGTTCCCACTTAGGATCGACCTGAATTTGGGTTTTCCTGTTTGGTCATTAGCTAGCAACAACTAGCGTCAGACCCGAGCGAACTACTTTACGCAGAAACGCCAGGTCTGAAGCGGATTCACGCTGCACTTGGTTCAAGGAGAATGGGAAACGAGAGGGATGCAAGGCTCGACTTCTCTGCCATAAGGCATAGTCCCATTCCGTTCCCCTAAAACAACGTGAATTGGGTAATAGTTAATTCTAAGTCATCGTTCTCGTTACTTGTTTCGGTGATGACGATCATCCTCTGTTCGTTGAAGACTTTGAGAAAAGTTCCCGGCTAACCGGGACCACCCATCCATAGGACGGACCCATGGTCCATCCTCCGCACTTTCCTCGGTTTGTTTCAGTTATGTAATTACCTACCACATTAGTTTGACATATAACAAACAGCTTCTTTGATTAACCCTGTTAAGCACTGGTTCCTTCACGTAATCTTATCACAGGACATAAAGAAAACAATATCAAACAACTTCTTTATTATCATTTTATCCTTTTATCTTTGAAATACAAGGAGTTCCGCCCGTAGGCTTAATCATAATCCGCCCGAAGGCTATCCAGTAATCCACCAGGGATCACTATTCCAAGCTTCTGCCCGTAGACTAGTATGCGGGCCTCGAGATCCAATCTCGAGTCACGTTAGCCTCTTGTGCAGGGCCCGGAAGGCGAGGGATTTACGGTCAGAGCCCCCTCTGGCACCCAAGCGTCCTCCTGCTCCAAGTAGAACTCAACGGAGAGACCTCTCACGGCGGGTTCGGTCCACGTTCCCGGCGCGGTTAACAACCCCCTTGGTTAGGGTCAGGCAGGCAATCGGGGGTAACTGAAGCTGCCTCTCCCTTCAGGCCTTCAACCTGAAGTATTTAGATATCTTTTCATCCTTTAGTTCATTGAGCAAACAATGCAAACAGTGCTTTCTAAACTGTTACAAGCATAATCAATTCCAATGGTCGTTTAGCTGGCAAACTGTTAAGGAGTGACTCCTTTTCTCCGAATGCAACCCGCATTCGATCCGGAATCAATTGCAACTTGGCAAGATTCCTATCATTCTTGGGTTAGGGTCATACCCTACCAATACTTTAGGTTTTGTTATGGTAGATTCCAGCGACCATGTCGCTTCAATCTATTGATTGGTCAATTGCTTCCAGGCAAATACCTAACTTTCCTTTTCCTTAGCAACTATTTCCCAGGAAAGGTGATGTAACAGGATGATTACTCATCCTTTTGTAGGTTAACTTAGCGCAATAACTTGCCAACATCATTTCCAAGAAATGACAAAACTCTCTTGTGGACAAATCTCAAGTCTATGCGATGTTGCAACTTTTTGTACATGTGTTGTATCTATTCCACGGGACCATTTCACCCATTGAATGGCGTATTCAGGTTACGGAATTAACTTCAGGCGAGTAGCAGGGTTTAGGGTGTCTTCTTACCCAACCCATTCCTAATTATATTGGTCCACGGTCCTAGGAATTTCCAACCCAGTCGGAGTTTCATCATTTGAACGAATGATCCTTAGGATAAAACCTTAGATCATTTTATGCATGAGCATCCAATTGATTCGACATCTCGTGAATGTGTGTAAGATCTTTGGGTTTGCGGGTTTTGACTTGGCAACCAGTGTAAAACTAGGTCGAATTCTTATTGCACTAAACCCTAGTTAGCACTTGAGATACCTATCATATCGACCCAACCATGTCCATAAGAATCCTTGTGGTTTAGGTGACTTAGTCAACTCAATATACTTGTCTTGCGTCACGGATGAACCTTTCCTAAAGGTAATACACTAGATCTAGTGGAGATTAATAGTTACAATTACACCAATACGTGTAAACATGCGATTCACTGCTTCTACGCATCACATGGTTCACAATAACCCTATCCTTCCTTGGTAAGGTAAAAATGCCTGATAACCTGGACACTAACTTTCCTAGGTCCTACTAGGACTTACATCAAATAGTCATGCCTACAACCTTATTGTCTATACTTAGAATCTTATGCTTTGACTCCTAAATGCGGCTCCTAATGAATGACATTTTTGCATGATGACTATGCAATACGCAACGTTCTCCTAGCTACAATGAAGTTCATACAAAACTACAGCTAGTGATAATTTATTCCATTTTACATGCCACTTGCAAGCCCATAAGATCATTTCCGTACTCTCTTCTATTTCTTTTCGGATAATATCTTATGGGTGTTAACTTTTCCTCATGAAATCATTACGAGGAGGATGTTGCCTAACATGCGGCACATACTTATTCCTACCATGACTAAGAAGAAAAAATGCACTTATAAATTCCATTTCTTTGCCTAAGTAATATATGTTTAGACTCATTACTTTGATAATGTACCAAAATAGCATCATGCAGCTAGTCTCCTAAGGCGGGCAACCCATTTCGAATTCATGACATACTTCAACCTTGCCTAACGTTTCAAGAGATACTTTATCAAATGTCTTTTTACCACTGCCACATGCATTAAAAATAAGCGTAAAATGCATTCTTCCCTATGGAACTAAGCGCACCTAATCATTTCTTTAAGCGAAAATAAACTTGAAAGAACCTGGACTTGTGGGCTCGGGGAGATATCCACTTGTATGCTCGGAGATGAACCTCCCGCAATCGCACCTTGTGATCTTTTTGGGGCCATCGTAGATGTAGAGGATTTGGGCTCCGGGTTTTGTCCTTACCCCTTTATGGCTCTCAAAATTTCCTCCGAGTCTTGGCAAGTAGTCTCAAAATATGTTTACTTCTCCCTTATGTAGGAATACCCCTTTGTAGGGTATGGATTTTAAGATCCCGGAAAGCTCGTGGAAACGGCTTATGGGAGGTCTTTATGAGCTTCACCCTCTCCTCTTCAAGGGTCCGGGGGTATGAATAGACCTTTGGGGGATGTAGTGGGAAGGGGGGGTTAAGGAAGCCCCCCCCTTAGAAGCTTCTTAAGAAGCTTCTAAGAAGCTTCTGAGCTTCTGCAGCGACGTTGAGGGGGGGGAGTCGTAATCCAGCGGGCGGCGGCGGACTGAGGTGGCCTGGCGGTCTGGGGCGGCAGCTATGGCGGCTGGCGGCCGGCGGCTGGCGGACTGGGGTGGCAGCGTGGCGGCTTCACGACGGCGACCTCCTCCTTCTCACAGCCCGCCCTCCTCTCTCCCTTCCTCCCTGGGGAGGGGGGGGTTTTATAGGCCTTGGGGGGGGGGGGGGTGGGGAAGAGGGCCTCCACACACGTGGAGGACTCCCCCTCATGCAGTCCAACTCACTCCTCCTTGGCCATTCCCCCCCCACACTCCCTCTCCTCCAGCCATGCATCGGCTGGGGGAAGGGATAATAATTAAAAAAAATTTGCCTTGGATTTATCCAATTGCCCCTTCAAAAAGGGTGTTCCCACGCGGTTTTTACGGTCCTCAACCCCAGCCTCTAATTTACAATGTGGCGGCCTCATTTTTGAGCGTGAATGGTATGGATTAAGCTACTAATAATACGATGTAGGTGATACCCTTGCACAGGATTTACACGGCGTGCGGGAAGTCAATATTTACGGTACGCAGTGTGCGGAAATATTACATTCTCTCCCCCTTAGAAGAATCGAGATGTCCTCATCTCGAGAAAAACTGGGGATATTGAAGACTGAGAGAGCTTTCATCCATCCAGGTAGCATCCTCTTCGGGATAATCTTTCCACTGGACGAGGTATTCCTTCAAGGTTCTAGATCTTAGCTGTCTCTCCCTAACATCTAAGATCTTATCCGGTCTTAGTTCAAGGACTCCTTGACTAGGCATTACAATTTGTTGGTCATCAAGTACATGATTTGGGTTGGGTACATATTTTTTTAAGAGACTAATATGGAATACATTGTGAGCTTTTAGGTTATCAGGAAGTTGCAATTTATAAGCATTGGGTCCCAGGCATTTGAGGATTTTATACGGTCCACAATACCTTGGACTTAGCTTCTTGCATTCACCTAGAGATAAAGAACTCTTTTTCGGCCGTACACGAATGAAGACCATGTCTCCTTCTCCGAAGACCCTCTCTTGGCGTTTCAAATCCGCATATGCCTTTTGTCTATCTTTGGCTGCTTGTATATCTTGTCTTATTGACCTTATTTGGTCATCCATGTCCTCCAACATTTGTCTTGAAGCTTCCACCCTTAGGGTAGGATCAGAAAAGTTTAGGGGACTTCGACAATCATGACCATACAATGCCTGAAAAGGCATCATTTGAATGCTCTGCTGGTAAGAAGCATTGTAAGCAAATTCTACTAACGGCAAGTATTGAATCCACCTCTTCGGCTCTCGACAGGAGTAAGCCCTAAGCATATCCTCAATGATTTGATTTACTCGCTCTGTTTGTCCATCTGTTTGGGAATGGTAGGCAGTGCTAAAACAGAGCTGAGTTCCAATAGCTTCAAAGATAGCTCTCCAAAAGTGTGAAGTGAAAAGAGAATCTCGATCGCTAATGATCCTTCTAGGTAACCCATGTAGCTTGAATATTTCTTTGATAAACACTCTAGCAATGTCGGAGGCTTTATAGTTTGTCTTTACTGGAATCAGGTGTGCAACCTTAGTAAGCATGTCAACTACAACCATAATGGAGTTGTACTCTCCTTGGACTTGGGGTAAGCCCACCACAAAATCCATACTGATGAATTCCCATTTCATTTGGGGAATGTCAAGTGGTTGCAATTTTCCTGGCATCATGACATGTTCAGCCTTGATACGTTGGCAAGACAAACATTCAGTGACATATTTGAGAACGTCACCTTTGAGCCTCTCCCAATGATAGCTCTTCCTAATTGCATTAAGAGTTTTTGCATAGCCAGGATGTCCTGCGAAAGGGGAGTCATGAGCTTCCCATAATATCTTTTGCTTAAGTGACTGGCTTGTTGGTATACATAACCTTGTTCTGTAGTAAATAAGTCCATTGTCAATAGAAAATTCATGACACTTGGCCTGTAACTTCAGATTCTGATCCTTGGTAGATATTTCTTTTATCATTGCTTGGTAGGCTAAGTCATGGCTTGCTTCCTCTTTAGCTAGTTCGAGTATAGGGTTGCTTGGCATAGATACCTTTGTAGCCAGAGATCTGGCCGTTGATGGATTCTGCAAGATTAGGGAATTTAGGAATGCCTTGCGACTGAGTGCATCGGCAACTACATTCTCTTTCCCCGGTCGATACTTGATTTCAAAATCATACTCCTCCAATACTTCGATCCATCGACGTTGCCTCATGTTGAGCTCGTTCTGGGTAAGAATCCATTTGAGACTCTTATGATCTGTTACTAGAGTAAACTTGTTACCCATCAGGTAGTGTCTCCAAAGCTTTAGAGCATGGATGACAGCTAATAACTCCAGATCATGCGTGGCATAATTCTTTTCGTGACTCTTCAATTTCCTTGAAGAATATGCTACTGGATGACCTTCCTGCATAAGAACACACCCCAAGGCAAGAATGCTGGCATCAGTTACTACCTCGAACTCCTTATTGAGGTCAGGAAGTTTCAGAATAGGTGCTGATACTAAACATTGCTTCAATTGGTCGAAGCTATTTTGCTCGGGAGTTGACCATGTAATGGAAGTCTGCTTCTTTAGTAAGTCGGTAAGAGGTGCTGCAATCAAAGCATAGTTTTTTATAAAGACCCTATACCATCCTGTCAAGCCAAGAAAACTGCGTATTTCTTTGACGGATACGGGTACTGGCCATTCAAGCACATCTCTGACTTTGGCTGGGTCTACTGATATTCCTTCTGATGATACTATGAATCCTAGATATTCAATCTGACGTTTGAAGAATGCAAACTTCTTCATTTTTGCATACAGCTTATGAGACCTCATTGTCTCCAAAACAATCCGTAGTTGAGGTTCATGATCTTCTTCCTGTTTAGAATAGACTAAAGTGTCGTCGAAGAAGACAAGCACGAAATCATCAAGATATGGTCTAAAAATATCCTACATTAATCTATTGAAGGTGGCAGGTGCATTTGTAAGCCCGAATGACATAACCAAGAATTCAAAGTGCCCATATCTTGTATTGAAGGCTGTTTTTGGAATATCCTCATCCTTGATCCTGATTTGATAGTAACCTGACCTGAGATCAATTTTGGAGAAGATCTTTGCACCTTGAAGGCGATCGAGAAGCTCATCTATTCTAGGAATAGGATACTTGTTCTTGACCGTTGATTGATTCAACCCACGGTAATCAATACATAGTCGAAGTGTCCCATCTTTCTTTTTCTGGAATAGAACTGGAGCTCCCCATGGTGAGTTGCTAGGCCGGATGTAACCCTGATCTAACAGTTGCTTGAGTTGTTCCTTCAACTCAATAGCTTCCGGAATAGACATTCTATAAGGTCTCTTTGCAATTGGCGCAGCTCCAGGTATTAGCCTTATTTCATGATCAACTTCTCTTGGGGGTGGGAGTTCAGTTAATTCCTCAGGGAATACGTCAGCGTATTCTTTTAGCCAAGAGGGTCCCTCATGAGACTCTTGCTTTTGATCTAACTTGTTGAGTTTGATCAAGTAAACAGGTAATCCTTTCCTAACCCCTTTTATGATCCGCGATACTTTGGCTAACTGGATCCTTGGCACTCCTGCTTCACCTTGAGTCGTAACAAACTCTCTTTCAGAGTTTCGTAAAGAAACTTGACCCTTTCCACAGTGGACGTGAGCATCATTAGGCTTAAGCCAATCCATCCCGAGTAGGCACTCATGGATACCTAAATTCATGACTCTGAATTTGACTGAGGTTTTCTTTCCTCCCAGATAGAACTCCTCCTTAGCAGTTTGCCTAGCACAAGTTACCTCACGACCGTTTGCCAATTCCACAAGTAGGGTAGGTGCTTCTACTGTGGCTATTCCTAATCTCTTAGCACACGCTGGTGAGATAAAGGAATGTGTACTGCCACAATCAATCAAGGTTTTGAAACCTTTACCTTGATAGTCCGACGGTGTTTGAATTACCGAGAACTGGCGATTCGGCCCCTTCTTGTGTAAAGCAGCATGGACCGTCGCTCTTTGGAATTCCGCTTCCATAGTGGGGTCTTCCCCTTCTTCTGCTTCACATCTTTGCCTATTGGTAATGCAGGCAGCTCTTCCCCTTCCACGGGCGGCGGCTCCCTGACCGCGGCCTGCACCTTGACGGTGTCCTTCGCTAAGCTTGGGACATTGCCTTTTGAAGTGACCGAGTTCATTGCAATGGAAACATCGGATGTTTCGGTCATTACCGTGAGTAGGAACAAAGTTGTTGACGTTATTTGTCCTTGCTTTCTTCCTTTGTCCCTGATTGTGGCCTTGAACTCTCTTAACCTGGGGTCTGAATGCTCCTCTGCTTGGATCGCTATAAGACCAATTCTTAATACTCCTTGGTTTAGCTTGCACTTCCTGAATTATAGGTGCTGCTCGAATGAGTGCATCCTGAAGATCTGATGGACGCATAGATTCGAGACGGGTATTTACAGGTGGATTTAAGCCTGCGCAAAATTTGGACACCTGCTGTGTCGTGTCCATTTGTGGCGCATACTTTAAGAGTGAGACAAATTTAGAGTAGTATGCGTCAAGGGTGAGTCCTAACTGTTTTAGCTCATAGAACTCATTCATTTTCTGTGTACGATATGCAGGTGGCAAATATCTCCCTTGCACGGCTTGCTTTAACTTTTCCCAGGTAACGGACCCCTCTGAAATCCCTTGATCCCTGCACCATTGTTTCCACCATAGTCTGGCTTCACCGGTGAGTTTGAATTTGGCGAGCATGGCCTGATTGGTAGGTGCAGTGCCAGTGGCTTCGAAGTAGTCCTCCATAGATTCAATCCAAATCTCAGCGTCCGACTGGACGAATCTGCCTCTCCCGTCAAACTCGGGTGGCTTTATCTGTTTGAGGAGGAACTTCTTCTCCTGGATCACAGTAGTACTTGATGTAGGGGGCGAATTTGGAACCTGTACCTGGGGTTGTGCCTGGATAAAAGTTTTCTTAACATTATTATATGATAATTGACATTAGCTTATCTTTAGTTCAGCTATCTCGTAACTCATGAAGCTACTTAACTTTTTGCAACAACCCTGATGCACAATCGGATAGTGACAAAAGAAATCCTTATTTATATTTGTATGGCGTAGCCTCATACAACATCTCGAGTGATGATAATCCAATCATTACATTTAGTTTGGGGAGAACAACATTGTATTGGATTTGTCTACAGGAACTGTATAATAGTAGGGTTTTGGGTCATGAATCTTTAGAAATCGATAATTCATCGGGAGTTCAGGATATCCTTTCCGCTGGAATCCATACTTCCCATGGCGGCCCAATACCTTAATCCTATCAGCTGGAATTACACGGGTTACTTCCTCATAAACATATGAGTTCAATTCAATTCTCCGACCTCGAATATGCAAAGTCGAATTTACGTGAGCTTCCACAAAAATGAACAACTTCACGACTTTCAAATCTTCCAACCACTTGATCCTCTTCAGGTTGGTCTGTAGATAAGCGAACCGGTGGGCAGCTATGTAGTAGATTCCTGAAGACCCAGTCCATCTTCGCTCTATATATAGAGGTGATGGATTATAAATCTGCTCCAAGATGTTCATCATTTCAATTCTCTGCCTATAATGCGGAGAATGCATTGCAGTCATAAACATGATCCGGAACACCAAAAACTTGTTCCACGCCTCGTAATTCTGCAAGACAGTATTGAAGATGAGGAAATGCTTGGACAGGAATAATTTCTTTACTTCATTATTAATGAAATCTCATGAAAAAAAATTCCATTGTTGGTCGGCTCTGATACCAACTGTAACGTGTCCACTAGAATCATTCCGGACACGTCTTAGCAGTCCATCGGGAAGGATGTCTAGAAAGCTCCGCCCGGCACTCCCATGGAATGTTACGGGACTTGCGATCTAGGTCTTCCCGCGTCTGCCACGTAACGGAAGTATCCTGGCCGTTCCCACTTAGGATCGACCTGAATTTGGGTTTTCCTGTTTGGTCATTAGCTAGCAACAACTAGCGTCAGACCCGAGCGAACTACTTTACGCAGAAACGCCAGGTCTGAAGCGGATTCACGCTGCACTTGGTTCAAGGAGAATGGGAAACGAGAGGGATGCAAGGCTCGACTTCTCTGCCATAAGGCATAGTCCCATTCCGTTCCCCTAAAACAACGTGAATTGGGTAATAGTTAATTCTAAGTCATCGTTCTCGTTACTTGTTTCGGTGATGACGATCATCCTCTGTTCGTTGAAGACTTTGAGAAAAGTTCCCGGCTAAGCGGGACCACCCATCCATAGGACGGACCCATGGTCCATCCTCCGCACTTTCCTCGGTTTGTTTTAGTTATGTAATTACCTACCACATTAGTTTGACATATAACAAACAGCTTCTTTGATTAACCCTGTTAAGCACTGGTTCCTTCACGTAATCTTATCACAGGACATAAAGAAAACAATATCAAACAACTTCTTTATTATCATTTTATCCTTTTATCTTTGAAATACAAGGAGTTCCGCCCGTAGGCTTAATCATAATCCGCCCGAAGGCTATCCAGTAATCCACCAGGGATCACTATTCCAAGCTTCTGCCCGTAGACTAGTATGCGGACCTCGAGATCCAATCTCAAGTCACGTTAGCCTCTTGTGCAGGGCCCGGAAGGCGAGGGATTTACGGTCAGAGCCCCCTCTGGCACCCAAGCGTCCTCCTGCTCCAAGTAGAACTCAACGGAGAGACCTCTCACGGCGGGTTCGGTCCACGTTCCCGGCGCGGTTAACAACCCCCTTGGTTAGGGTCAGGCAGGCAATCGGGGGTAACTGAAGCTGCCTCTCCCTTCAGGCCTTCAACCTGAAGTATTTAGATATCTTTTCATCCTTTAGTTCATTGAGCAAACAATGCAAACAGTGCTTTCTAAACTGTTACAAGCATAATCAATTCCAATGGTCGTTTAGCTGGCAAACTGTTAAGGAGTGACTCCTTTTCTCCGAATGCAACCCGCATTCGATCCGGAATCAATTGCAACTTGGCAAGATTCCTATCATTCTTGGGTTAGGGTCATACCCTACCAATACTTTAGGTTTTGTTATGGTAGATTCCAGCGACCATGTCGCTTCAATCTATTGATTGGTCAATTGCTTCCAGGCAAATACCTAACTTTCCTTTTCCTTAGCAACTATTTCCCAGGAAAGGTGATGTAACAGGATGATTACTCATCCTTTTGTAGGTTAACTTAGCGCAATAACTTGCCAACATCATTTCCAAGAAATGACAAAACTCTCTTGTGGACAAATCTCAAGTCTATGCGATGTTGCAACTTTTTGTACATGTGTTGTATCTATTCCACGGGACCATTTCACCCATTGAATGGCGTATTCAGGTTACGGAATTAACTTCAGGCGAGTAGCAGGGTTTAGGGTGTCTTCTTACCCAACCCATTCCTAATTATATTGGTTCACGGTCCTAGGAATTTCCAACCCAGTCGGAGTTTCATCATTTGAACGAATGATCCTTAGGATAAAACCTTAGATCATTTTATGCATGAGCATCCAATTGATTCGACATCTCGTGAATGTGTGTAAGATCTTTGGGTTTGCGGGTTTTGACTTGGCAACCAGTGTAAAACTAGGTCGAATTCTTATTGCACTAAACCCTAGTTAGCACTTGAGATACCTATCATATCGACCCAACCATGTCCATAAGAATCCTTGTGGTTTAGGTGACTTAGTCAACTCAATATACTTGTCTTGCGTCACGGATGAACCTTTCCTAAAGGTAATAAACTAGATCTAGTGGAGATTAAAAGTTACAATTACACCAATACATGTAAACATGCGATTCACTGCTTCTACGCATCACATGGTTCACAATAACCCTATCCTTCCTTGGTAAGGTAAAAATGCCTGATAACCTGGACACTAACTTTCCTAGGTCCTACTAGGACTTACATCAAATAGTCATGCCTACAACCTTATTGTCTATACTTAGAATCTTATGCTTTGACTCCTAAATGCGGCTCCTAATGAATGACATTTTTGCATGATGACTATGCAATACGCAACGTTCTCCTAGCTACAATGAAGTTCATACAAAACTACAGCTAGTGATAATTTATTCCATTTTACATGCCACTTGCAAGCCCATAAGATCATTTCCGTACTCTCTTCTATTTCTTTTCGGATAATATCTTATGGGTGTTAACTTTTCCTCATGAAATCATTACGAGGAGGATGTTGCCTAACATGCGGCACATACTTATTCCTACCATGTCTAAGAAGAAAAAATGCACTTATAAATTCCATTTCTTTGCCTAAGTAATATATGTTTAGACTCATTACTTTGATAATGTACCAAAATAGCATCATGCAGCTAGTCTCCTAAGGTGGGTAACCCGTTTCGAATTCATGACATACTTCAACCTTGCCTAACGTTTCAAGAGATACTTTATCAAATGTCTTTTTACCACTGCCACATGCATTAAAAATAAGCGTAAAATGCATTCTTCCCTATGGAACTAAGCGCACCTAATCATTTCTTTAAGCGAAAATAAACTTGAAAGAACCTGGACTTGTGGGCTCGGGGAGATATCCACTTGTATGCTCGGAGATGAACCTCCCACAGTCGCACCTTGTGATCTTTTTGGGGCCATCGTAGATGTAGAGGATTTGGGCTCCGGGTTTTGTCCTTACCCCTTTATGGCTCTCAAAATTTCCTCCGAGTCTTGGCAAGTAGTCTCAAAATATGTTTACTTCTCCCTTATGTAGGAATGCCCCTTTGTAGGGTATGGATTTTAAGATCCCGGAAAGCTCGTGGAAACGGCTTATGGGAGGTCTTTATGAGCTTCACCCTCTCCTCTTCAAGGGTCCGGGGGTATGAATAGACCTTTGGGGGATGTAGTGGGAAGGGGGGGTTAAGGAAGCCCCCCCCCTTAGAAGCTTCTTAAGAAGCTTCTAAGAAGCTTCTGAGCTTCTGCAGCGACGTCGAGGGGGGGGAGTCGTAATCCAGCGGGCGGCGGCGGACTGAGGTGGCCTGGCGGTATGGGGCGGCAGCTATGGCGGCTGGCGGCCGGCGGCTGGCGGACTGGGGCGGGAGCGTGGCGGCTTCACGACGGCGACCTCCTCCTTCTCACAGCCCGCCCTCCTCTCTCATTTCCTCCCTGGGGAGGGGGGGGGTTTTTATAGGCCTTGGGGGGGTGGGGAAGAGGGCCTCCACACACGTGGAGGACTCCCCCTCATGCAGTCCAACTCACTCCTCCTTGGCCATTCCCCCCCCACACTCCCTCTCCTCCAGCCATGCATCGGCTGGGGGAAGGGATAATAATTAAAAAAAATTTGCCTTGGATTTATCCAATTGCCCCTTCAAAAAGGGTGTTCCCACGCGGTTTTTACGGTCCTCAACCCCAGCCTCTAATTTACAATGTGGCGGCCTCATTTTTGAGCGTGAATGGTATGGATTAAGCTACCAATAATACGATGTAGGTGATACCCTTGCATAGGATTTACACGGCGTGCGGGAAGTCAATATTTACGGTACGCAGTGTGCGGAAATATTACAAATGCATATTAAATTAATAAACGTTTATGAGTTTAGAGTGCGCACTCGTAATAAATTAAGGTTAGGATTTATTTCTAACCAGTTGATTTATTTATGTAGCTGAAGACTGCTAGGTATTCACTTGTCGGTTTAATTGTATTATTTTACTAACGATTGTGAATGCTTCAGTTGATGTGTAGAGATAGCAGCAGTGGCGGAGGAAAGCATTGGAGTCTAGCGAGTATTCGACCTTTGGATTATATTTTGATAGGCACCACGCCTATATTTTGTTATGTCTATTAAGGCATTGATTATTGATTATTATTTTGTATGCGTCTATGCGCACGGATATGTTATTTCTATTTGGACATTGAGATTGGGCGTGCCAGACTCTATGGGCACCGTCCATTAGCTTTATTTCTTATTTTTGTAGAAAGCAAACTCAAAAGCTAAAATCTTGTCATATTTTTGTAAATTGGGCTATTATTGAGCATGAAGATGGAAATATACATAAAATACATGCTTTGTGAAGCGCTCACACAAGGCATGGGGGGAGATTGAACCCAATTGGTCTCTTGCTTCTTGTCGTTCATGCTTTTACATTGTTTTTTGTGCAAAAAGGTAGAGTTCATTGTTCTTGGGGACCTTCCGGGATTCACTACGTGAGCATACTGCGACCGATCTGTGCACCAGAAAGGACAGGCGTCCCCATCAACTTCTCGCACAAAGATCCTCTTTGTGTATGAGCCCCGGTCATCTAAGTTTACGGAATCCACCGTAAAACCTCACGGAATCCACCGTGGCACGGAATCCACCGTGGAATATGCCTCCTGGCATCACTCAAAGACGGCCCTGCAGTAGGTGGAGTGACAAACTCACCCTTTCTAGTCTTTTTAGCTGCATTTGGATTCTCTTCATCTCTCTTACGCTTCTCCTGTTGAGATATCGAGCTCCACTCGTGATACGCCTGGGTGACCGTTGAGATATCGAGCTCCACTCGTGATACGCTTGGGTGACCGTTGCAGACGCGGTTGGTACACCGCCGATGAATAATAGCTACATGATAGCTATCCTTATCTACTCTACTTCGTGGCTCAGTTAGTATGCCACCTTAGTTAGTTGAGTTTGGTTTGAGACCCATACATAGGGTTCTTCTATTTCTTTGTACTAGAGTTCTTTTGGCTTACACAACTAAGAAGAGGAAAACTATTTTCAGCCTCCACCCTTGTGTGTCTTCCCCCATTGTGCAAGCAAGAAAGCTTCAAGTGAGACTCCTTCCTTCTCTCCCACAATCTTGACATGGTATCAGAGCCTTGTTCGTGGTAAGGAGCTCAAGAAAGCAAGCCAAGCTCGCGGTGGTCTGGTAAGAGGAGCAGTGTTGCTTTCATTTTCTGTTTTGGGAGCAGATCTCTGCAGGTAGCACAGCCGGAAATTGCAGGAGTGCATTGCCTCAGGTTGAGACGCCCTTCGCGGTGAAGCAAGAGGGCAGTATATGCTGCGGGGGAGGGCTTTAGCCCTTGGCGACCTTGTTTTTTTTATTTGAGGCCATTTCGGGGCCTGTTTTGCAGACGGAAGTTTTCTGCACGCACTCAGGAAAAGGCTCAGTTTTATGCTGTGCAGCCACTGTTCTACAGGTCGGTGAAAAGTTACAATAGAAATTGCATCGTATGCTTGTGCGCAGAGACATTGGGAGTTTCAGAATCATCCTTGGTTCCTGTTTATGCAAAATCGTCACTAGGAAGTGACTGTGTGGACAAATACCACTTTCGCCAGTTTTGCAGATTTGCCCTTGTGAGGGTGAAGCTGTGTTTTTTGCAGTAACAGAATTTCTTGCAGTATTCTGTAATGGCGTCTGATTCTCTTTCACAGATTGTCACTGAAAAGCTTGACAAGAACAACTTCCAGGCATGGAAGTTTAGAATGACGAATTTCCTTATGGGAAAAGGATATTGGGAATTTGTTGCAGGAAATGAAGAAGAACCAGTTCTTCCTGATGTTCCCAATCAACAGCAAATGCAGGCATTCAAAGCATGGCATGAGAGAGCCAGGAAAGTTATGTACTGGCTGTCTATCAGCATTTCAGACTCTATGATTGCACATATTCAGGATGCAAGTACGCCAAAGGAGGCATGGGATACTCTGTCAAAAATGTATAGCACAAATACACAAGCCAGGAAAATGCAGCTCAAGCAAGAGTTGCATAATGTGCAAAGAGAAAATATGAGCATCAATGACTACCACATGAAGGTGAAGAAGATTGCAGATACACTTGCTTCCATTGGGTCGCCAGTGGAAGATGATGATTTGGTTTCCGTGACCTTGAATGGTCTAGGAAAGGATTATGCACAGTTTCGAACATCCATTTCCGTTCGTGAAAGATTTCCTGACTTTGAGGAGTTGATTGCTCTTCTAATTTCTGAGGAGCAGAGAAATGGTGGTGCATCTTCTTTAGGAGGAACTTCAAAAGAAGCTGTCTTCTACTCAAATGCTGGAAGAGGTAGAGGCAAAGGTAGAGGAGGCCGATTTGGAGGCCGTGGTAGAAATCAGAATATGCAGCAAACTCAAGAAAATCAGTCCTATGGAGGAGGACGTGGTAACTCTAGAGGCAGGGGGAGCCAAAGAGGTCGTGGTGGATGGCAAAGAGGCCAAAATGCAAACAGTAATGTTGAATGCTACTATTGTGGTAAAATGGGTCATATGGCTAAAGATTGCTACAAAAAGCAGAATGACATCATGAATGGAAAACTGCAACAAGGAAATTATGCATCTTCTAGTAGACAGGGTGATGACAGAAATGAGCATCTGTTTATGGTGCAGCACATGAACAATTCTGTGACAAGTGCAGAAGAAAGCAACGATGTATGGTATGTTGACTCAGGTGCGTCAAACCACATGACAGGTCATGCAGAATGGATGGAGGATGCAAGGAAAATGGAAAAACCAGGATTTGTGGAGACTGGTGATGATACTGCACATCCTATTGTGCAGATTGGAAAAATACCTTTGTCTATGCAGGATGGGAAAAAGAAATACCTCTCCGATGTATTTCATGTTCCGAATATCACCAAGAATCTGGTTTCTGTTGGTCAAATGGTTGAGCAGGGCTTGCAGGTCAGATTTAATCCTCATGGATGCTTTGTTGAGGATATGAAAAATAAAGGTCGCTTGATAGCAAAAGGAAAGAAGAAGGGCAGAATGTTTACATTGGATGCAGACATGTCTGAATTGAGTGCAACAATGTTTGCACATGGGACCGGTGTAGTTGCAGATATTGATATCTGGCATAAACGCATTGGTCATGTTAATGTACAGCGACTTAAATCAATGCAGGCCCAAAATATTGTTGCAGGTTTGCCGAAATTCAAGGTTGCAGAAATGCATAAGGTATGTGAAGCCTGTCAGTTTGGAAAACAGGCAAGGAAACCATTTCCTAGACATGTTCAAGAGAGTGAGAAGCCATTGGAATTAATCCACTCTGATGTGTGGACTACTAAAGCTGCATCTCTTGGAGGCTGTTATTATTTTGTCACTTTTATTGATGACTATAGCAGAAAAGTTTGGGTGTATTTTATGAAAAAGAAAAGTGAAGTTTTTGGGCATTTCAAAACCCTTAAAGCTATGGCTGAAAAAGAAACAGGTCTGCAAATAAAATGCCTAAGGTCAGATGGAGGGGGAGAGTACCTCTCAAATGAGTTTGCAAAGTTCTTGTAGGAGCATGGCATAAAGCAGCAATATTCATGCAGTTATACCCCACAACAAAATGGAATTGCAGAAAGGAAAAACAGGCATATTGGAGAGGTATCTCGTGCCATGCTCAATGAAAAAGACTTGCCAGATTTTTTTTATTGGGCTGAAGCAGTTGCTACAGTAGTCTACATAATGAACAGGACTCCCACTGCAGCAATACATGGAATGACTCCAGAGGAGAGGTATACTGGTAGGAAACCAGATATTTATCATTTGAAAATTTTTGGTTGCATTGCCTATGTACATGTGCCAGATGAGCTGAGATCCAAGTTGGATCCAAAAGCTGAGAAGTGCATCTTTATTGGTTACTCTCTGCAGCAAAAAGGGTATAGATGCTATAACCCTTCTACTCGTAAGTTTACAGTGAGCAGAGATGTTGTTTTTGATGAGATGAGTAGCTGGTATAAACCAGTAAATGTGATTGATGATGTAGATGCACAAAATGGTAATGCTGCACAGAATTCACAGCAGCAGTCACAAAATATTAGTGGACCTGGAGCGTCCTTTAGCAATGGTTCACATTCTTCGCCATGGACAGGCAGATTGAGATCAGGAGAATCTTCTCAAAGCAATGCAGATAGTGGTATGCAGGTATCACGAAAAGGAAAAGAGAAGGTTGATCAGTCCATGTTTGATGTGAATGCAGGTCACTCTTATGTGGATGGTGAATCTAGTGGCTCAGAACAGAGCATTGATGATGAGTTGGGTATCCCTTCTATTGTTACACCTGGAGTAAGGAAGACCAGGGATGTTTTGAGAGCACCTGGGAGTGAACCTACTTTGCGCAGGTCTACGAGAGCTAGGTATCCTGTGGATAGGCTGAAATATGATGGATTTACAGCCATTCACTATGCATATATGGTCAAAGTGATACAGGAACCAGAACCCACATCTTTTGAGCAAGCCATGGGAAAAGAAAAATGGGAGAAAGCCATGGATGAAGAAATGGATGCCTTGGAAGCAAATGCTACATGGGAGTTAGTACCTTTGCCTAAAGGTAAGAATGCAATTGGCTGTAAGTGGGTTTATAAGGTGAAGCACAATGCAGATGGTTCTGTGAACAGATACAAGGCAAGATTAGTAGTCAAGGGGTATGCACAAACATATGGCATTGACTATGAAGAAACATTCAGTCCAGTTGCAAGGATGGCAACTGTAAGAGCAGTCATTGCTATGGCTGCATCAAAGGGATGGTCTTTACATCAGATGGATGTAAAGAATGCCTTCTTGCATGGTGATTTGCAAGAAGAGGTCTATATGGAGCAGCCACCAGGTTATGTGCATGCTGTTCATCCTGAGTTTGTTTGCAGGTTGAAGAAAGCCTTGTATGGCTTGAAGCAAGCACCTAGAGCATGGTCTGACAAGATAGGACAGTATCTTGTCACTATTGGCTTTCAGATTTCCAAGGCAGATTTCTCACTTTATGTGAGAAAAACAGAGAAAGGTATTATGCTACTTGTCATTTATGTTGATGATTTGATTATGACAGGTGACAGTGATGAAGATATCCTTCATGTGAAAATGCTATTGAAGCAGAAGTTTGAGATGAAGGATTTGGGAGAGCTGTGTTATTTCTTGGGCATTGAGGTGATTAGATCACCAAGTGGGATACAGCTCTTGCAGAGGCAGTATGGATTGGACATGCTGTCCAAATATGGGATGACAGGCTGTAAGCCTATTTCAGTTCCTTTGGAGCAGAATGTGAAGCTGAGCACAGATGCAGGTGAGCTTCTAGAAGACCCTACTATGTACAGACGCATAGTAGGAAGTTTGATTTATATGACTATTACCAGGCCAGATTTGAGCTATGTTATTGGATTGGTAAGTCAGTTTATGCAGGCTCCAAGGAAACCGCATTTGGATGCGGCTAGACGCATACTCAGGTATGTGAAGTTCACATTGTAGTATGGACTATTTTATGAGACTGGGGTTCAGATACAGTTGCATGGATACACTGATGCTGATTGGGCTGGTAGCATTTCTGATAGACGATCTACTAGTGGATATGTGTTCTCTTTCAGGAGTGCTGCAGTCACTTGGAGCAGCAAGAAACAGCCTACAGTTGTCTTGTCGAGCACAGAGGCGGAGTACAGGGGTGCAGCAATGGCTGCATGTGAGGTAGCTTGGTTGCATAAGCTACTTTATGATATGCATCAGTCTACAGATGGACCAGTTGTCATTTATTGTGACAACATGAGTAGTATACACTTGGCAAATAACCCAGTCTATCATGCTAGAACAAAGCACATTGAGGTGCATTATCACTATGTGCGAGAGAGGGTTTTACTAGGTCTTATTGATCTAGTTTATGTCAGCACAGAGGATCAGGTAGCTGACATATTCACGAAGGCATTGGGCACAGAGAAGCTGCGCAAGTTCAGAGACCTGCTTGGTGTGCAGGAATTGGGATTGAGCTCGAGGGGGAGTGTTGAGATATCGAGCTCCACTCGTGATACGCCAGGGTGACCGTTGAGTACTTATGTCACCGACTTGTCAGTTGCAGACGCGGTGGCCAAAATTTATAATGTTATGGATTTGAAGATATTATAATACGAGTTTTTTCTTTTAGATATAGCATCATTTAAAGTGACATGTATAAGTTTCATGAACTAGGACCTTAAAAGAGTCACCACTAACCAGGTGTGGTTTAATAACTTGATCTAATACCATATCGTAATAAGTTTGGATAACCTATGATGTGATGGTTCTTTTTTTGTGTAAACCAATAGACACAAGTATGTCAAATAATTGCTCACTCCATTTACATTTTTTGTATGTATATGCATGATATATAAATATATTTTATTCAAAATTTCTATCTATCTTGACAATATATGGACAAGATGGATATTGACTTTGGCCAAAATTAACGAGTTTCACACCTTGACTAGCTAAATGAATTTTCATGTCATAAAATAAAGATTTATATACCAAGCTAGAAGTTTATGATTTTTCTAAGACTAAAGATTTAACCTTTGACCAATGGTTTGTGTTTCCAAAGAAATAGATATAAATTTTATAATCAATCAAGACTTATTTGTTAGCTAAGACATAAAGTACAAAATTGGACTTAAACCACTTTATAAG